>NC_084488.1:20132577-20477934 GCF_030035675.1 Rhineura floridana | reverse complement strand
AGTGCAGCTCAGGAGAGAAAAAGAAGGCAAAAACTGTGACCCCCAGGTCAGGATTTTTTCAAAAAAAATGAAAAGTATCCAAAGCGTCTCAAACTCATATCATATGACGCAAGAGATCCGAAAGGGCAGAAAAAGTTTGCGGAACCTGTTTCCCTGCTCTAGATTCTGAATACACTGCAGAAACCTGGGTGCAGCTCAGGAGAGAAAAAGAATGCCAAAACTGTGACACGCGGATCAGGATTTTTTCAAAAAAATGAAAAGTATGCAAAGCGTCTCAAACTCGCGTCATATGATGCCCGAGATCTGAAAGGGTAGAAAAAGTTTGCGGAACCTGTTTCCCTGCTCTAGATTCTGAACAAGCCGCAGAAACCTGAGTGCAGCTCAGGAGAGAAAAAGGAGGCAAAAACTGTGACCCGCGGATCAGGATTTTTTCAAAGAAATGAAAAGTATCCAAATCGTCTCAAACCCGCGTCATATGATGCCCGAGATTTGAAAGGGCAGAAAAAGTTTGCGGAACCTCTCTCCCGTCTCCAGATTCTGAACAAGCTGCAGAAACTTGAGTGCAGCTCAGGAGAGAAAAAGAAGGCAAAAACTGTGACCCCCAGGTCAGGATTTTTTCCAAAAAATGAAAAGTATCCAAAGCGTCTCAAACTCGCGTCATATGATGCCCAAGATCCGAAAGGGTAGAAAAGGTTTGTGGAACCTGTTTTCCTGCTCTAGATTCTGAACAAGCCGCAGAAACCTGGGTGCAGCTCAGGAGAGAAAAAGGAGGCAAAAACTGTGACCCGCGGATCAGGATTTTTTCAAAGAAATGAAAAGTATACAAAGCATCTCAAACTCGCGTCATATGATGCCCGAGATTCGAAAGGGCAGAAAAAGTTTGCGGAACCTGTTTCCCTGCTCTAGATTCTGAACATGCTGCCGAAACCTGAGTGCAGCTCAGGAGAGAAAAAGAAGGCAAAAACTGTGACCAGCGGATCAGGATTTTTTCAAAAAAATGAAAAGTATCCAAAGCATCTCAAACTCATGACATATGATGCTCAAGATCCGAAAGGGCAGAAAAAGTGTGCGGAACCTCTCTCCTGTCTCCAGATTCTGAACAAGGTGCAGAAACCTGAGTGCAGCTCAGGAGAGAAAAAGAAGGCAAAAACTGTGACCACCAGGTCAGGAGTTTTTCCAAAAAATGAAAAGTATGCAAAGCGTCTCAAACTTGCATCATATGATGCCCAAGATCCGAAAGGGCAGAAAAAGTTTACGGAACCTGTTTCCCTGCTCTAGATTCTGAATACGCTGCAGACACCTGAGTGCAGCTCAGGAGAGAAAAAGAAGGCAAAAACTGTGACCCGCAGATCAGGATTATTTCAAAAAAATGAAAAGTATCCAGAGCATCTCAAACTCGTGTCATATGATGCCCGAGATCCGAAAGGGCAGTAAAGGTTTGCGGAACCTGTTTCCCTGCTCTAGATTCTGAACACGCTGCAGAAACCTGAGTGCAGCTCAGGAGAGAAAAAGAAGGCAAAAACTGTAACCCGCGGATCAGGATTGTTTCAAAAAAATGAAAAGTATTCAAAGCATCTCAAACTTGCGTCACATGATGCCCAAGTTCCGAAAGGGCAGAAAAAGTGTGCGGAACCTGTTTCCCTTCTCTAGATTTTGAACAAGGTGCAGAAACCTGATTGCAGCTCAGGAGAGAAAAAGAATGGATCAGGATTTTTTCAAAAAAATGAAAAGTATGCAAAGCGTCTCAAACTCGCGTCACATGATGCCCGAGATTTGAAAGGGCAGAAAAAGTTTGCGGAACCTGTTTCCCTGCTCTAGATTCTGAACAAGCCGCAGAAACCTGAGTGCAGCTCAGGAGAGAAAAAGGAGGCAAAAACTGTGACCCGCGGATCAGGAGTTTTTCGAAGAAATGAAAAGTATCCAAAGCGTCTCAAACTTGCGTCATATGATGCCCGAGATTCGAAAGGGCAGAAAAGGTTTGCGGAATGTCTCTCCCGTCTCTAGATTCTGAACAAGCCGCAGAAACCTGAGTGCAGCTCACAAGAGGAAAAGAAGGCAAAAACTGTGACCCGCGGATCAGGATTTTTTCAAAAAAATGAAAAGTATCCAAAGCGTCTCAATCTCGCGTCATATGATGCCCGAGATCCGAAAGGGCAGAAAAAATTTGCGGAACCTGTTTCGCTGCTCTAGATTCTGAACAAGCTGCAGAAACCTGAGTGCAGCTCAGGAGAGAAAAAGCAGGCAAAAACTGTGACCCCCAGGTCAGGATTTTTTCAAAAAAATGAAAAGTATCCAGAGCGTCTCAAATTCACGTCATATGATGCCCGAGATCTGAAAGGGCAGAATAAGTGTGCAGAACCTCTTTCCCTGCTCTAGATACTGAACAAGCTGCAGAAACCTGAGTGCAGCTCAGGAGAGAAAAAGGAGGCAAAATCTGTGACCAGCGGATCAGGATTTTTTCAAAGAAATGAACAGTATCCAAAGCGTCTCAAACTCGCGTCATATGATGCTCGAGATCTGAAAGGGCAGAAAAAGTTTGCGAAACCTGTTTCCCTGCTCTAGATTCTGAATACGCTGCAGAAACCTGAGTGCAGCTCAGGAGAGAAAAAGAATGCCAAAACTGTGACACGCGGATCAGGATATTTTTCAAAAAAATGAAAAGTATGCAAAGCGTCTCAAACTCGCATCATATGATGCCCGAGATTTGAAAGTGCAGAAAAAGTTTGCGGAACCTGTTTCCCTGCTCTAGATTCTGAACAAGCCGCAGAAACCTGAGTGCAGCTCAGGAGAGAAAAAGGAGGCAAAAACTGTGACCCGCAGATCAGGATTTTTTCAAAGAAATGAAAAGTATCCAAAGCGTCTCAAACCCGTGTCATATGATGCCCGAGATTTGAAAGTGCAGAAAAAGTTTGCGGAACCTGTTTCCCTGCTCTAGATACTGAACAAGCTGCAGAAACCTGAGTGCAGCTCAGGAGAGAAAAAGCAGGCAAAAACTGTGATCCGCGGATCAGGATTTTTTCAAAGAAATGAAAAGTATCCAAAGCATCTCAAAGTCGCGTCATATGATGCCCGAGATTCGAAAGGGCAGAAAAAGTTTGCGGAATCTGTTTCCCTGCTCTAGATTCTGAACAAGCTGCCGAAACCTGAGTGCAGCTCAGGAGAGAAAAAGAAGGCAGAAACTGTGACCAGCGGATCAGGATTTTTTCAAAAAAATGAAAAGTATCCCAAGCATCTCAAACTCATGACATATGATGCCCAAGGTCCGAAAGGGCAGAAAAAGTGTGCGGAACCTCTCTCCTGTCTCCAGATTCTGAACAAGGTGCAGAAACCTGAGTGCAGCTCAGAAGAGAAAAAAGAGGCAAAAACTGTGACCCGCGGATCAGGATTTTTTCAAAGAAATGAAAAGTATCCAAAGCGTCTCAAACTTCCGTCATATGATGCCCGAGATTCAAAAGGGCAGAAAAGGTTTGCGGAACGTCTCTCCCGTCTCCAGATTCTGAACAAGCCGCAGAAACCTGAGTGCAGCTCAGGAAAGGAAAAGAAGGCAAAAACTGTGACCCCCACGTCAAGATTTTTTCAAAAAAATGAAAAGTATCCAAAGCGTCTCAAACTCGCGTCATATGATGCCCGAGATCCGAAAGGGCAGAAAAAGTTTGTGGAACCGGTTTCCCTGCTCTAGATTCTGAACAAGCCGCAGAAACCTGAGTGCAGCTCAGGAGAGAAAAAGAAGGCAAAAACTGTGACCCGCAGATCAGGATTTTTTCAAAAAAATGAAAAGTATCCAGAGCGTCTCAAACTCGCGTCATATGATGCCCGAGATCCGAAAGGGCAGAAAAAGTGTGCAGAACCTCTTTCCCTGCTCTAGATTCTGAACAAGCTGCAGAAACCTGAGTGCAGCTCAGGAGAGAAAAAGGAGGCAAAATCTGTGACCCGCAGGTCAGGATTTTTTCAAAAAAATTAAAAGTATCCAAAGCGTCTCAAACTCGCGTCATATGATGTCCGAGATTCGAAAGGGCAGAAAAGGTTTGCGGAACCTCTCTCCCATCTCCAGATTCTGAACAAGCCGCAGAAACCTGAGTGCAGCTCAGGAGAGAAAAAGAAGGCAAAACCTGTGACCCGCAAATGAAAAGTATGCAAAGCATGTGAAACTCGCGTCAAATGATGCCCGAGATCCGAAAGGGCAGAAAAAGTTTGCGGAACCTTTTTCCCTGCTCTAGATTCTGAACAAACCGCAGAAACCTGCGTGCAGCTCAGGAGAGAAAAAAAAGGCAAAAACTGTGACCTGTGGATCAGGATTTTTTCAAAAAAATGAAAAGTATCCAAAGCATCTCAAACTTCCCTCACATGATCCCCGAGTTCCGGAAGGGCAGAAAAAGTGTGCAGAACCTGTTTCCCTGCTCTAGATTCTGAACAAGCTGCAGAAACCAGAGTGCACCTCAGGAGAGAAAAAGAATGCCAAAACTGTGACCCGCGGATCAGGATTTTTTCAAAAAAATGAAAAGTATGCAAAGCGTCTCAAACTCGCGTCACATGATGCCCGAGATTTGAAAGGGCAGAAAAAGTTTGCGGAACCTCTTTCCCTGCTCTAGATTCTGAACAAGCCGCAGAAACCTGAGTGCAGCTCAGGAGAGAAAAAGGAGGCAAAAACTGTGACCCGCGGATCAGGATTTTTTCAAAGAAATGAAAAGTATCCAAAGCGTCTCAAACTTGCGTCATATGATGCCCGAGATTCGAAAGGGCAGAAAAGGTTTGCGGAACGTCTCTCCCATCTCCAGATTCTGAACAAGCCGCAGAAACCTGAGTGCAGCTCAGGAGAGGAAAAGAAGGCAAAAACTGTGACCCGCGGGTCAGGATTTTTTCAAAAAAATGAAAAGTATCCAAAGCGTCTCAAACTCGCGTCATATGATGCCCGAGATCCGAAAGGGCAGAAAAAGTTTGTGGAACCTGTTTCCCTGCTCTAGATTCTGAACAAGCCGCAGAAACCTGAGTGCAGCTCAGGAGAGAAAAAGAAGGCAAAAACTGTGACCCGCAGATCAGGATTTTTTCAAAAAAATGAAAAGTAACCAGAGCGTCTCAAATTCGCGTCATATGATGCCCGAGATCCGAAAGGGCAGAAAAAGTGTGCAGAACCTCTTTCCCTGCTCTAGATTCTGAACAAGCTGCAGAAACTTGAGTGCAGTTCAGGAGAGAAAAAGGAGGCAAAATCTGTGACCCGCGGATCAGGATTTTTTCAAAGAAATGAACAGTATCCAAAGCGTCTCAAACTCGCGTCATATGATGCTCGAGATCCGAAAGGGCAGAAAAAGTTTGCGAAACCTGTTTCCCTGCTCTAGATTCTGAATACGCTGCAGAAACCTGAGTGCAGCTCAGGAGAGAAAAAGAATGCCAAAACTGTGACACGCGGATCAGGATATTTTTCAAAAAAATGAAAAGTATGCAAAGCGTCTCAAACTCGCATCATATGATGCCCGAGATTTGAAAGTGCAGAAAAAGTTTGCGGAACCTGTTTCCCTGCTCTAGATTCTGAACAAGCCGCAGAAACCTGAGTGCAGCTCAGGAGAGAAAAAGGAGGCAAAAACTGTGACCCGCGGGTCAGGATTTTTTCAAAGAAATGAAAAGTATCCAAAGCGTCTCAAACCCGCGTCATATGATGCCCGAGATTTGAAAGGGCAGAAAAAGTTTGCGGAACCTCTCTCCCGTCTCCAGATTCTGAACAAGCTGCAGAAACTTGAGTGCAGCTCAGGAGAGAAAAAGAAGGCAAAAACTGTGACCCGCGGGTCAGGATTTTTTCCAAAAAATGAAAAGTATCCAAAGCGTCTCAAACTCGCGTCATATGATGCCCAAGATCCGAAAGGGCAGAAAAGGTTTGTGGAACCTGTTTCCCTGCTCTAGATTCTGAACAAGCCGCAGAAACCTGAGTGCAGCTCAGGAGAGAAAAAGCAGGCAAAAACTGTGATCCGCGGATCAGGATTTTTTCAAAGAAATGAAAAGTATCCAAAGCATCTCAAAGTCGCGTCATATGATGCCCGAGATTCGAAAGGGTAGAAAAAGTTTGCGGAACCTGTTTCCCTGCTCTAGATTCTGAACAAGCTGCCGAAACCTGAGTGCAGCTCAGGAGAGAAAAAGAAGGCAAAAACTGTGACCAGCGGATCAGGATTTTTTCAAAAAAATGAAAAGTATCCCAAGCATCTCAGACTCATGACATATGATGCCCAAGATCCGAAAGGGCAGAAAAAGTGTGCGGAACCTCTCTCCTGTCTCCAGATTCTGAACAAGGTGCAGAAACCTGAGTGCAGCTCAGGAGAGAAAAAGCAGGCAAAAACTCAGGATTTTTTCAAAAAAATGAAAAGTATGCAAAGCGTCTCAAACTCGCGTCATATGATGCCCGAGATCCGAAAGGGCAGAAAAGGTTTGCGGAACCTGTTTCCCTGCTCTAGATTCTGAACAAGCCGCAGAAATCTGAGTGCAGCTGAGGAGAGAAAAAGCAGGCAAAACTGTGACCCGCGGATCAGGATTTTTTCACAGAAATGAAAAGTATCCAAAGAGTCTCAAACTCGCGTCATATGATGCCCGAGATCCGAAAGGGCAGAAAAAGTGTGCGGAACCTCTCTCCTGTCTCCAGATTCTGAACAAGCTGCAGAAACCTGAGTGCAGCTCAGGAGAGAATAAGAAGGCAAAAACTGTGACCCCCAGGTCAGGATTTTTTCAAAAAAATAAAAAGTATGCAAAGCATCTCAAACTCGCGTCATATGATGCCCGAGATCCGAAAGGGCAGAAAAAGTTTACGGAACCTTTTTCCCTGCTCTAGATTCTGAACAAGCTGCAGAAACCTGAGTGCAGCTCAGGAGAGAAAAAGAAGGCAAAAACTGTGACCCGCGGATCAGGATTTTTTCAAAAAAATGAAAAGTATCCAGAGCGTCTCAAACTCGCGTCATATGATGCCCGAGATCCGAAAGGGCAGAAAAAGTTTGCGGAACCTGTTTCCCTGCACTAGATTCTGAACAAGCCGCAGAAACCTGAGTGCACCACAGGAGAGAAAAAGGAGGCAAAAACTGTGACCCTCGGATCAGGATTTTTTCAAAGAAATGAAAAGTATCCATAGTGTCTCAAACTCGCGTCATATGATGCCTGAGATTCAAAAGGGCAGAAAAAGTTTGCGGAACCAGTTTCCCTGCTCTAGATTCTGAACAAGCTGCAGAAACCTGAGTGCACCTCCGGAGAGAAAAAGAAGGCCAAAACTGTGACCCGCGGATCAGGACTTTTTTTAAAAAAATGAAAAGTATGCAAAGTGTCTCAAACTCACATCATATTACACCCGAGATCCGAAAGGGCAGAAAAAGTTTGCGGAACCTGTTTCCCTGCTCTAGATTCTGAACAAGCCGCAGAAACCTGAGTGCAGCTCAGGAGAGAAAAAGGAGGCAAAAACTGTGACCCGCGGATCAGGATTTTTTCAAAGAAATGAAAAGTATCCAAAGCGTCTCAAACTCGCGTCATATGATGCCCGAGATTCGAAAGGGCAGAAAAAGTTTGCGGAACCTGTTTCCCTGCTCTAGATTCTGAACAAGCTGCCGAAACCTGAGTGCAGCTCAGGAGGGAAAAAGAAGGCAAAAACTGTGACCAGCGGATCACGATTTTTTCAAAAAAATGAAAAGTATCCAAAGCATCTCAAACTCATGACATATGATGCCCAAGATCCGAAAGGGCAGAAAAAGTGTGCGGAACCTCTCTCCTGTCTACAGATTCTGAACAAGGTGCAGAAACCTGAGTGCAGCTCAGGAGAGAAAAAGAAGGCAAAAACTGTGACCCGCGGATCAGGATTTTTTCAAAAAAATGAAAAGTATCCAAAGCGTCTCAAACTCGCATCATATGATGCCCAAGATCCGAAAGGGCAGAAAAAGTTTGCGGAACCTGTTTCCCTGCTCTAGATTCTGAACAAGCCGCAGAAACCTGAGTGCAGCTCAGGAGAGAAAAAGAAGGCAAAAACTGTAACCCGCGGATCAGGATTGTTTCAAAAAAATGAAAAGTATCCAAAGCATCTCAAACTTGCGTCACATGATGCCCAAGTTCCGAAAGGGCAGAAAAAGTGTGCGGAACCTGTTTCCCTTCTCTAGATTTTGAACAAGGTGCAGAAACCTCATTGCAGCTCAGGAGAGAAAAAGAATGCCAAAACTGTGACCCGCGGATCAGGATTTTTTCAAAAAAATTAAAAGTATGCAAAGCGTCTCAAACTCGCGTCACATGATGCCCGAGATTTGAAAGGGCAGAAAAAGTTTGCGGAACCTGTTTCCCTGCTGTAGATTCTGAACAAGCTGCAGAAACCTGAGTGCAGCTCAGGAGAGAAAAAGGAGGCAAAAACTGTGACCCGCGGATCAGGATTTTTTCCAAAAAATGAAAAGTATCCAAAGCGTCTCAAACTTGCGTCATATGATGCTCGAGATTCGAAAGGGCAGAAAATGTTTGCGGAACGTCTCTCCCATCTCCAGATTCTGAACAAGCCGCAGAAACCTGAGTGCAGCTCAGGAGAGGAAAAGAAGGCAAAAACTGTGAACCCCAGGTCAGGATTTTTTCAAAAAAATGAAAAGTATGCAAAGCGTCTCAAACTCGCGTCATATGATGCCCAAGATCCGAAAGGGCAGAAAAGGTTTGCGGAACCTGTTTCCCTGCTCTAGATTCTGAACAAGCTGCAGAAACCTGAGTGCAGCTCAGGAGAGAAAAAGAAGGCAAAAACTGTGACCCCCAGGTCAGGATTTTTTCAAAAAAATAAAAAGTATGCAAAGCGTCTCAAACTCGCGTCATATGATGCCCGAGATCCGAAAGGGCAGAAAAAGTTTACGGAACCTTTTTCCCTGCTCTAGATTCTGAACAAGCTGCAGAAACCTGAGTGCAGCTCAGGAGAGAAAAAGAAGGCAAAAACTGTGACCCGCGGATCAGGATTTTTTCAAAAAAATGAAAAGTATCCAGAGCGTCTCAAACTCGCGTCATATGATGCCCGAGATCCGAAAGGGCAGAAAAAGTTTGTGGAACCTGTTTCCCTGCTCTAGATTCTGAACAAGCTGCAGAAACCTGAGTGCAGCTCAGGAGAGATAAAGAAGGCAAAAACTCTGACCAGCGGATCACGATTTTTTCAAAAAAATGAAAACTATCGAAAGCATCTCAAACTCATGACATATGATGGCCAAGATCCGAAAGGGCAGAAAAAGTGTGCGGAACCTCTCTCCTGTCTCCAGATTCTGAACAAGCTGCAGAAACCTGAGTGCAGCTCAGGAGAGAAAAAGAAGGCAAAAACTGTGACCCCCAGGTCAGGATTTTTTCAAAAAAATGAAAAGTATGCAAAGCGTCTCAAACTCGCGTCATATGATGCCCGAGATCCGAAAGGGCAGAAAAAGTTTACGGAACCTGTTTCCCTGCTCTAGATTCTGAACAAGCTGCAGAAACCTGAGTGCAGCTCAGGAGAGAAAAAGAGGGCAAAAACTGTGACCCCCAGGTCAGGATTTTTTCAAAAAAATGAAAAGTATCCAGAGCGTCTCAAACTCGCGTCATATGATGCCCGAGATCTGAAAGGGCAGAAAATGTTTGCGGAACCTGTTTCCCTGCTCTAGATTCTGAACAAGCCGCAGAAACCTGAGTGCAGCTCAGGAGAGAAAAAGAAGGCAAAAACTGTGACCCGCAGATCAGGATTTTTTCAAAAAAATGAAAAGTATCCAAAGCGTCTCAAACTCACGTCATATGATGCCCGAGATCCGAAAGGGCAGAAAAGGTTTGCGGAACCTGTTTCCCTGCTCTAGATTCTGAACAAGCTGCAGAAACCTGAGTGCAGCTGAGGAGAGAAAAAGGAGGCAAAAACTGTGACCCGCGGATCAGGATTTTTTCACAGAAATGAAAAGTATCCAAAGAGTCTCAAACTCGCGTCATATGATGCCCGAGATCCGAAAGGGCAGAAAAAGTGTGCGGAACCTCTCTCCTGTCTCCAGATTCTGAACAAGCTGCAGAAACCTGAGTGCAGCTCAGGAGAGAAAAAGAAGGCAAAAACTGTGACCCCCAGGTCAGGATTTTTTCAAAAAAATGAAAAGTATGCAAAGCGTCTCAAACTCGCGTCATATGATGCCCGAGATCCGAAAGGGCAGAAAAAGTTTACGGAACCTTTTTCCCTGCTCTAGATTCTGAACAAGCTGCAGAAACCTGAGTGCAGCTCAGGAGAGAAAAAGAAGGCAAAAACTGTGACCCGCGGATCAGGATTTTTTCAAAAAAATGAAAAGTATCCAGAGCGTCTCAAACTCGCGTCATATGATGCCCGAGATCCGAAAGGGCAGAAAAAGTTTGCGGAACCTGTTTCCCTGCTCTAGATTCTGAACAAGCCGCAGAAACCTGAGTGCAGCTCAGGAGAGAAAAAGAAGGCAAAACCTGTGACCCGCAAATGAAAAGTATGCAAAACATCTGAAACTCGCGTCATATGATGCCCAAGATCCAAAAGGGCAGAAAAAGTTTGTGGAACCTGTCTCCCAGCTCTAGATTCTGAACAAGCTGCAGAAACCTGAGTGCAGCTCAGGAGAGAAAAAGAAGGCAAAAAATTGTGTCCAGAGGGTCACGATTTTTTGAAAAAAATGAAAAGTTTCCAAAGCGTATCAAACTCGTGTCATATGATGCCCGAGATCCGAAAGGGCAGAAAAAGTTTGCGGAACCTGTTTCCCTGCTCTAGATTCTGAACGCGCTGCAGAAACCTGAGTGCAGCTCAGGAGAGAAAAAGAAGGCAAAAACTGTGACCCGCGGATCAGGATTTTTTCAAAAAAATGAAAAGTATGCAAAGCATCTCAAACTTCCCTCACATGATGCCCGAGTTCCGAAAGGGCAGAAAAAGTGTGCGGAACCTGTTTCCCTGTCCTAGATTCTGAACAAGCTGCCGTAACCTGAGTGCAGCTCAGGAGAGAAAAAGAAGGCAAAAACTCTGACCAGCGGATCACGATTTTTTCAAAAAAATGAAAAGTATCCAAAGCATCTCAAACTCATGACATATGATGCCCAAGATCCGAAAGGGCAGAAAAAGTGTGCGGAACCTCTCTCCTGTCTCCAGATTCTGAACAAGGTGCAGAAACCTGAGTGCAGCTCAGAAGAGAAAAAGAAGGCAAAAACTGTGACCCCCAGTTCAGGATTTTTTCAAAAAAATGAAAAGTATGCAAAGCGTCTCAAACTCGCGTCATATGATGCCCGAGATCCGAAAGGGCAGAAAAAGTTTGCGGAACCTGTTTCCCTGCTCTAGATTCTGAACAAGCTGCAGAAACCTGAGTGCAGCTCAGGAGAGAAAAAGAAGGCAAAAAGTGTGACCCGCGGATCAGGATTTTTTCAAAAAAATGAAAAGTATCCAAAGCGTCTCAAACTCATGACATATGATGCTCAAGATCCGAAAGGGCAGAAAAAGTGTGCGGAACCTCTCTCCTGTCTCCAGATTCTGAACAAGCTGCAGAAACCTGAGTGCAGCTCAGGAGAGAAAAAGAAGGCAAAAACTGTGACCCCCAGGTCAGGATTTTTTCAAAAAAATGAAAAGTATGCAAAGCGTCTCAAACTCGCGTCATATGATGCCCGAGATCCGAAAGGGCAGAAAAAGTTTACGGAACCTTTTTCCCTGCTCTAGATTCTGAACAAGCTGCAGAAATCTGAGTGCAGCTCAGGAGAGAAAGAGAAGGCAAAAACTGTGACCCGCGGATCAGGATTTTTTCAAAAAAATGAAAAGTATCCAGAGCGTCTCAAACTCGCGTCATATGATGCCCGAGATCCGAAATGGCAGAAAAAGTTTACGGAACCTGTTTCCCTGCTCTAGATTCTGAATAAGCCGCAGAAACCTGAGTGCAGCTCAGGAGAGAAAAAGAAGGCAAAAACTGTGACCCGCGGATCAGGATTTTTTCAAAAAAATGAAAAGTATCCAAAGCGTCTCAAACTCACGTCATATGATGCCCGAGATCCGAAAGGGCAGAAAAGGTTTGCGGAACCTGTTTCCCTGCTCTAGATTCTGAACAAGCCGCAGAAACCTGAGTGCAGCTCAGGAGAGAAAAAGAAGGCAAAACCTGTGACCCGCAAATGAAAAGTATGCAAAACATCTGAAACTCGCGTCATATGATGCCCAAGATCCAAAAGGGCAGAAAAAGTTTGTGGAACCTGTCTCCCAGCTCTAGATTCTGAACAAGCTGCAGAAACCTGAGTGCAGCTCAGGAGAGAAAAAGAAGGCAAAAAATTGTGTCCAGCGGGTCACGATTTTTTGAAAAAAATGAAAAGTTTCCAAAGCGTATCAAACTCGCGTCATATGATGCCCGAGATCCAAAAGGGCAGAAAAAGTGTGCAGAACCTGTCTCTCGGCTCCAGATTCTGAACAAGCTGCAGAAACCTGAGTGCAGTTCAGGAGAAAAAAAGAAGGCAAAATCTGTGACCCGCGGGTCAGGATTTTTTCAAAAAAATGAAAAGTATCCAAAGCATTTCAAACTCGCGTCATATGATGCCTGAGATCCAAACGGGCCGAAAAAGTGTGCAGAACCTGTTTCCCTGGTCTACATTCTGAACAGGCTGGTGGAGATGTGGCTCTGCCAGGAGCCTCCTGGTACTTCTGGGGTCCACCAGAGATGGCCAACCTGGCAGATGGAGGCCGTACAGAAGGCTTGAAAATTGGGTAGTTCCAGAGGTGTGGCTGGGGTGGAGCCAAAATGGAGGACTGATTGGATCCAAGAGGATCATTCCTGCATTCAGACCTCTCCACCGGGGCCTGGTCCCCCTTTGAACTCTGCTGTCCAAAAGGCCAATAGAGTAAAAATGAATTTTAAAATCCCATTCAGGCCTATAGGGAGTGCTTACTCCGGTTGGCCGGAGCTGGCACTTTCCAGTCAGCTCATGTGCGCAGCTCTCGATGGAGCCAGTTTTCAGCCAGCCTGTTGGCCGCCAAGTGGGAGGAGGATACCGTAGAGCTTTCTGCTGGCGCCTCCTCTGCCGCCCCCCCTCCGGCAGTTGGATTGCTACCTATGTGCACACCCAAAGTGAAATGGGATCTGCATGACCTTATTTGAGTCAATAGATTTCCCCCACCTGCCTTCTCTTTAGAACTGTTCTGGTCTAAGGCATTTGCTTTCAGCTCAGTGTGTAGTCTTTTTTTATTTAGTCTGTCCTGAGTGATTTTTATGTATTTTATTATTTATTATTAAGTCAAAGTGTGCCTTATTATGTGGTGGTGGTAATGGTCACTGTGAAGTTTAGTTTATTAATATAACTGGGGATGGAATTAAATGGGCCATCTGTGGTAAAATGTGCTTCACTTCAAGGTTAACTGGGGAAAATGGTATGTTGTTGCTTGTAAATTTGTAGCAATTCAGATTTGCATTCTGTCAGTGCACTGGAGCTAGTTTGTATAAATCCACACCCAAGCTTACTTTCCGTGCCCTCTGGCCCTTAGTTAGGACCAGAAACAGGAAGACTTTTCATTTGTCAGATCTGAGCCATTTTCATCCCAAACATGCGTGGGTAGGTTAGTCTGTTTTGCATCGCTAAAGAAAGAATAAAAGCATCAGAAAAAGAGGCCACAAACATACAGAAAAATGGAACGTCCTTTGAGTTCCACGGATGTACTTTGGGCATGACATAGGCTCCATCTGTACTATTGTGGCTTCCCCCAAGAATCCTGGGAACTGGAGGTATGAGGAGTTTGAATGTACAGAAGCCTCAAAATGGATTAGAACCGTCAGGCATTCAGATCAGAGTGCTGGCAAATACCCTTTCTATTTCTGGTTCGTATCAGTTTCATAGGTATTCATTCATAAGTCATTCCGAAGCATTTCTGCATCAATCTGAGAATTTCAATTTAAAACACATGATATTTCAAGTTTTTATTCCCATTTTTCACAAAGCATTCAGTTTTGTACACACACTTGATCCTAAAATACACATTTTGAACACTTTTAAACCTGAAATATGCATTTGGTATATTTTTTTGAGTGGAGAACTGTATTGCAATACTTAGAGAAGTGTACCAAAGCACAATAACTGAGTTCCAATCTGCATATTCATTCAAAAAGTGTGAATTTGATTAGTTCACTTAAAAAAGCAGACTGAAAAAGATCCTTCTGAATCCCTTCTTGGAGCAGACTGGTAGGTGATAACATACCATCACTCCTAAGAATTTGTGCCCATCTAGGTGAGTTTGTGCTAGGAGTTAGATCAATTATTAGACAAGTCTGCTCAAGCCATTGTACTTGGAACTGACATAGCAATTTATGCATACCTGGGATCTCTTAGAAAAATTAGTTTCAGGTTGGAGTACACATTTGATGAGGGTAAGCAATTTCAATAGATTGGCCAAAGTAATAATGGTAATGGAAGCTTAGGTACAGCTTTTCAAAAGTGGGCCTTTGCTGACATTAACTTAATTTTGGCAAACATTCAGTGCCCTAATGCATACTGTGCATTCCATAAATAAAATGCCTAGGGGAGTCTTGGTGAAGTTAACTAGATTGACTATGGAGAGCAAAAAAGCTGAAAGCACTGTAAGAGGTACCAGTCTAGATAAAACATCTACCAAACTCGCAGCAGAATATTAAAGTACCCTTTAAGCTACAAATGTAGTTCTATTTTATACATGTTAACCAGTTCCTGCAACAAACCCTGGGGATTGTAGCTGGATGATTTTTGTTTGAAACACCCACAGTTCTTATTACAGAGCTACAGATCCTCCCCTGGAGATAGTCATTCCCCTATTTAAACAATTTTAAACCTGCTGTGTAGGTATTCCCTAAGAGTTACTTCCCATAGCGCTCCAGCATAATAGGCCAACAATAGCCAGAGATCTGACTTGTATTGTATTGTATTGTGTACTGCCTTCAAGTCGATCCCGACTTATGGCGACCCTCTGAATAGGGTTTTCACGAGGCTGAGAGGCAGTGACTGGCCCAAGGTCACCCAGTGAGCTTCATGGCTGTGTGGGGATTTGAACCCCGGTCTCCCAGGTCGTAGTCCAGCACCTTAACCACTACACCACACTGGCTCTCTGACTTAGGGAAGTTAAAAGCGGCATGCACACACCCTCGCCAAGCTGCCTGCCTACCCATGTGGGATGGACAAATCTGTCCATTTCACTTTCTCATTTTTTCATTCTTCAGTTTAGTTCTCTACCTTTTTGCATCAGTTCATCAGCATTTTTAGTGAATGTTTCATTTGACTAACGTTTTAGTATACACACTTCTGCAAACATTTTCCCGTAATAAAATGCATGTTGGTATGTCTCCCACTAATATATACATTTTTATGTATTTCCCCCCTAAATATACCCGTTTGTGCACACACTACTTGATTGGAGGACTGCACTGCAAAGTTTGAAAAACTACATTTTGAAAGTTAGCTATGTTCCAATTCACTTATTGTTTTGGAAAGTGTGAAGTAGGTGATTTCGCATTAAAATGGCAATCAGACCAGATTTCTCCCCCATCCCTGCTCCCCACCACTCCCCAGGTCCCCAAGCAACTTGGCTGGAAAGAGCTTGATCTCTCTTGGTTGAAGAATCCTACAAACAAGTGGAGCCCGCAACAAAATGCTTCAGTGTAGAGTGCTTCCGTTTGGGGTTCCAGCCAGTCATGCCTTTTTCCATGATACTCCATTTCATTCATCTCCCAGTATCCCACAGCTCCTCCCCCAGCCAACCAGCATTTCGTGCCCACTGAGCACTCTCAGTGCTCATTGACCGATGTTGGTATTCTTTTCTAAATATTTTTTGTGCTTCTACCAACTTTGAGATTCCCTCAAACCTGCTGATACCTTCCTCTTGTACATGGATAGTGCTGTTTAAGCTACATAAGGATCCACACTCAGAGAAAGAGCTCATTAGTAGTATATAGGATGCCCCTCAGAGCCACCTCAGAGGGCTCTGTGGAGTGCCCTCTCATTTCATACTGGGCCAAGTTCACAGAACCTTGAAAAAGATTGTGTGGTCTCAACTTTATTTCTAAAGTGTTCCTTCTAATTTGCTTCTCTTTTGGATTCTAAAAAAGGATGTATAATTTCTCAGTGTGTTGATAGTTGATTCTTAGTGCACTCAATCATTTGATGCCTGCTGGGCTGTACTCTGAATCTATATATTATTCCAGTATGTTCTCTAGTTCCTGCTGTGGTAAAAGTTAATGAATAACTTGCTTAGGTTGGTTATTTTTTTTCTAGTAGTTATAAAGCAGAATCATTATAATTAATAATTGGGTGTTGGCTTGCTTTTTTTTAAGTGTTTCTTTTCTCCCAGTTCTGTGAATTTGATGAAACTAATTCCACTAAAGCTTGTAATATTATGAATCTATATATATATATATATATATATATATATATATATATATATATATGATTTTAATCGTATAAAATAAATAAAACAAAATCACCATAAGGGATGAGTCAAATTAGCCTTTGGGATTTGATGCAATAGCTGTGAATTGCTAGACCAAAACCAGACATTTTGCTGCCTGAATCAGCACTTAAAAAGCATCTTGTGCTCTGTGAGGGAGAACACGTTAGAACAGGGGTTGGGAACTTACAGCCCTGCAGAAGTTTCTGGACCACAACTCCCATCAGCCCCACTCAGCATGTGCCAGCTCCAGGCTGTTGCAGCAATCTGGATATTCCCTGTCTTCCACCCTGGTCACCGTGCACAGCAGGGCTGTGTCTGTGGCCCTGCCTTCCATTCAGCCCTACTGGGCAGTGGCTGAAACTAGGATTGCCCCCTAAAACCAGCTAATGCTTTGGCTGGACATCGTTCCTGACTTCTGTTACAGCTTGTGAGTTTCTGTGTTTGTGCTGGCACCTCTAAAGAATTACCCCATAAATTAGAAAGCTGTCAGCATGTGTATTATTGCACCGGTTTCCACACGAACATTATAGATACTTCTTTTTCCATCCCAAAAAATAAGGGTAATAAGGCAATAGATACATTTTCTCCTGAAGTCATGGTATTTTATTTATTCCACATTCTTTCACAAACAAACCTTTCCAACTGCAGGTTATTTATAAACTGAATGACATCTGAAGATAAGGAATGAGGCCTGCCTGCTGAGAATTGATTTCAGGAGAAACCAGACTGGTAGACATGACTTTCAAGATAATCTGAATTGCTATGAATTCCCTCCCCCCTTTCCTTGAGCAGTTGTGAGCTCTGGGCAAAGGTTTCCTGACGTTTCTGTTGGGTCACACTTCAATAACTTAAAAGGATAGGAGCAGAGCTTGGAAAAGTTACTTTTTTGAACTACAACTCCCATCACCCCAATCCAGTGGCCATGCTGGCTGGGGCTGATGTGAGCTGTAGTTCAAAAAAGTAACTTTTCCAAGCCCTGGATAGGAGGACATCATTTTCACACGACACAAGGTTCTCTCAGGAATTTCCATAGGTTGCTTGTTACATTTGCATCACAGCCTTTGAGGAGAGCATCTTAAAGAGCATCTTAGCACAACAGCAACCCACTGAGGTCAATTAGGCTCAGAAGGAAGCAGGAATTGCATGCAGGAGGCATCTCATGATTGTTGGGAGTGGGTTCATGCTGCTGCCCCTGCCCCTAGACATTCACATTGGTGTCGATGGTCTGCAGGGATGAAGCAGCAGCTCACATGTAGGCTTCTTCATTGCAGGCAGTCTATGCCAAGATGTGGCTATCTGGTGGTGGTGGTGAGGGACCAGCAACATGGTTGACATGGTATAGAGTCAGCAGTGCAGCTCCACTCCCCGTGACCACACGATGCACTCATCTAGAGGGCTAGACCTTCTTGTCAGTGCCACTCAGTGACCTTTGTAGCTGATGGCAGATCATTGCTTTCCTTTTTTAACCTCTGCACAGTACAAATCCAATGAAGTCAGGCAAATTGCTATTGGTCATCACAGAACTACAAACCTTCAAGAGATACACTTTAACATAGATCATCCCCAGAACACCGGGCCCCATTTTGTGCAATAGGAACATACGAAGCTATCTTATACCCAGTTAGACTGCTGGTCTGTTTAGTTCAATATTTTCTGTGCTTATGTGGTTCAGGTAGGGGTCTTTTCCAGTCCTACCTGGAGATGCCAGGGACTGAAACTGGGACCTTCTCTATGCGAGGCAGATGCTCTGCACTGCCACTTACCACTGTCTCATCCATTTGGCTGCTAGAACAAACACAGACTCCTGATATATATAACATATTTATTATATATCAACCAGTAAGTAACATATTTTCTCTCTACTGTTCCATAATATACTGTTGTATAATGAAGATTTTACAAGACATTACCAATTCCTGCCATTCTGACAATCACATTACAAATCCCTGTCAAGATGACTTTTATAGAATTCATTCTATTTCACAGTCCATTGCCAATGACTCAAATCTAATCACTGCAGGATGGAGACAGAGCAAATGGTGCTAGGTTTTTTTAAAGCCATTCTAATTATATAATTTCCCAAAAGGCAGCTCATGGCTAACAATGGAGCTCTTGAAAGGACCACAACATTGAATTGAAAATATTTGAACTGGAGATCTCCATATCTCATTGCCACACAGAAAATAGCTCGGCGACTTCCGGGAAGGGTGACTTCGCTTGTGCCTGCTTTTCGTGATGAGCTCTCGTCTCAGAAGAAGTTTTTTCAGCGTAAATCAGTCAGAACATTCTTTTTGACTGATGAAGATTTTCTCTCGGGAAGGGAGAAACATAGAGATTAACCATAAAAGCCTGTTTTTGTTTGGGAGGACTGGATCTCATTAATTTATGAGAGAAGGTTCAGCCAGCAATGCCGGAGGACGTCCATCACGCTCTAGCTGAATAAACGACACGTTTATCTTTTCTTTAAAGAAGAATGGACTTAAACAAGCAAGCACCCTTCTTTCTACATTTTTTTTTCATTTGGTTAATCGTTGCTGAAAACAGAGATTTGTCAATGAATCAGCTATAAGGATCTTTTGGGTGAGTTAAAATTTTTCTCCTTTATTCACGAAACTAAGGAGGAGAAAAATGGAAAAAAGCCTATCTTAGTTTTTATTGCAAAAAGCTGGCCTGGAGGTGCATTTTGAAGATATAAACAGAGGAGGGATTTCTATTTCGAGGAGGGGAAAAAATAAATAAATAAATTTGATTTATGAACTTTGGAGCATTATACGTTTGGGATTATTTTCTTTTTGGTCTATTTCTTTTTGACGAATCTGCTTGTTCATGACACCACTAACCCTTTTGAAGCTGGGAACTGGATTTGTTTTGTATTCCTGAACATGAGAGATAAGGCAGGCTGTACTGTCTACATTGTGACTTCATCGAGCCTGGAATATTAACCCAATTGTGACTGAAATAATTTTTGTTTTTGTGGTTCTAAGATTGGCAATCAGGAAAGGGGCTGAGACCATGGAAGAAATCATGTTTCAGAAAATAATGGATGAGATTGAGATAACGAAACAAATCTGGAGACAGGGTAGATAGAAGATGAAAAATGAATTTAGCAAAATGATGCAGGAGTTTAAAGAAATAGTGGATTCTGTGAGAGAGGAGGCTCTGGAGACTGGAACAAATGTAGTATTGGAAAAAGATCTGGAGTCTATGGATACAAGAAACAAAGCTTACTGCTTGGAACTTAATGTTGTCTCTGAAGAAATTAATGAAGATAACAGAGATAAAGTTATCAATGTCTTGGATAATTTTTTGGACTGGAATGATGTGATGGAGTTTGACATAGAAAAAATCTATGGAATTGGCTACAGATATGGGACAATGGAAAAATGCTTAAGAGATGAGCCAGTGCATTTTGTAAAAAAGAAGAGCAGAGATGTGACTTTACAACAATATCTCAACAACATATTCAGAATTGATGGCAAGAAAAGATTTGTGATGAGGGAGATTCCCATCAGACTCTTATTATATGACTATGGCTATGACAGCAAGATTAATATGGGATACTGATAATGGAAGAATGGATACTGAAAATACTGGACTGAACAAGACTATTGAAGATGGAAGATGGAATCAATATTGATATTGGAAGAATGGCTGTTGAAATCATTGGATCAAACTGGTTTGACGAGATGGATTAATCTATATGTTTATTTGGACTATGGCTATGATAACAAGATTATTACGGGATACTGATAATGGAAGAATGGCTATTGAAATTATTGGACTTAATAGGATTATCGATAATGGAAGAATGGTTACTGAAATTATTGGACTTAGCAGGATTATTGAAGATGGAAGATGGAATTAATATTGATAATGGAAAAATGGCTATTGAAATTATTGGATCTAGTGGATTTGAATGAGATGGATTGGTCGACATGTTTATCTGGAGAAAAATTGAAAGATATATCTTTCAAGGAATTGAAATCTCTCTTTGACTTTTTGTGGGAAGAATAAAGTAATGTTTATGAGATTTGATGAATAGTTAAGATAGCTACTGGAGGAAAGTGATTTTATAACATAATTTAGGAGACAGGATTGTTATATATTGTAGACTTATAGCTGATCTGCGATAAATCAGAAGTCAACATTTTATTTTATTGTTTAATTATTTTTGTTTTGTTTTGTTTTTTGTCTTTAAAAATTTGAATAAAAATTAATGAAAAAAAAAGAAAATAGCTCTGCTTTAGGTACTTTACTCAAGAGAATTGCTTGCAATTGCTCTGACTTGGATGACTCCATGATAGCATAATCTGAACGGTGGGCCATTTCTAGAAAAAGAGATGTCTCAGGGTTTAAATCTGCTAACTACTTCTCTTGATCAGGAAGTCCTTCCTCTTAATCCCAGAGGTGAGAAATCTTTGTGCACTTTCTCAGTGGTCAAGGAAATGCACTCTGCAGCTGCTCAGGGACACTCGGTTGTGCATGTAGATAATTTAGACTCTGGATTTAGGCTGTGTACACACCACACATTTAAAGCACCTGACTTCTCTGAAAGAATCCTGGGAATTGCAGTGTGTTAAAGGTGCTGGGAATTGTAGTTCAGTGAGGGGTAAATGATAGTTTCCAGGATTCTTTGGGGAAAGTCATGGGCTTTAAATGCATGGTGTGTCTTGATGGTCTTATGAAGCACCACTTAGACGTAGCAGCCTTATGGAAGAGACACTCTTTAGATGGCAATGTGTATTGCTTCCCTTCATTCAAACGACAGCCCTGGAAATTCCACCGTGTGGGGCTCTGGACTTCCGTCGCATGCCCTGACGGCCCATCTGGCAGGACTTTTATGTATTCTTATATGTTATAACCTTGTATTGAAAAGAGATGCTGTTCCTTTCTGCAGCTGGTTCCTTTCAAAAAATGTTTCTTTTAGATCAGGTCTGCACAACACAACTATGATCTACCAACTTAGCCAGACACAGTTCTTCAGCTGTGTCTTTTTCTTTATCTTCCGGGGGCAGAGCAAACCTACTATAGCAGACTGTGTGCAGCTGCAGTGTCCATTTGTTCTGCTTCATGGTCTTTTTTGGTGTCCTCTGTTTGAATGCTTCTGTGTCCCAAGTCCCTTTGAAAGATAAAGAACTAGAAGAGGAGAGAACAGTTGTCCATCAGCAATTAGCACCTGGACAGCAGACTGAGTAGGCACACAGGTCACCTGGCCACATTCTTCCCCACTGCAGTGAGATGTATTGTATTTCTATTTAAATTATAGTAATTATGTCTAAATTTGCATTCATATATATAATAAGCATATGCAAATCTGTATCCTCTTTTTTGGTGATGCATACCAGGACTGTAGGAGCAGGCCCCATAAATTGTTGGTAAGTCGTGTTTGACCTTGTGGATCACAAATTGTGTAGGTCACAAACCACATGGAGCTATTAGCAGCCATTAAGGAACTGTCCAGGTATCAGGTTCTGCAAGATTCTAGAAAGAGAAGGTCAAATCTTTGTTTGGAATAGCATGCCTCATAAAACTGGAGTTTAATTTTGATCTTGATTGCCTTGTTCTGTGATCCAGACATACGTGTGCTTGAATTCTTCTGGGACTGTAGTTTTAAGTATGCACCTTTGGATGGATTCAGAAGTATTTCTGCTCCCTCTTGCTATGCTTCTGCATCCCCCCCGCTCCCTGCCCCCCCCCAATAACAACAACAGAGGGTTCCTTTTTTTTCTTTTGGAGAGACATGTATTTTTGTCATGAGGAAATCTGCATTTCCCCAAGAGAAATGTGCATGTCTTTGAACTTTAGATGCGGAAGCATGTTGAAGCCCATTCACATCAAGGGACAAGGGACAAATGCGATCCAGTTCACATTTAAATAAGAAAAAAACAGCCATCCTTTGAAATGTGCACTTATCCTAATTTTGCAATGTAGTTCTCCAACCAATGTCTACAAAAATGCATGTATTATGGGAAAGTGTGGATAAAAATGAATTTATTGGTGAAAACAACATAGAAAAATGCATTATATTAGGAGAAATTGCCTGCAAAAATGTGTACATTAGTCAAAACTGCATATAAAAATGTTCTTATTAGGAGAAATTGACACATAAATGCTAAGTAGTTTTTCATGAGGTTTTTTTTTAATTCTAAATTGCTGCAGAAATGTGGGAAACTGAATTTCAGATTGGAAAAAGGAGAAACTGAGAGCACAGAAACTGACAGATCTTTCCATCCCTATTCACATCACATCCAAAGGATCCTAATTTTCTTTTGCAATCAATGAAGCTTACTTCTGTGTACACACATGATTAAGTATTAGCCTGTGAGTCAATTTCCATTTCTCTCAGTTTCTCATTTTCCCATTCTTAAGTTCAGGTCTCCACATTTCTGAGTCAGTTTGTGATTATTATTTTTTAAATCCTCATGAAAATGTATCTGTATTTTAGTGCGATTTCCTCTTAAAATAAATATTTTAGGAAGCAATTTTGCTTAATGTATTCCATTTGAAGGGCAATTTCACCAAATATAATGCACTAATATATGCATTTGTGTGCACATTATTAAATGCAAACTGCATGCCTTTAAACGCAAACTGAATTAAATTTCTCCACCATCTCCAGCTATGAGACTTTTATGAGTTTCTCCCTCTCATCACCCGATAATCCAGTGTGGTTCATGGAACAGAGGACAATGTCAGTCCCCCTTTAAATAGCTCTTGCGACCAGTTTTAGGGGCTAAAGTACACATTATGTGCAAATGTGTACAACAGCGCTCCAATGGCAGTTTTTTTAAAAAAATGTTCACACTTCTTCCATGCAACAGTCTGTTCCCAGTAGGCCCAGATTGATTTAATAAATCTTACAGCTGTATCTGAAGAATGTTCTGAATCACAATAAGGCTTTTGTTAATAACATGACTTAATTTTAAAGACTGCTGTTGAGGAAAGATGGCAGATTGATTAAACAGCATTGCTGATTGGTGTACCGTGCACTCAGAACATTCTTATTTTTGTATTGGTCTTGTTTTTCTGTTAGTTGTCAGAGACTCCTTTTGAATGTCTTAGCATGCTCTGTAGCATATTAATAAAGAATAGCTTTATGCAATTAAAAGATTAAGCCAGCTTTGTAGAAGTATCTGCTGGAGACAAAAGAAGTTCCTTAGTTTGATAACATTTTGCTAAGGAAGGTGCATCAAAGGAATAAAGCAGATAGATAAATGTTTTGAAAATTGCAGAAATACAGGCAGAAAGCATCTTTTTAAAAGATATCAACTAGAATACTTGGCAAACACATGCCCTCCATATTGAACTGAAACAATGATTGCCTGTGGGTATGTACAGATGATAGCTTTTCAGAGCCTTGGATAACATTCAAGGACTGGGGGACGGGCATCAGGAGGGGACTGTCATCAGGAGATTTGGAGTGAGGTGTTACAAATATGTGGATGACACCCAGCTCTATCTCTCTGTTCCAGTTGATTCGGGAGAGGTCCTAGACCAGTGCTTAGAGGTGGTAATGTACTGAATGTGGGCTGAAAAACTGAAGCTGAATTCTGAAAAGAAAGAGGTATTAGGTATTCCAAGTTCTCTAGTCCAAGGGGAGAGGAGACAGCTTGTTCTGGAAGGGGTTACACTCCCTGGAAGGACCAAGTTCATAGCTTGTAGGTACTACTGGATCCCACATTGTCACTGGAGGGTCAGGTGGCTCCTGTGGCTAGGAGAACCTATTTCCAGCTCCAGCCTTTTTTGTGCAGAGATATTTAAAGCCCTACCAACTTGGGTTCCCAATATCTGAAAGACTGCCTCCTTTTCTACAGACCTTTTCAGGTGTTAAGATCATCAGAAAAGTGTCAGGTCCTAGCCAGGGGAGTCCTCCTCAGGGGAGTCCTCATTGAAGGAAGATCGGGCAGCTCTGGTCTAGGAACCAGCCCTGGCTCAGGCTTCATCTGAGGGTGAGGAGCCAGGTTCCTATGACAAGGTGCAGGATGGGCTGTCTGCACCCAGGGCAAGTTTGGCCTCTGAAACTGAGGCTGAGCAGGTCCCAAGCCTAAGGGAAAGGCATTGCCTCAGACACTAGCTGGAAACCTGGCCTGTCTGGAGGAGTGTTTGATTGAAGGCCTGGACTCATTGGGAGTAAAGGACTCCTCAGGAATACTCAGGAGTAGAGTACTGGCTGCAAGTGCTTGATAGGAGTCAGTTGAGGTTTGGAGTGTGGTTCCAACAGCTCCAGCATAAAAAACCCCAATGCGAGGCTGGAAGAGTTGTTGGAACAGAATCAATACATCAGCTCTGTACCTGAACTAGATGCTGATTGCCTGTTGACTCCACACCTGACCTTGGACTACTCCAGACCTGCTTCTTGCTTTGCCTTTGTCTATGATGGCAGGACAAAAATTGGCCACATGATGCAGTGAGCTGCTGCCCATACATTTGCAACATAGCTGCAGCCATTATGAGAATTCAAGCAGTGGCCTCTACAAGATGATCTTGACATGTACACCAGAATATGATCCAGCTGCTGGAGAGACTGGAGTCTGAGATGCCATTATTTTGTTGGACATATGCTACATGATTAATTATGGTAAGGTAAGTGGGCAGCATTCTTAAAATGCTAAAAAAATGTTCAGATGGAACACTTGAAGGGGGCCAATTCATTGTCATGGTAAGCACAAGCTGCTCACACATCTCAATTCAGAAGTTTATGAGGGATTCTCAAAAGAGTCAACTTACACATTTCACTAGTAATGTACAGTTCCAAGAGAATGTTATGTTCTCTAGGGTACGCTCAGTGTACACAGGGCAATGATGAGCCCAATGATCTGTATTCAGTGTTACAGTTCCATTCTCACAACAGATGTCCATGTGCACAATGGAACTTCCTCTTCTATCCTCTCCAGCACCTCCAAGTGCCCACAAAATCAGCTCAGGAGGGTTGGGGAACGTTTAGGAGCAGATTTTGGGGTGTGCAGGGAGGAGGAAGAAATGGAAGTCCCATTGTAGGGTGGAAAGATCTTCAATTTCAGTTTTCTCAGTTTCTCATTTTTCTAATGTCAAATTCAGTTCTCAACATTTCTGTAACAATTGCATTTCTTTTAAAAAAATCCTCATGAAAATTCTCCAGCATTTTAATGTGAATTGCTTATAATAAACACACTTTTATAGGCAGTGTTGACTAACGTACACATTTTTGCAAGCCATTTCTCATTGTATAATGCATTTTGCATGTTATTTTCAATCATACATTAATTTTTATGCACACCTCCCCATACATACGCATTTTTGTAACATCGTTTGGTTGGTGAATTGCATTGCAAAATTCATATAAGTGCGAATTTCAAAGGATGGCTATGTTTTGGTTCTGATATTGTTATGGAAAGTGCAAATTTGATAGGTTCAGCTTGAAATGTGAACTGAATTGAAATTGTCACCCATTCTTATCCCAGTGTATGAGCAGAATTCTGTTTTTGCAGCATTAGATACAAACCAATGAGTCTGAAAAGAATCCTCCAGATGACCTGTTTATTGAGCATTCATCCTTATTTACTTGCACAAAGCTTACACAATGGTTAGTTTATATCTGATCTTTATTGAACGTTTGTGCTGATTTGTTTGTAGGGTGGTTATACGATAATGGACGTTCATCCTGATTGGCTTGTGGGGAGTTTATATGTGTTTGCAGTAATCATGCATCCAACCCACACTTTTCAATGCAATTTCCTGTCACTTTCCTTACCACAAAGAGCCTGTTACTTTTTGTAAAGTGTATTTGTTGCACAGGGGTGACAGAGCACAATGTAAAGCCCTCCCACAAAATACTGACAGTCTGCAGGCACTCTACATGAACTGAATATGCACTGTTAAACATGCCCCAGAATCATTGGAAATCTACCAGCATTCCATGCTGAACATCACTGATTGATTGTACCTAGAATCTGTATGACTTTACCCTTTTACATATTATCAGATCGTAAAGCTACCCATTTATTACATGTTTTTCATTTGATTAAGATGGTTTAGAGTCTACTTCAGATTCTCTTTCATAGTAATTAAGACTGAGTAATGTTTACATGCCACCAGGTTAAATGTTGTCTTCTGGAGTACTGAAGAACAGATGGGATGCCTCTTTGGTCTCCTAAAGGGACTTCTTGTGAATGAGAATGATTCGTTCTAGAAATACAAATGCAAGGCATTGCCGCAGTATTATGAACCATTGCTATATCCCTGTGGGAGTTTCTGTGAACTTTTCATGTTGTTAAAATTCATACAGATTATAATTGATTTAAATTAATGTGAACTAAGTGTTAAAATATGCATGGAGAGAATATTATTTCCATCCAGACCAAGTTAAAACAACTTAATTCCATCAGCTTCAGCAAAATCCCCAAGCTCTCACAATTATAAGATGACTTCAATGTTTACTAATATACATTTTCATCCAGCCCTATCTTAAAGGCATGCCTTTTCAATCCCTACAGTCCAAAGGAAAGTCGTTATAGAAACAATTCATGCTTTTACCTCTCCAAATCCACAATCACAGTTCAATAGGAACTCTCTAAGGTTATATTCATTTTTAATAATTCAGGATCCATCATAAATGTAGCCTGATCTAGGAGTGGAACAGAGGCTTTTTAAAAAAGGAAGGGGGGAAGTAGACCAACAGCTGGAGCCAATGACAAACAGACAGAGCCAACTAATTCCTGTTTCATGTCCAGCTTTCTCCTCTCTGCTGAGTTCCACAAGGGCAACTATGAAACTAACAAGGGAAAGCTGGCGGGCAGTGCCATCCCCTGACCTGGTTGTAAGTAAGAAGGCCAGCAGGTAGGGGCTACTGAGGTTGGTGGGGCAGTGCCCCATTCTCATTCTCAGTGCCCCATTCTCTCTCGTGAACCAGCCTCTGCTGCTCCATTTGAAGGTGTCCCCTGTTTGAAAGGCTGTTCTGGTAGAGGTTCATTTTAAAGAACCAGAACAAGCAAGAAAGGGGCCTTGAAGTCACCCCCCTCCAACAGTTAGCACCTGCACAGTAGACTCAGAAAGTACACAGATCATCTGGTCAGTCCTCCACACTATAGTGAGATATATATTTAATTATAGTCTTTATTTCTTACGTTTGCATCTGTATATATAAATTAGTATATGCAAATTGTGTCATTTCCCCCTCTTTGTTGCAGATGTATTCTTTTGGGGGCAGGTAATCTGTAAGTAGCCACCCTAATTTTGCTACCTTTCTAAAACAAGCCTATTCATGTTAAAGTGTGTATATGTCTATGATTATTCTTGATGGACTCTTGCTAAAAGAAGCTCTCTCTCTCTCTCTCTTTGTTTTCTTGCAATGATTATATAAAACCCTAATCATCCAGGTAGGTTTACTTTAATTACCTCTCACGTTTCATGTACTAAAAACAGGATTTAAAAAATCAGTTTTCATCCATGAGAGTTTTTTAGTCTTAAAATTTTTAAATCCTAAACAAAAGTATTGATAGCCAAATACATAACCAAGTTTTCAAGGAGGCCTGGAGTAGTTAATGCTGCAAGTTTTTAAAAAACTGCTTTAAGACAGGGATGGGCAATCTGATCTCAAAAGCTCCCAGAAGTTCTCAGTTCAGGCCTCTGGAAAGCGCAGCCTGCCACTCCCCTGAAGCCTGTTTGGTGAAGAAGGACAGGAAGAGGGAAAAGGGGTCATCTAGCCCACTTTGGGCTTAAGTCCCGCCCACCAGCAGCATGTGACTCTTGATGGATTACCCCAAGGGAGGACTGTCCTTGCTTTATTATAAAAAAATGTTATTCTTTAACTACAGTCATCACCCTCAGATATGTTTAACGACATCTGTTTTTCTTAACACTTATCACAATCAGATATAGCAGGAGACACTGCCTTCGGAGATTTTTTGGGGTTTAGACATATGGCATGAGGATGGAATTTTTTTTTTACATAGAAGTTATATATAACAGAGAGAGAGCGCACAGTGTGACTGGGAAACACAAAGGTAAAAAAATGATGGAATGGGGGATGACGAGTCACTGCATCAGGTGCCAGTCAGCTCATCCCCCACACACAAAGAGATCAGAATGTGGAGGGCCAGACCCCAGACAGATCCATAATTCCCCCCTTCACTATCCCCATACTTACCTGCTGTAGGAAACAATTGACTCAACTGCTACTGAGCCTGACACTTGCTACTCCTGATCTAGTCAGTGATATAGGAAATGCTTGCCCAGAGGAGAAGTGTCTTGGATATTTGGAAATCACTGTCAGACTGGAGTGGTGTCCTACAAGGCCAGCAAAAGGAAAGGGAATTATCCCACACAGGGGACCATAGCCTGAATCTAGAGTTTCCATTTCCTTGAGATTGTGACATGAGTTGGTTAGAGCATGCTGAGGATGAAGCAGAACGTACTGTTCTGTTGGCCAGACAGGCCAAGTTCCTAATATTTATATCATACCTTGGCAATGAAAGGGCTTCATACTGACTGTCAATTAGACATATACCTGTCCCTTTAAGACTCCGAGCATGCTGTCCATGAATGCTCACTAGACTAAATCCCAGAGCCTCCCAGTTCAATTAGAAAAGGATCTGGCTGGTGGGCTGGATCCTTATCTCTTCCACTTCCTGTGGCCCAAGTTTGACAGGTGGACGAGGACTGCAAATCCCCTTTCGGCTCAGCCACATTCTTTTCTGCCATATATGATGTCAAATACAAGGCAAAACTGCTTGGCCAAAACAGCCAATGGGCTAGAAGTTCCCCACCACTGAACTAGAGGGTGTCATGCCTACTTTATATAGGACAGTCCTCTACTGGGAAGCATCCTTTATTTAAAAGACTGTCCATGTTATGGCCTACTGATTTCGGCTTCAGAGATTCACCACTCTCTCCATTAAATATGCTTAGCTTGGATTGAATCATACCCCAGGTTGTTATATATTTGATGCAAACTGGCAATAACTCAGCTGGGGAGGGGAGGGGGAGGTGAAGCACAGTCAAAGATAGTCATCTAAAACAATCTCCATTTTCTTCTAGGGAATTGCGTAATTTCAAATGTTCTTGGAACTACATTCCATTAATAAAAAGAGATTAACAGCCATGAAAGAATGACATCCTTTTCAGGTAAGAAAAGTACCAATAATACAAAGAGAGAATACAGTCCATTGGAAGAAGGAAATTAATTGGCTTTCATCCTACTGCCAAGTCAATTGTGTTTACATGTTCTGGTGTGTTGTTTTCCTGAAATGGATTACATCCTCCTACATTCCAGATTAATTTCACAGAGGACTCATTTAAAGCCAGCTTATTAGCTTTGGGCATTTCTAAGGATTTCCAGGGCAACTTTGTTTTTAAAAGCACCCAGAATTAATTTGGCATGTCATCCTCACATAATTTGTCTTGATATGTTTTTTAAAAATCGGAATGTACTGAAACTCTCAAGGGACAACACTTGCCCTGGGGCACCGGACTGCTGACAATACCCAGATGACTTGGCAGCTGCCTATAATGGTGGTGATCTTTCATCACAGAAGATATAAGCAATGGCATAATAGCCGATTGCCATGGGAAGTTCACAAGCTGGGTAAGATACAGGCATCCTCTCATAATGAACTTGTGCAGCACCAAAAAAAGGGAGAGAGGACACTGATTTGTATAAAGTTGGCAAATACTGATTTGTATCTATAGATGCAAATTTAGAAATAACATACGATCATTTAAATCGAAATGCCATACATCTCACCATATCGGAGCCTGTGATTGGTGTGCCTGCTCAGTCTGTTGTCCAGGTGCTACCTTCAAGATTCTCCTTGTGGCTCTTCAACTTTAAACTGGACTTGGACTGTATATAGCTTTTAAATGGTCCTCTAAAAACCTTTCAAATAGAGGATTGTCTTCTGTGAAGTAGGACACGTGGCCACCCTATTGGTCTAACTTCTCCAAGGATTGTCTCTATGTTTGGAGGTTGCACACTCCGAAAAGTATCCATAGCAACAGGAGAAGCAGTTGCCACTAGTACATCCAAAGGAACTGTCAAATGTTGAAACGTATGTAAGAGACTTCATCCTAAGTGTTTTGCAAATTGGTCCCATTGGATTCCTCAATTTCACTCAAGGACCACTCACACCTTCCACGACTTGGGACGGCTTCACTAGATGACTCTATGGTCATTCAATGCTGGTGGAGAACAAAGATTTATTTGCCGCCATCATGGCCACAGAGTAGGCCCTAAGATGAGCTCCAGCCTTTGGCTGGTTGTACAGCCTGAGTTTGGGCTTTTCCTTCACCATCAATCCGGTTGTCATCCCAGCCATTTTATCACTCTAAGCTTCCCAGAAAACCAGGGAGCCAATTGGGCTGTAACCAGAGGATGCGTCGGCTTGATTGACTGAGGTGCCCAGATCATTTCCTTGTTGTCAGATACCATACTGATGGACTAAAATGCTTTGATTGTATTATGAATAAGATTTTCAGACTTTATTTTGTTTGCTGGCTTCATTTATACACGCCTTTCAATAATAATGCCCAAGGTGAATAACAAGAATAAAATTCACAGTGGAAAAGTGCAATGGTAAGACGCTTGGTTTGCATGCCATAAGGCAAATTATGGCTTGCCATGACTGCCTGAATGTGTGGGTTCCTGATGAGGACCTTGCCCTCACTTTGGACCTCCCTGTGTTTTTCAAGTTGACATGGGATGGCAACTAAGACAAGGTTTGCCTTAGTATATCATCTGAATACAAGATCATAGTAAAGCTCTCCTTAATCACAAACTGTAACCAAAGGGGGAAAAAAACAAGGTTTGGCTTAGGATGTCACCTGAGCCTGAACCTGGGACTGTGGTTTGGGTTTCTCTTCCCTAACTATGATCTGGAACCGTAGGACAAACATTGGGTATGGATCGTGGTTAAGGAGGAGGGACCTTAAAGCATGATCCCAGGTTCAGACCAAACGGTGGCTTAGCTGCCATGCTGTGCTGACCTAAACAGCCTAGGGAGGAGCACAGTGCCTGCAGTCTCCTCCCTGGGTGCCAGTGCCTTCATACTAAGTTGTGATTGGTTCTGTGTTGTACAAATGCAGCCACTGATAAAGCAAGGTGCCTTTAACTATGGGGCTGCTTGTAGAGCTTCATTTTTGTGAGTGGAAAAGATTGGATACATCGAAAACTTTAATAATTATAACACATCAAAACAAAACAAAACACCTTACTGTTGCCATATAGCTATTTAGAAAGATTTCCTGCCAGTAAACTGGCCAAATAATAAAGGGCCATGAAGTTTCCAATATTGTCCATCCATTGTATTGTTTGTTTAATATGTAACATGTTATATAATTGGTTAATATGGCTTTATTGATAAAGTTAAAGTTATAGAAATAGATCTATAGTTGAATTTTTCTCTTTACATAATTCCCACATGGCAGAAACTGAGTATATCAATGACGCTTGTATCCTCTTTTGTCTTTTAGCTGATTCTAGAAGTTGGCCCCAATTAAGCTAAATGTCATATTAAGAGTTCAGGAGCAAATTAATTACACTCTTCACACTGATTGGAGATGTAATTTGTTGCAATGATCAAGGTTAAGTAATTTTTTCCTTAGGTAATTCTATGACACAGATTAGAAAGCCAATTCAGGTAGACGTTGCATGCTACTAACTTCAAGTTCCCCATTACGAATTCCAGAGCTTGCTTTGGTAATCTTTTTGGTTACTTTGCTTCTTTGAGGGGAGAGGGAGTGCTCTGCTGGGACCAGAGTAGATGGGAACCAGAGCCGTGAAATATTATAACCAAGATTTCTCCTACCTTCAGATCTTGGCTACAGGACCAATCTCCAACCATAACTTCAGAAATATCCTCAAAGTAGGGATGGGTAGCATATCCACTAAAACGTCACTAAAATTGCAAAGTAAATCAAACACATTTAAAGTGAATATCTGAACTGTATCAACTATCTTAATATTGCTGCTTCTTCCCTGCTAAAACAAGATCAGCACAGCACATATTTTGTTTCTGTTATTTGGGCTGATTGCAGGTGTTGCCACCACTCACCATATGCTCAGAGGCACATGTTACCAAATTCTTTCAAGCTATACAGGAAGTGGATTGGACTGTGAAAGACCAACCCAAATTGTGTTTTTGCATTTTTACAAATTTGTAGGGTAGTATAGTATCTCAGAGAGGAGGTCAGGTCTCCTGCTTTCCTGGTGCATTCACTATAGCTGCCCAATTTCCCTGCTTTTTAAAGCTTGACAGAAATATCTGTTAGCTATAGGTACATTCTTAAACCACAAGAGTTTTTTGCCTATTAGTAAATTAAATCTTACGTGGCTAGGCAAGATAGCTGCAATTAAAATTAATCTTCTTCCCAGATTTCTTTTTCTGGTTCAGTGCCTTCCAATTCAATTAGAAGACAAAGTACTTAAAAATGGCAAACACTGATAACTTTATTAACGTAAATAAAAAAATCTAGGATTCACAAATCTATGTTTTACAAATCTTGTGAGTGTGGGGGAGTAGACGTGCCCAAACTTAAACATTATTTTGAGCGTGTCAAATTAAGCAGCCATCTCCATTATAAGAGGTGATGCGGAGTTTGATTGGGTTGCCATAGAAATTGAGGCTGACTGCATACATTTACCTTTTTTGAAGATGCAGAGAGATGTGTTATCTTCCCCCTTAACAAACTCATTTCTTTGGAAATACACCGTGTGTGTGGAAAACAAGGATGAAGGCGATATCTCCTCATACATCACCTTTGTTGCCATTTTTGTATCATCCTAGATATGTGGAAAATAATAAACTGAATCAATTTGGGAAGTAGCCATCACAAGGTATCTATAGGATGTGCGATTTACTCCCTAACAATGTACCTCTCATTGATGCTCAGCTTAGAGATGCTTTAAATCCAGTGGCTGTAGGTTGTTTTCAATTATTGCAGATTCTTACATTTTGCAGGTTTGTTGTTCCACAAGAAAGTATAAATAAATAAATAAATAAGAAAGTAATCTTGTGTTCAGCCACATGGCAGTCTCAATGGAGTTATCTTATCACTATATCAGCATTTTGTACCACAAATTCCAGGTTTCTTAGAAAGTCTGAGGGACTTGTGGGAATTGCACCTTAAACATCCAATCTTGGACAATAAATGGAATAATATTTGGATCCAACCTCCACATAAAATAACTTCTACAAGGACCAGAGAAACCATAATGTAAATGCACTGCCTTCAAGTTGATTCCGACTTATGGCGACCCTCTGAATAGGGTTTTCATGAGGCTGAGAGGCAGTGACTGGCCCAAGGTCACCCAGTGAGCTTCATGGCTATGTGGGGATTTGAACCCTGGTCTCCTAGGTCATAGTCCAACACTTTAACCACTACACCACACTGGCTCTCTAGAGAAACCATACTTAAGCTAATAAACCGATGGTATTGTACCCCGGCAAAACTCTACCTCATCAGTTAAGAACTGTTGGAGGGAATGCAATTTATGGGGTGGGTATTTCCACATGTGGTGGGAATGTTCTATTGTAAATACACTTTGGCAAAGAATCTTTCAGGAGATTTCAGAGATTGTGATGCAAATAACTCCAATGGATGCTGGCTTAGTCCTGTTGTTGATATTCTCTGTTAAGTGTTTGAACTGATTATTTTCTTAGTGGCAGCAGCGAGAGAAGAGAGAGCTCATCATTGGTGGTGTGATGCACCTATTTCCATCCAGGGTTGGTAGACAAAAATCTGGACCATGGCACTGGCTGAGAAGCTCACTACGTCTAGTAGAGTACTGAAAAAATGGAAATGGACTGCCTTCAAATTGATCCCGATTTATGGCGACCCTATGAATTGGTTTCTTTCATGGTAAGCGGTATTCAGAGGTGGTTTACCACTGCCTTCATCTGAGGCTGAGAGGCAGTGACTGGCCCAAGGTCACCCAGTGAGCTTTGTGGTTGTGTGGGTATTTGAACCCTGGTCTCCCAGGTTGTAGTCCAACACCTTAACCACTACACCATACTAGCTCTCAATTTTTTTTTGGAAATTTGGTATCCATTATTTGATCATTCATTTTATTTACTTAAAATATTTCTACATAATAAAATTGTAAACAGTAAAATCACAAAAACATTAAAATAAATTAAAATACATAAAATACAGTACAATTAAAATGTATACACACACACAGACACACATATACATATATATAGGGATTGGTACTAAAGGGACTACAAAGGTAAAATTTAACGTAGAAGGCATAAAATCAGTGTCAGGCTCTACCTTCAATCCCTCCCAAAGGCTCTCCGGAACAAGATCGTTTTCAGAAATCTCCGGAAAACCAACAGGGAGGATACAGAGTGAACTTCTTGGGATAAAGTATTCCAAAGCTTGGGGGCCACAGCTGAAAAAGATCTCTTCCACGTGCCTGTCAATCTAACATCTTTCACTCCAGGCATGCAGAGGAGACCAGAGGCAGATGATCTTAAATCCCGGGCAGGTACATATAGGCGTAAGTGGTCCCTCAGGTACATTGGTCCAAGGCCGTTTAGTGCTTTAAAGGTCAGAACCAGCACTTTGAATTGGGCCCGGAAATCATGTAGTCAAAGTGGTGTTGTGGTGCCCCCAACTCTCCATAAGTCCAGCTGGTTAGCTATTCTGCCTAGGCATTTATGGTCTATAACAGCCTTTCCCAACCTTTGGGTCCCCAGATGTTGTTGGATTACAACTCCCATCAGTCCCAGCCACCATGGCCAATGGTCAGTAATGATGGGAACTGTAGTCCAGCAACATCTGGGGACCCAAAGGTTGGTCTATAATGTGACGGGTACCTTTTATTTCTCATTAATATTGCATTGCTATCTCTTTGCTCTGCACTGGGAAACTATGGAATATGTACCCAGCAGGAGGAGGGTTATGAAAATTATGAAGTAAGTCTTTAAATACAGGACTGAAAAGGTGGAAGACTACTCCCTAGGCCAGTGACTGTGAAGCTGAAGCCCTCTAGATGTCAGTTGGACTCTAACTCCCATCAAACAGAGACACCATGACCAATGTTGAAGGATGATGATGGAAGCTGTAGTCCAAACTACATCTGGAGGGCCACATATCTCTGCCCAAGGCTATGTTGGAGCTCCTCCTCACATCATCTTCATACATCCCAGAAACTGAGACAATACATAGTTTAGCAGATCTTACATTGCAACGGTAATGTGAGTAAAATCCTGAGCTTGGTAGGTTGGCCATTCTGTACTGACTTAGATAATCTGAAATAATTGTTGAGACTCTACTCTTATTGGGAAATGTAATCTTTGTTCCAGTTTTTGGTTCATATTTAACTTGCTACCCGAAAGTGATTCTTTTATACCCCAATTAGGTTCTATATACTATACAAGCAAACCGTTTTGTTATTGATGAAGGGGGGGGGAGAGTTCCTAGAAGACTGGAAAATTATTTGGAAGTTTAATTTGCTCCCCAAGTGGCCTAACACACCATGAACTTTAGAAACTTCCAGCCTTAATGTGCTCTCCTTCCAGATTGCCAACTCTAATTAAAAGCAAACTTAATCTTAGTACCTGCTCTAAGAGCTTGCATACAATCAGTCACATTAGCATGAACCTGTCAAAAGCAATATACAAACCTGCCTAGTGAATGAAGGAAGCAATGTATTCTTACCCTTTGTTCCATCCACTTTTGTCTCCTAAATTAATTATTCAGGCCCTTTCATAGTGTAACTGGGAGTCTGGCAGGTAATACATTTTCTCTTTAATGAGTCTTTCCCCAAGACTCATGTCTCTACTTTTTTATAGGTATGGTGACTAATGTGCGTGGCTCATCTCTTCTTTGGCAGTAAATAGGAAGGCATATTGTTAACTCTACTAAACATCATTGCATGTTATTTATCAGATAGATGCTGATACAATTTCTTATATTCTATACTGCATTCCTATCTCCGATATTTTCTGTACAATAATACAGGTGGGACTTGCAACAAAATGCTACAGTATAGCCTCACCTCCTAGCACAAACACTCCTGATCAGGGTCACTGTCAGATCCCCATATTCTTCCCTACGATAGAACAGGAATGAGGTATCTGGCAGGTGAGTAGTTGCTGTTTTCTCAGAAGGGAAGGGGTAAGGTGGCGGTGAGATTGGTGCAATGCACACACCCCAGCAGAGCCAATCCAGTGCTCCTGCCAGTATGTTTGCACCATGCCACCCTGCATGCCTCCTTTATCCTTCCACTCATCATCAGTAACTCACCTGCCAGGAGGTCAGGTAAGAGTCTCTGCCCCACCCACTTCTGGTGGGAACACTGTGGCCCTCCATCCAATTGCTGGACTACATTTGGTTCACCATCTGTAGAATGTGCTCCCCAGTGAGGTCTGCCTGGTGCCTTCATTGATATCCTTTTGGTGACAGGCAAAAGACTTGTCTCTTTTCCCAGGCATTTGATAGACTGAGATGATGTTGTTTGTATTAGTGTTCTGGCAAAGCTTTTTGTGGCTGTATGGAGATGGTTGTTGCTATATTATTTTGTTTTTATGGTATGGTCTATTTACTTTTGTTTTTAACAGGGTTATAAGTCACTTGGAGACCTTTGGGTAACATGCAACTAATAAATCTATAAATAATGATAATACAGTTCCCATTATACCTCAGCACTGCCCATGCTGGCTGGAGCTGGTGGGAACTGGTGTCCAGCAATATTTATTTATTTTATTTATTAGGCTTTTATACCGCCCGACTAGCAATAGCTCTCTGGGCAGTGAACACAGAGAATACAATAAAATCACAATATGATACAGCAAAACAAATAAATCTCTTTGCAGATGATTTTGCTTTAATGTTAGAAAACCCATTGTCTTCTTTACCAGCAGTACTTAAAGAAATCACAGATTATGGTGGTGTATCAGGAATGGAAATTAACTACAAAAAATCTGAGATGCTGAATATTAATGTATCACCACCTGATCAATTACATTTACACAAATTATCTAAAATTAAATTATGTCCTAAACACATAAAGTACCTTGGTGTACTTATTACTAAAAACTGGAAAATGCTGAAGAAAATGAATTTTGATGTCTTGGTAAGATCTGTTAAACTAGACATGAAAAAATGGAACAATCTTCAGCTTTCTTGGTTAGGCAGGATAGCCACTGTAAAAATGTAAGTATTACCCCATTTCAATTTCCTATTCCAGATCCTTCCAATTCAAATTGACACAGAAATATTTTTTAAATGGCAAAAATTAATAAATAATTTCATCCATCAAAACAAGAGAGCAAGACTTAGGAATAATGTTTTCTATAAATCAACAAAATTGGGAGGACTAGGAATACTAAATTTGATGTCGTATCATGACTCAGCCCATATACGTTGCACACTTTTAATGATGAAACATTCACAGCAAGGTATGTGGATCTCGCTGGAGCTTGACTCTTTCGACAGAAAACAGGCAGCAGCTCTTCCATTTCTGACGCACCACCCTGTAGTTTTAAAAAATATTTTACATCCTTTTGCATTTGCAAACCTTCAGGTCTGGACATGCCCGGATTAAGCGTCTGGCTCCAGACATCTCTCCTGAAGCTGAAACAGATCATTCCATTCGCCCAATGTTCTGTTTTTTTCAGATCCACATTCAACATCCTGTTGGTCCTCAGTGTTTAGTTCTCAAATTGGTCATTTTTGGGGAGGGGGAAAGTTGCTTTAAAAAAAAGTTATTTTGTACTTCTGCAAACCTCAGGGTTCTTCTGAGTATGCTGATACTCCCCCCTTGTTTTTTAATCTCAGTGGCCCTGTTTCAGTTTCAAAACTGTTGGCAACCACCACCTGACTTTACTATTAAAGTGAATGATAAGCAGGCCTAGGATGTCTTTTTGAGTTTAAAAGATGGCATTATTGCATGTCAAATAAAGTAAACAGAAATGTATACTATCTTAGGTTAAATCTCACTGGATGCCGAATGCATCCATCATATCACCAGAAAATACGTGGCAATCATTTGACCATTCAAGGAACATCTGGAGAATATTCAACATCAAAAATTGGTAGAGGAAAATTTGTGGGAGCAAATTAGTTTTTAGCTTTACCAGAAGAGAATGTGAGGACATTAAAAGTGCAGGTGTATCCTACAAAAATACCCCTCTGAAGCATATATACTTCAACAGTATAATATTTATTACCGGCAAAATCTTAAAATGAAATTACAGCCTTATTAAATGTAAAACCTGGCAAGCATTGTGTTTATGAAACAAAGCAGTGCTTTCAGCAGTACAAAACCTAAACAGATCTCTTGGGTATATACAGCTAGTACAAGCTGCTTCTCCTCATTCCACCTCCCCCAAAGGTTTTACTCAGTGCAACTGTCCGATATTTAAAAGGTGTAAATACTCATAAAAAACAGGAAGTAAAACTTCTTCCGTTTCTTTCACGAGTTGTTTATCTTAATTATTTCCCCCTAATAAGCATGATTTTGACCCATCTTGGTTGATAAAGTATTTATAGAACTCAGCCACAGCAGGCCCTATTGTAGTATACTATAAACTTCATGCAGAGCTTGGAAAAGTTACTTTTTTAAACTACAACTCCCATCAGCCCTAGCCAGCATGGCCACTGAATTGGGATGATGGGAGTTGTAGTTCAAAAAAGTAACTTTTCCAAGCTCCGACTTCATGGCTGCAGTCCTGCCTTCATTTACACCACAACTCTACATTGACTTAACCTACCTCACAAGGTTGTTATGAAGATGAAATGATTCACATGGAAACTGCTTTGAGCTACAAAGAGGGAAATGGCATAATTACAAATGCATCAAAACATATGGAAGCAAACAGCCTTAACAGGAGAAGATTTGGAAACAGAAATTGAAAAGCAATACAAGGAGAGGATGCATCAATTGATGACTGGTCTGCCAAGAACAGATCTTGCCCCTATATGAACCTCCCAATACCTAGGACTCTTTTATAATAGTATACAGCTAGCTATAGGTGGCCACTTAGACTTTGATGGCAAATCACTGGAGAAGCAGGTTTTCTGTAATGCTGGCCCACACAGTTGTACCTGAACAGAAATGGGGGGGGGGGGGTCAGGACATGATTCCCACTCTCTTCTCATCATTTAAGAGAGAGATGTTGAGAGGTTCATAGAGGGGCAAGGGCTGTAGCTTAGTAGATGAGTGCATCCTTGGCATGCAAGAGGTTCCAAATTCAATCTCTGATCTCCAGGTACGGCTAGGAAAATCTGCTGCCTGAAGCCCTGAAGAACCACTATCCTCTGACCTGATAGGCACCTTCTAGTTTGACATTTAAAAGCTTGCTGAAAGCTTTTCTGTGTCATGAGGATTATGCAGACAATTGAGATCAATAGTTAGTTAATGATGTCCAGTATTAATTTTTATATGGTTTTAACCAGTATTTATATATGCTCTAAACCATTTTGATTTCTTTTTAATGAATTGTGGTATAGAAATATTTATAAAAATGATTTTTATAAATAAATAATAATGTAGACCTGGGATGCCTCCAAACTGTTAATATTTTGCAGGAGGGATTCAAGCATATCCAGAAATTTAGCTTTGTGCAATTCAAGTGGATTGAATTGTCTTAACGTAACAAATCCACTTAATTTGTTTTGTTGTTGTTTTTGCAGTTAGGAAAGTGATGAAGAAATATACTGAAAAGTGTGGGATGAAGAAATTGTTAATGGGAAGACATATACAGTAAATATACCACAAGCAAATCAAGATGAATGCTCATTATCGTATAAGTTCCTCATAAACAAATCAGAGCAAATGCTCAATAAAGATAGGACATAGTTTAACCTTGTGTAAGCTTTGTACAAGTAAATCAGGATGAATGCTCAATAAAGAGGTTGTCCGGGGAAGAAGGCCAGATTATCCATGGCACAATTGGAGCAACTGCACCAGGGCTTTGCCTGCAAGAGGGCCCTGACTCTGAACTCTCATGGGCCTTGTATTAAGGAAGTTAGGAAGCAAAACGTGTAGACAGTTGAGACAGCCTTTCCTTTCCTGCCTTTTCAGCGTTTTAGTCAATGAGTGAACTAGTTCAATCCCAGGGCACAGAAATCCCTGAGTCCTAAAGAGCAGCTATTTCCCTCTTTCCTTTAGTTTCTGTTTCCTAATCTGTTATCTTGATCCATTCCAATCTGGGTTCAAGCCTGGTTATGGGACTGAATCAGCCTTTGTCACCCTGATGGATGACCTTTATCAGTTGAAGGACGGGGAGTGCGACCCTGTTATTCTTACTTGATCTCTCACTAGGGTTGCCAAAAGCATCCCAAACACTGAGATTTCAGGGGCGGGCCCTAGTGATGCCATAGAAGTGTGCCCTAGTGATGTCATAATGGATGGGAAGTAGTGATGTCATAGGGGATGGGCCCTAGTGATGTCATTGGGGCAGACCCTAGTGATGTCGTTAAGCATGATACATTAATCATCAACCACAGTTGCTTGGAGCATACCACTCAAACAAACAAACAAAAATCTCTGATTGGACATTAAGATAGAAATCTGAGCCAGGTCCAGCTGAAGTGACAGAATCATTCCTTCTTCCCTGCTTAGACAGCCTGAGTAAGAACATTTAATCTAGCCTACTTGATTCTGAAGTGTGGCTTCAATTACTGTTGTTCCCAAGCTACTGCCTCTGAAGGTAGACCAAACCATGTGTGTTTTCTCTCTGTCAATTATTACTCACTGGAATTGGGTTTGTTGTCTAAGTGAGTTTATATCAGCCCACAAATAAGGCAGGAAACAGTGAATTCTCTTTTACCACTATTGGGCAAGAAACAAGCCATCATGCAAATAACAAGGTACATCATCAGTGGGTTTAAGGGGGTTGAGCTGACCACATGGAACCACTGTTGTTGCTTTTATGGATGTAAGGGAGTATGGTCAGAGGTAAATGAAATGCAAATAGAAAAAGAAAAACAATACACTGATGATTTCCTAAATGCAATACCATACCAAACACAAGATTCCTATGTGTAAGACAGAAAGCTCAGCATCCCACAACCAGTTAGGGTTCCTAACCAAAATGAAAAAAATCCTGGCAGCCAGTCAGCCAAGGTCACAGAAATCCCCATGCACCACAACCTGACCCAGGGCTGCAGTCAGTGCAGGATGCTGTGGCATGATTGCTGACATGAGTGAGACCCTATCAGCACATAATACCTCTGCTCTGAAATCTGCACTGGTTGCCGATTTACTACCAGGCCAAGTTCAAGGTGTGTTTTCCATGTTACGGGTGCCACAAAATACTTGTTCTGCTCTTGTAAGAAATCGATCCTTAGTGTGGCAGTACTTGTGCTTTGGAACTCCCTGCCTATTTACATTAGGCAGGTACCTTCATTGTACTCATTTTGGCTCCTGCTAAAAACATTTTTGTTTAGGCAAGCCTACCCGGGCATGTAGAAGCTATTATGTTTTTTATCTGTTTTTAACTCATTGTTGGTTTTATTATTCTGAATGTTTTTAAATACCTGTCTTTTAACTAATTTTGCCAATAATTTTATTGTTTCCATTCTTTCTATAAACCACTTTGAGGTTTTTTACAATAAAGCAGTACATAAATGTTGTGAATAAAATGCATAAATAAATTTTGGAGTCACTGCGGCCCTTGGATCTCTTTTCTCTTTTTAGGCACAAAGGAATCTGCCTTATACCAAGTCAGGCCATTTGAAACCATCTAGCTCAGTACTGATGATATGGACTAGCATTGGCTCTCCAGGATTTCAGGCAATAGTCTCTTCCAGAGATTGAAGTTTGGACCTTTGCATACAAAGCATATGCCCTACCACTGAGCTACCACCCTGTTTTAAAATGTATCTTTTAAAATTGTTCTTTTCATTTCAGTAATGAATGCACAGCATACTAGGACAGATCCACATAATACATTTAAATCACATGAATCCCACCACAGAATCCTGGGAACTGTAGTTTATTAAGGGTGGTGGGAACTGTAACTGTGAGGGAGAAACTACACTTCCCAGGATTCTTTGGGAGAAGTCATGCACTTTAAATGCAAGTTGGATGTGCTTTAAATGTATTGTGTGGATCTGCATTACTTCATAAACTTTGCCTGCATATAAATCATTTTAATTAAATTTTAAAATGGAAATAGGCCACAAAGTTTATTGGGTGACCATAGGCTATGCATCATCTCTCAGCCTAATCTGTCCCTCAGGGTGAAAACATCAGAGGGGGATCATGACCACCCCAAGGAAGAAGGGCACTCTTAAAACGTAGAGGAAATAATTTGTAAATAATAATTTACAACCATAGTATGAAATCAGACACATAGCAAGACATAGTATGAAGAAATATTTATGTAAGCATGAATGTCAACGATGTTTATTATTTACACAACCTGTAAAGATATTTATAGTGCAATCCTATGCATGTTTATTCAGAAGCAAGTCCCAATGTATTCCATAGGGCTTACTCAGACAGGGAAGCATTCACAGGACTGCAATTCAGTGATAAGGAACTGCACTCACCCAATTCAAAATTCAGAATCATGGCACTTTAAGCTGTTTTGCAACTGTTTTTATACTTGTTTTACAGTTACTGGGTTTTAAATGGCTTTATTTCTTTTTGTGAGCTGCCTTGGTTTCCAACCCTACCTCACAGGGTTGTTGGGAATATCCCATATGTACACACACTGGAGATGTAAAAATACATACACCCCATATAATAGTTTATTGTTAAAACCAGTTGGCCATTGCAGAACATTTTTGCCAAATAAAAGCCGTGACACCAAAGTAAGCTCTGCCTAACTCTTTTTATTTATTTATTTATTTAACAGATCGGACACGGAGAGAAAGATTTACAACACAATCCTTTTCTGTGTTCACTCAGAAGTCCCATTGATTTTCATCACAATCCTAGCCATATCTACTCAAAAGTAACTCCTACTGAATTCAATGGGGTTAACTCCCAGGTATGCGGAATTAGTATTGCAGCTTTACTCCCAGAAAAGCTTCATATTGGGAAGGTTTTCAAAACAGAATGGGAATAAGACAAATAAACTGCCCTCTTCAAGAGTCCAGTAAAATTTATTTATGCCAAAGCTCTCTGGGTAGTTTACAGCAATTAAAAACATTAAAAACAAATATACAAATTTTAAAACACAAAAAACGATTTAAAAACACAATTTAAAAAATTTAAAAACACATGCTAAAATGCCTAGGAGAAGAGGAAAGTCTTGACCTGGAGCTGAAAAGATCACAGTGTTGTCGCCAGGTGCACCTCATCAAATAAATCATTCCATAATTTGGGGGCCACCACTGAGAAGGCCCTCTCCCTTGTTGCCAGACTCCCAGCTTCCCTCGCAGTAGGCACCCAGAGGAGGGCCTTGGATGTTGAGCGTAGTGTATGGGTGGGTTCATGTCGGGAGAGGCGTTCCATCAGGTATTGTGGTCCTAAGACGTGTAAGGCTTTATAGGTTAAAACCAGCACCTTGAATTGAGCTTGGAAACATACAGGCAAACAAATGCAAGCGGGCCAGAATCGGTTTATATGTTCGAACTGTCTGGTCCCTGTTACCAATCTAGCTGCTGCATTTCGCACAAGCTGCAGCTTCTGAACCGTCTTCAATGGCAGCCCCACGTAGAGCTCATTGCAGTAATCTAACTTGAAGGTTACCAGAGCATGGACAACTGAAGCCAGGTTATCCCTGTCCAGATAGGGGAGTAGCTGGGCCACCAACCAAAGTTGGTAGAAGGCACTCCGTACCACCGAGGCTACCTGAGCCTCAAGTGACAGAGATGGTTCTAGGAGAATCCCCAAGCTACAAACCTGCTCCTTTAGGGGGAGTGCAACCCCCATCCAGGACAGGTTGGACATCCACCATCTGGTCAGAAGAACCAGCCACTAGCAGCATCTCAGTCTTGTCTGGATTGAGCCTCAGATTATTAGCCCTCATCCAGTCCATTGTCACAGCCAGGCACTGGTTCAGCACATTGACAGTCTCACCTGAAAAAGATGAAAAGGAGAAATAGAGCTGCGTGTCATCAGCATACTGATGGCCATGCACTCCAAAGCTCCGGATGACCGCACCCAATGGTTTCATGTAGATGTTGAACAGCATGGGGGACAGAACTGACTCCTATGGAACCCCATACTGGAGAGTCCAGGGTGCCGAGCAATGCTCCCCAAGCACCACCTTCTGGAGGCGACCTGCCAAGTAGGAGCAGAACCACTGCAATGCAGTACCTCCCACTCCCAACTCAGCCAGTCTCCCCAGAAGGATACCATGGTCGATGGTATTGAAAGCCGCTGAGAGATCAAGGAGAATCAATAGAGTCACACTCCCCCTGTCTCTCTCCCGACAGAGGTCATCATACAGGGCAACCAAGGCAGTTTTCGTGCCAAAACCAGGCCTTTAACCTGACTGAAATGGATCCAGATAATCGGTCCCATCCAAGAGTGTCTGGAGCTGGCCTGCCACCAATTGTTCAAGGACTTTGTTGTTAAATTTAAACAACAATTTAAAGTTGTTTGACTCCTTAATTAGAAAAGAGTAGCACTGAAGCATGTACGCTTTTTAAAACTTCGATTCAAAAACTATTTGAAAGATAAAATGTATAATGTGCCATTTTTTGCAAGTATGCAGGTGCTATGGGTTGGTGATTCCCAAGTTCAGATAATTGGTCAGTTGCCTGCTTTGCATGGGGTCATGCTCCCTCTGAATAGCAGGTTTGTAGTCTGGGAGTGCTCCTGGATCCATCTTTGTCACTAGAGGCAGTGGTGGCCTCAGTAGTTAGGAGTGTCTTTTGCCAGCTTTGACTGGTAAGACAGCTGCGGCTGTTTCAGCCCAGGATAGACTGACCACTGTTGTCCATGCAGTGGTAATCTCCAGGGTGGATTACTGTAATGCGCTCTATGTGGGGCTACCCTTGAGGTTGATCCTGAAGCTGCAGCTGGTGGAAAATGCACTGCCGTGACTGCTCACTGGGACAGGGTATCGCCAACATGTCACCCCACTGCTGAAAGGATTGCACTGGCTTCTCATTAGGTAGCAGGCCAAGTTCAAGGTTCTGGTTTTGGTGTACAAAGCCCTCCACAGCTTGGGACCACGATGTCTGAAAGATTGTTTTACCTCTTATATACCCAGTCAATCACTGTGCTCTGCAGGTGGGGTCTTCTGCAGATACCAGCTTATCAGGAGGTCCATTCTGCACAACAAAGGAAGCAGATCTTTAGTGTAGTGGCACCTACCTTTTGGAATTCCCTTCCCTTAAAATATTAGAGCCACTGTGGTGTAGTGGTTAAGGTGGTGGACTATGACCTGGGAGACCAGGGTTTGAATCCCCACACAGCCATGAAGCTCACTGGATGACCTTGGGCCAGTCACTGCCTCTCAGCCACAGAGGGAGGCAATGGTAAACCCCCTCTGAATACCGCTTACCATGAAAACCCTATTCATAAAAAAGATATTTTTAAATATGTTTTGTTTAAATATGTTTTAAAGTCTTTTGTTTCTAAGTTGTTTTAAAGTGGTTTAAGTGTTTTTGTTTGCCATCCTGGGCTCCTTCTGGAAGGAAGGGCGGGATATAAATAAAATAAATAAATAAAAATATCTCTGTAGCTTTCCCAAGCCTAGCAACAGCAGCCAGTCAAGTCAGAGAACATGGTGTAAATACATAATGAATATAGTACAGCTTATTTATCCTAAATGTTTTGGTTATCTCTCTTCCCCCCACACAAAAAAGCAATCTAATAAATTAAGAGAAAATTTTGAGGTTTGGGAATAGGAAGTGATTTATGGTGTTCTGTATGAAAAAGGTAAGAGGTTCACGAACTTTAATCTGAACAGGGTTGACCTTTGCATGTTGAGGTTTGTGTTTGACTTCTGCACAGAGTGGCAATGGTGAGAAGTGTGTGGAAAAGAGACGGCTGATTTTTATTTAAGGTTTTATTATTGATTATGATTTGTCTTATTATTGATCTTTGTAAGCCACTCTGGAAGCCTGTTTTGGCTGAAGAGTGAAGAAAAATGCTTTGTGGTTTTTTTATGTCAGTAGAATAGTATACAGAATAAAAATATCACTGCTTCAGAACACTGGGGCTTGCTTGCATTCTTGAAGCAATGAGGTATGTTTACAGGTTAGTACAAAAATAGACTGAAAACACCAGAAACAATATTTTAAAAAACATTGGCAGGAGGCAGAAGTCCTTCCGAATATTAGAACAACCAGACTGGATGCAACCAAAGGTCCTCCTAGTCTAGCATCCTGCTTCCTTCAATGGCAGCCAGATGCATCAGGAAGCCCATAGGCAGGGTCTGAGACCAATAACCTTTTTCTGTTGTTTGTCTGTCATCCCTGAGAAGGGCCGGTTTCTAAAGGACGGCCAGGTGGGGCACTGGCCCGAGGGCCACTGGAGCTACAGGGCCCCTCTGCTCCCCTTCTGTGATCTGCAGCAGCAGCTACAGATCGCAGGGCAGGAGCTTCTGTCTACCACCCATTCCTTCTCTCCACCTACCTGTCTCCTGCCTTTTAGCATTGCCCTTAATGAAGATAGCGGCGGAGGTTTCCCTAAGGTGCTGAAGCCCCTGCTGCCATCTTGGTTGATGGCAGATATGTGCACGAGTAGCACGCACGTGTGCCATCAACCAAGATGGCTGCAGAGGCTTCATCCCCTTAGAGAAACCATGGCTGCCATCTTGGTTAATGGCAATGCTAAAAGACAGGAGACAGGTAGGTGGGAGGCATGGGGGGCCACAAACGCACACGTGCATGCACACACGTTGGGGCCCGGGGCAAGCTGATGCCCAAAGGGCCCGGCCCTGCCTGTTCCCATTGAAAACTGCCATTTGGGTGGCTGGACTATGACAGATGTGGAAATCAAATGTCTCTCCCCATCTGTATGGGATATGACCCATCTGCTTGGCACTGGTCACAATGTTTCATTTGGAAACAGAGAGAGCCGAACTGATGTAACTGAAACCCTTTGTTCTTTCCTTTCCAGTTGTCTACAAGTGACTTTACTTTTAAAAGTAGGGAATCAATAGGGTACGCCCGTCTCACTAACATGGCAGATAGGGCTGACATCTCTTTAGCTACAGGCAGGGATGGACGTTGTCAATTATGGGTCTCTCCATTTCTAATTTTTCCAGTTTTCAGTTAAGTTCTCCACACTTCTTAGCAATTTCTGATTTTTCGTTAAACAAAGTCCTCATGAAAATTCTTCAGCATTTAGTGTTTATATCTGCTAATACATTTTTGTGTTCCAGTTTGACTAATGGACACATTTTTGCAAGAATTTTCACTAATGTATTCGTTTTATGTACACTTTCCCCTAATATATGCATTTTTGAAAACTATTTGGTTGGAGAACTGCATCGCAAAATCTGGATACATGCAAAGTTTGAAGGATGACTGTGTTTTGGCTCTCATTTAAATGCAAAATGAATAGGATTTCTCCTCCATTTCTAGGCACAGACTTACTGACAGTGACTAGCCCAGGATGGGACTTTTATGTGACTATAGCTCCTGCGTTTGAAGTTCTGCCTAGATATGGGTACAGCTGACAGTGCATGAATGAGGTATAATGTTTTTCATGAGACTAACAATAGACATTACTTAAAGGGCATGCTCATGTCATTGTCGAACTACCATACAAATTCTGTGGCACTCTGTTAGATTGCTATCCTTTCAGAAGATTGTGAAAGTTCAGTTTAGTTTAATGATGTCTTATTTCCTCAGATGATATTTAATTAATGGAACAGAGGTCCTTATTTTCTCTATAACATGACAAATATCCCTTCTTAAGAATCTCCATTTGCAAAGAAGGAAGCAAAAATCAAGTGTTGGCAGTCTTGTGTCAAAAGATTTGCTATTAGCATCTGTGTGTTGCAGTTCTAATTAGTTTGCCACTTCAATCCTTTAAGCAATTTCTTTTTCTTTCTTTTTGTTTGTTTGTTATATGAAGACACTGATAAATGTGATGTCATGATAGTTAAGGTTAGACAATTACATTAGGAATACATTTGGCAGCAAAATGTTCTGAATCGATAGAAAACAAATGAGTCATGCTTTTGACACTTTCCTTTAGGCTGTCCTACAGCTGAGGATATGCTTGTTGATTTGTTTACACTGATTTGTTTATACAACTTTTGCATGTACTGATTATTAAAAGGATGCAACCACTGATAAGACTATAGCATAAGTAAGACTTCATTCTGTTTTAACAGTTTGTAATTAGATTCAGACTCACTTCACACATTACAAAGAAATCGTTTTACCATGTTTTAAGAAGGGAGAAATCCAATCTGGGGTTGGAAGCACAGCAGGTTTGGGATCCAGGGCTGGGTCCAAAAGGGAAGCATATTTTTTTCACCCAATATGTGCAGCTTTAAAAAGAAACAGCTGGTGTGTGATGGGGGAAGCAGTACTAAAACTATGGCCACTTTCCTAGTTGGGTGATTGTTGATGCTTCCAGACTTGTTTATGGAGCATTCATCCTGATTTGTTTGTAGGGAGGTTAGATGGTGTTGCATCAAGTGTTTTCTCACATTTTCCAGTGCATTTTCTTGTCATTTTTCCTTATTGCAAAAAGTCCAATTTTGATGGGAAGTAGGATCATTGCACAAGGACTCCCAAACAACTGTTACTGTGCAACCTGAATTTGTTGGAATGTGATTTAATCTCACTTAAAAAGTCTGTGTCTCCAGAGTGGGGCACTGTAACATGTGAACGGCAATGTGAAGATATGGCCAATAACTGATCATGAGCTTCAGCCAGTCTCTCCAGGGCCACCCAAGACATTTTGCTGCCTGAAGCAAAGGACAAGACAGAGCTCCTGCCCATTCTTCATACAGATCTCAACAGTGTTGATTCTTACTTCAACAGTGAGAATGGGCAGGGTCTTCCATTGCACCAGAGAACAGCAGCCTAACTTAAAGGGTGCAGGGTAGATCACATGGAACACACAGCTCTGACTGCCCCACACCCCTTACCATTTGCCACCTGATGTGGCTATCTATCTCTGCCTAACAAAGTGGATAAAAATAAGTGATTTGGATTTTTTAAATTGGATTTTTTATTTAAAAAAAAAACCATTAGTAAAACAGTACTCTCTAATTCAAATCTATCTTATTACAAACGTGCTAACCTACACTTACAGTTTCATTAAAATGAATTAATAGCTCTATCACATTCACATACATTCAGTTACCTACCAATCAAAGGGGGCATTCATTTCAGTTTTTCTTCTCATGAAAATGGCTCTGCCCAACCCAACTAGAAACTCTTGGGTTCTTGGAAGTTCTCGACGTTCAGTTTTTGTTTCTCTGACTAGTTACACACACAAAGACACAGGCTGGATGGGAATGAGATTGTTGTTGTTCTGAGCTTATGCAATGGAGGATCACACAAGGCAAAGAAATTAGGACAGAGACAATATAGAGAAGGACAGCTGAAGGCAGAATAGAAAGGAACAGTGGAGAGGACTGGAAAGAAACAATGGAAGACATTACAGTACAGAGACAGCTTTCAGTGCCTATATTCGCCCACACTATCTGGGAATACTGTGAAGAAATTCCTTCCCTGGGCTGCACACCTCTAGGTGTGCAGCCCAGCGTGCACACCTCTACAGCACACCTCTACAGCACTGTGTTATACGTGGGGCTGGGTTTTTTTTTCCAATTAATTTTTATTCAAATTTTCAAAACCAAAACAATACAAAAAGAAAAAAACACAAATCAATAACTAATACAATAAAAAAGAGAAAAAATATAAAAATATTGACTTCCGATTTGTCATAGTTCAGCTATAAATCTATAATATATAACAAACCTATCTCTTAATAGATTATAAAATCACCTTCCTCCAGCAGTTATCTTAATTGGTTTCAAATCTCATTAACATCATATCATTTTAATCTTCCACAAAAAGTCAAAGAGAAGTTTCCAATCCTTGAAATATATGTCAATCAATTCTTTTTTTTTCTAAATAAACATGTCAATTAATCCAACTCATCAAGTCTACTAAGTCCAGTAATTTCAAATTGCTCTTCTGTCTTTATCTGTATTAGGTCCATCTTCCATTTTCCATCTCCACGCATCCAAAAATCTTGCTGTCATAGTCATATAATAAAAGTCTGATAGGAATTTCCTCCATCACAGATATTTTCTTGCCATCAAATCCGAACATATCACTGAAGTATTGCTGCAAAGCCGCATCTCTGTTCCTCTTTTCCACATGATACACTAGTACATCTCTTGAAGATTTTTCCATTGACACAAAACAGGGATTAATTCTGTTGACTTTCTCCATTTCAAGTTTCATCAAATCCTTCCAGTCCAGGAATTTTTTTGAACCGATAATATCTTTATCTCCAATCTCTTCAATTCCTTCAGGGACAGCGCTGAGTTCCAAACTGTAATATTTGTCTCCAGGATCCGTCATAGCCAGGAAATCCAAATCTTTTTTCATGTCCATATTTAATCCAATCTCCAAAGTTTGAACCTTGCCTTTAATTTCTCTTTCATCTTTTTTTGGTTTTCCAGATCTATCTTTATTCTCCTTTCACGTAGAATCCTGAATGTCTTTCAGCTCCTGTCTCATTTCGTGAAATTCAATTTTCCACGCTTGTCTATTATTTCTCAGGTCTTGTTTTATTGACTTAATCTCATTCATTATTTTCTGAAACATGTCTAAAGATAAAGTCCCTTCTTGTACATCCATGATCTTCTTAATTGTCATTCTTAAAGCCAAAGGAACAAAACTCCTTCAATTTTCAATGTCCCAAGCAAAGAGCAGTTTATTTCTTTATCCAGTTACAAAGGAGTTAATCTTTCCAACCAACTGACGTCACACGCTAGACAGCCCTTATCTCTTATATGCCCAGAAGTGCAAAAACAGCTTTAGTTCACAGCGTCCAAATAACTAGTAGCAGAGAGAATGAGCAGATTCGTCAAAAAAAAAGTAGATCAGGAAAAATAGTCCCATACATATATTACACAAAAACCTTATAAATCAAAAAGATTCCAATCAGAAATCCCTCATCCGTTGTAATCTTTAAAATGCTATTTTCCATATCAGCTTTTTGCAATAAAAGAAAGATAGGCTATTTTTATTTTCTTCCCCCTTAGTTCCGTGAGTAAAGAAGGAAAGTCTTAACTCACCTAGGTTATCTTAATTGCTGTTACTTTGACAAATCTCTTTAGCTGTATAGATAAGACACAGGAGGCTTGCCTGTTTGTCCGTTGTTCTTTAAAGAAAAAAAACGGGTCACTTATTCAGCTGAGCTAGCATAAAAATCCTTGCTCCGTCTGGGCAGCTGGAAGCCTTTCTTTCGCAGACAATTCTGACGAATTCCAGACTCCAGCTATCACGACAAAGCTATGTGGGAAATCTCACGTTTCTTCCTTATCCGGAAGAAATTATCCCCAGTCAGAAAAGACCCTTCTGACTGAATTAAAAGCTGAAAAAGTTTCATCTAAGACGGGAGCCCGTCTCAGAGCTGCACAGGCGGAGGGATCCTCCTGGGAAAGTCAACGTGGGGCTGCTTTTGAAGATGGTTCTGCAACTGCAATTACTGCAGAATTCAGCATTCAGATTGTTGACCAAGGTAAGTTGGTTCACACATAACACAAATCCTGGCACGGCTGCACTGGCTACCAATTAGTTTCTGGGTTCAATTCAAAATGCTGGTTTTGACCTATAAAGCCTTTGTGGCTCAGGACCTCAGTATGTCAAGAACTGCCTCTCTGTGTATGAACCGACCCAGAACCTACATTCATCATCAGAGGCCCTTCTTCATGCGCCCCCTACACAGCAGGTTCAAGGGGTGGCTACACAGGCTTTTTCAGTGGTGGCCCCCCAGCTGTGGAATGCTCTCCACAGGGAGGCACGCCTGGCACCTTCTTTATGCATCTTTAGGCTCAAGGCAAAGACCTTCCTTTTCTTCTCAGATCTTTGGCCCTTGATGTGGGTGGTTTTAGTTATTCCATTTTATTTGGGTTTTAAGTTTTTATATTGTATGTTTTTAATTCTGTTTTATAGTGTATGTTATTAAATTTGACCATTGGGTATGAGGTGACTAACAAATAATAATGATAAAGATAACAACAACAACAACAATAATGCTGTGTTTATTGGCAGTATCCATACATTAAGTCTCCCCAACAACCCAGGGAAAATCTGTATGGAGAATAACCTTCATTAAGTGCAAATAGAATATGGATATGCTGCAAATGCACATCTGCAGCATATCCACAATGCAGTGTGCATCCAGATCTAAATGATGCATATTTTTCTTGGGAATGCTCAGTCCCATAAGTGTTCTATTGATGTCACATCTCGATATATCCTATCCCCTGTCATGAATCATGTACAGTTCCTTCTTTCATGTCACTGTAGCTTGAAAGGCCTGAATTTATCCAACATTTGGATTATCCTTCTATAAGAAAAAAACACAAATGTCTTTTAGCTTAACCATTATTGGTTAAAAGTTTTAGAAATGGTAGGGAAAACATCCTAAGGGCATACTGAAAATTGCAAGGTAGATTTGTTTTCAACTGAACTTTCCTTTACCCTCATGAAAGCAAAGTGTGTTAGGATTTTAATTTCCCATTGTCAGTGCTTATTACAGAGTGCATTCATTGGAATGAAACTTACAAGGGGGAAAACCAGCAGGAGAAACCATCTCCAAGTACTGTGTTTTTCCCCAAAAGACAAGAGCAATGCTTAAAAGTCATGAGACAGAATTTCCATTGTATAATGAATATGCCTTTGAAAGTTTAACAGCAAACCACTTTATTAATGATGAGACTCAGGGAAATGCCTGGCTGAAATGTGTAAGAAATTATCATTTTGTAATGGAGTAGCATTGGGAGAGGGAGAGATGCCATAGGAAAGCCACTTCATAAAGTGGCAAATCTGTCAGTGTAAATGAGGAAGACTTGGGGAGTTATAAGGAGATGAAGGACTGAATGCTCTTAGACCTGTCAAATTGATTGGACAATTTGGTACCTAAGGAGGTGGTGGGCTGTCCAACACTCTTGAATGCCTCCAGTGCTGGAAAGCCCACCACTTCCCTACGTTCCATTGTTGTACCGCTCTGACAGTTAGGAAATTTTTCCTGATGTTCAGTTAAAACTGGCTTCCTGCAACTTGACCGCATTATTCCTTGTCCTGCACTCTGGGCCGATTGAGAAGAGATCCTGGCCCTCCACTGTGGCAATCTTTCAAGTACTAGCACTGTTCGTGCTGTTTCCAATTTGGTTTTTTCCTCCCAGATAATAAAAGAAAAGAAAGTGACTGTCTGTCAACCTGCGGGGGGGGGGGAGAGGGAAAACTACATTCCCAGCAAAACTTTGTTCCCTTTGCTAAACCAGCATCACTGCCCTACACACACAAAACACACAGAGAAACAACCCAAAATCCCTCCCTGCAGTGCCAGAAACAATTTGGTGAAGGGGAGAGAGGAGTCCAGCCCAGTTGTAACTATGCACACTTACTTGGAAGTTAGTCCCACTGAACTCAGTGGGGTTTAGATCTGAGTAGGATGTATAGGATGGCACCTCTGAATGCTCTGATTATCACTCTCTTCTCACTCTGCCTCCCCCTCCTGCTTACCTCTTCCTCCTCTTAAACTGAATTTGATTCCCCCTCCCAAAAAGCAAAGAGCAGGCACTCTCTGCCTCCCCCTCCTGAATCATATTTGAGCTTTCTCCCCCCCCCCGCAAAAAAGCAAAGAGCAGGCTAGTCCATTTTATGGTCACTAAAGGAACAGCAAAGCACTTTAAAATGTTATATACTCTGTGTTTCGTTCGGTGTCAGGAACAACTACGGAAACTCGCACCATGAAAGTGTGGTCCAATAGATAGCAAATGTGCAAACTATGGGAAAAAATCCTGCACCAAATTCAAATACAGAGAAATTCTCACCCATCCCTAACCGGGGCCCAGGGGATATGGGGCAGTAGAGCTCACTCTCTACCCACAAAGAGGGAAATCTGCAACATTACAAGTTGCCCTCCCAGGGAGCATAGGATTGACCCCTTAGGGCTATAAAGATTGTATTAACAGTATCTGTATGAACTGATGGGAGACTTAATTGCAACGCCAAAGTTGAATGGGCCAGGGAATGGAAGTCAGGTTCATGATTGGCTAAATACATTTAGGGGAATTGTGTATATGAATAAATGAACTAGTTGAGGAAAGTAAATGATGAGAAACTATGATTTGAAGGAAAACTTTTTGCAAAAATAAAAGCACATTTACAGAGATGATTTCAGTGAGTGGCAATTTAAGAGTTTTTTAATCAGGAAAATGGACAATAAGTGCTGATTAAAAAGAAGAGTTGGCCATTTGGAGCCTCTCGGAATACAAGGGTCTGGCTCACTATAAGCCTGCCTTAATTTGCATTCTTCTAACATGCTCTTTTCAAAATTGAATGAAAAACTGATTTTTTTTTAAAAAAAATGTAACTGAAGTCTACACTTACAATTAACTTATAAACTGCATTTAAAGCCTAAACTGAGTTTAATCTGAAGGATGAGTATCCAGTTTTGTTCATAGGGGTCCCTCTCCAAAACTGAGTTTAGCTCAGGTTGAGGTTCACTTATTTATTGAAGACAATCAAGGATTCATTGATTCGAGGAGAGCTAACCCCCTGCCTGTACGTTTCTGTTGAGTTAACTACCATCATCTCCATGATTCAGCTTCTGAACTGGATATTTCTACAGGAGTATCCTTGAGATTTAACTTCTGACACCGAATATCTTTGCAGTGCTCTTGTTTCAGCTTCAGTTGATAATTATATAACTATATACAGTGCCTTGCAAAAGTAATCAGATCCCTGACCGATGCTCTCATACTGTGTGTGTTATGTGCCTTCAAGTCGATTATGACTTATGGTGACCCTATGAATCAGCGACCTCCAATAGCATTTGTTATAAACCACCCTGTTCACATCTTGTAAGTTCAGGTCTCTCATATTATTGAATTACAAATGGTACATTGTAATTTCGTTCTGTATGATATTTTATTTTGAAACACTGAAACTCAAAATTAATTATTGTAAGGTGACTGGTTTTATGCTGGGAAATGTTTGTAAGAAACATAAAAAACTGAAACATATTGCTTGCATAAGTATTCAACTCCCACACATTAATATTTGGTAGAGCCACCTTTCACTGCAATAACACCTTTGTCTTTTGAGGTAGGTATGTTCCAGCTTTGCACACAGTGTTGGAAGGATTTTGGTCCATTCTTCTTGACAGATTTGTTCCAGGTCGCTCCGGTTGGTTGGACATCGCTTGTGGAGTGCAATTTTCAGAGTGCCACAGATTTTCAATGGGATTGGGATCAGGACTTTGACTGGGCCATTGTAGGACATTTACCTTTTTGTTCTTGAGCCACTCCAGTGTTGCTTTGGCCTTGTGCTTGGGATCATTGTCCTGTTGACTATGGTCACTGGGATGTTTAAACACTTGGATATTATTTTGTAACTTTTTCCTAATCTATGCATTATCTCTTACTTGTGTAGAATGCTCTTTGGTCTTCATTTTCCTTCAGATCCACAGCCTGACCAATGATCCTTCAACAATGGGGGATTTATCCTGACAATGTGACAACTTTAATGGTTCACAGATGGAGGCCAATGGTACGGTAATTGTGTCCTCAATAGGGCAATTTCTTTCATTTGTGTAAACTGGGAGCTACCACAGCACAGGAGATGAATACTTATGCAAGCAACATGTTTCAGTTTTTTATGTTTCTTACAAATTTCCCAACATAAAATCAATGTCACTTTACAATAATTGATTTTGAGTTTCAGTGTTTCAAAATAAAATATCATACAGAGTGAAATTACAATGTACCATTTGTAATTCAGTAATATGAGAACAGTAATAAAAGAAGATTAGACAAGTTCATGGAGGACAGGGCTATCAATGGATACTAGCTGTGATGGCTGTGCTGTGCCACCCTAGTCAGAAGCAGCATGCTTCTGAAAACCAGTTGCTGGAAGCCTTAGGAGGGGAGAGTGTTCTTGCACTCGGGTCCTGCTTGTGGGCTTCCCCCAGGCACCTGGTTGGCCACTGTGAGAACAGGATGCTGGACTAGATGGGCCACTGGCCTGATCCAGCAGGCTCTTCTTATGTTCTTATGTTCCTCATACAGGTGCCTAACTTGCCTTTCTGCTTGCCATCATCTGCCTTGTTTTGTCACTGTCACAAGAGGAGGAGGAAGTAGCAAAGTCATTGCTTGAAATGGAGAATATCTGGATGTAACCCTATTATGAGCTTTGACCTTGTGACCAGAAGGATGTCATATACAGATTCAGTCTCTCTTCACTACAACCTAGCTCTGAATACCAAGGAAATAACAGCTCAGGAAGCTGTCTCATACCGAGTCAGTCTGTTGGTCTATCTAGCTCAATATTGCTTTGTAACCCTAGAAGAAAATTGTTTCTCATGTCTCTGTGCATGCATCTTGGTGGAAATGATAAAGACTTTGTTCAGACTTGGAAATTGTATCACATCCAAATAACTTTGGAGCAAACATACTTTCAGCAGAATTGGTACAGAACAGTACTTTTAAGTATTTCTATATTCAGGCAACATTTTCCACATTAATTAGTCCATCAAGCAGCCACTGAAGTTCTGCCACAGAAACCCAGTGCCCTACAAAGGATTTGGGGGCCTGTACCATGGAATAAACTCAGTTTATGTAAGGCACTGGCTGAGAATATGGGCCCTCACTGTCACCTTGCATGAGCTGAGAATGTGCCTACTTAACTTTTTTTTCTGGCTCCATGTTGAAGGGAAAGAAGTGTAATATTAGTCAAACTCTCAGTCTTGTCTGCTATTCTTGATCTCATTGAGGAATCTCTGAGAAGGTTCCAAGGGATCCCACATAGTTCCACAGAACATAGTATATAAACCAGTGGTGCAAAGGGAACATATTTGTAAGAATTGCAAGCCCCATTGAATCAAGTCAGATTTACCTCTGAGTATACATGATTAGGACTAGTGTTATTTTTGTTTTCAAGGTAGTTCTACCTTGATGTGTTCTCCTCTTCTATTTCTTTTATTATTAACAAGGATTTTACAACACAGTCCTGTGCATGAGTACTCAATGTATGTCCCTTGAATTCAATGGGGCTTACACCCAGGGAAATGGGAATAAGTCTCTGCACACTTACCAGGAAGTATATCCCATTGAATGGAAGTTCCTTTTTAATAGACATTCATAGGATTGCGGTGATAACTGATTCATCCCAAATGAATTGCAGTTGTTAGCTTAGATAATTTTAATAATTGTGAGGTAGTAAGAAGCCCCCAAATATTATTGCAAGCTCTTATGCTACTTATTCATGAGTTATGTATTAAACTATGGATTCATTTGTACTTGTGATTGTCATGTCTCTTGGCTAGTGGAAATGGATTGCAGAGTTTTACCAAACATTTTCTTTGTAATAACACCTTCAAGACATGTGAAAGAATGACTCATTCAAAATAAGAATATATTAATGGTGTTGCTATCAGCACAAAAGCACAAAAAGTGAAATGAACTATGATCGTAGTAAAGAACCTGGGTTCATGGATTATTGGACATAAAATTGCACTTTCCATTTTATACCTTGGCTTTTCAAACCTTTTGCATTAAAATGTCTGTGAAATTATGTGGTGAATCGCATCCAAAGTTCATAAACTTAAGCAAATGTCCTCATTTAGGGCTCCTTGCGCATAGACTAATTCCATCTGAGTCTTGGCAAAATGCCACATATTTGGAAATGAAAATCTATCTGGAATATTAATGCATGCTAACCTAAATCTATAAATGGTCCAGCTTTTAAGAAGTGCCAGGTTGTTTGTAGTGTTTCATGTCAAACTAAGTCAGCTTATAAAGAGATTTGAATAATGATTGTTTACCTATGCCTGAACTACAAAAGGGGGTGGGGGCAATGAGACAGTATTTGTAAAATAAGTACAATTGCATTTTTTTCTCCCCCCCAAAAAAGCCTTTTAACATGGCTGTTACAAACCACTAAGAATAGCTGCTGCAGGGCTTACTTGAGAAATTTCCAAGCATCATGCTAAAAATGTTAGGCTGACAGTTATCCTGCTTAGATTTTTGTGGTAAGTTGTTTGTTTTAATTTATATCTGTTTTCATATATGTACTCTAGTTTAAAGACTCTGATCAGCTTTCACAAATATTTAAACCTGATATTAAAAAGGGAACACACCAAAACAAATTATCTTCCCTATGCGTGCACGTGTGACAGAGAGAGAATAGGCCTCTCCCTCTTGCCAAGGGCTGGTGTGGAGTCCTTTCATGTGCACTAAATGCACATGAATGGAGTGTCCAGAAGGCAATGACATACAGAACAACAAGGCCAACTCACTTATTCTCAACCCCCCGAAAAGGCCATTGAGAAGGCTGCCCTGAAAAGCATTGCTTTAAAAGAGATTCAGCAAACTATCCTAGTCTCACTGGATACCCTGGCCAGGATTTCCTACGTCACCAGCTATCCACATACCCTGGAGTGGCCTTCTTCCAACCCACACAGAGCTACAGTTCTCAGAATTCCCTAGTAAGAGGGATTGATTGTTCATCCACTCTGGAAATGGTAGCTCTGTGAGGGGAATAGGGGTTTCCTAACAACTCTCGCCATCCTTAATTTCCCAGGATTCTTTGGGGGAACCCTTGACTGTTTAAAGTGGCATGATGCATCTTTAAATGTGTAGTGCAGATGGGAACACTCTCTCAGTTGCTGCTCTGAAATAATGCAAATGCTCCAATCCAATCCAATCTATTTATTGTCAGACCATAGGTCATCACAACATCACAGTAACACAACATCACAACATGAAATAAAAACAGTATAAAACAAGCTTATAACTAAAAGAATTACATCTATAAAACCATACAGAACATGTTTAATTTTCCTTAGTTTCCAGATCAACCAAATATTTTGCTCTCAACCTATGAGCTGCCACAGCAAAAAGGGCTACCCGATAGGAAACCCAATAGTTAGTATCGGCTAAGAGCAAGTAAACAATCTGTTCGACGCTGAGGGATTCTCGTTGATTAATTAAAATGTTAAGGAACTTAGCTCTTGGGTGGTCATAAAGGGGGCACTCTAAAAGATAGTGAGGAAGGTCTTCCAATTTTCCCGATTGCCATATGCATTTCCGCTGGTCCATAGGAATCTGAAGATAACGGCCAGCTAATAAAGCAGTTGGCATTGTTTGAAATCTTAAGGCTGTAAAGGCGAATCGTAGATGGGGTGGTAAAGGGATTGACAGGTAATTCGCTCTTATATGATCTACTTTATACAGCCTAAACCAAGTAGAAAACTTAGTATTAGTAATTGTCAATCTATCTATCCACTCACAGTAATCTTATACTAATGCAAATGCTCAGAATATACGTAGGAGGTCTTTGCTCTTAAGATATGGGACAATAACAAATGGACAGAGCATTTCCACATGTCAGAGTTACCCATTTTGAGACTGCTGACATTCTGCGGCTGGTACAGAGTACGGCTATGCAGGAGCCCATCACTATGGAGAAAAGAGTGGCTGTTCACTGGCTTTCCTGCTACATATCGGATTGAAAGTGCACCAGTGCATAATCTTTGATCTAATCGCTAACTTTGAGAAGACAAATCATGATGAAAGTTCGTAAACTGGTTTTCTGGAGGTGACCGGACACATTGCAGACAGGGCTTCTGCCTGTTTCTGGTATTACATTTCACAACCCATCCAGTCCATGAAAAAGAAACTAATGAGCATGACTGTAAACCAGTCCTCTGATCAGATACTGAGAAAGGAAGAGATTCAGGGATGCAAGGCTTATCTGGGGGAAACATGAAGCATATATTCTGTGTGAAACTAACACACACACTCAAGTGAGACAGGGAAAGGACAAGCATGTCATTTCACCTTTTTCGGCAGGCTTTATCATTTGCTTACAGCTTAGGTAAATTTAAAAGGCAGCAAGAACAAGATTAGATTGTGCTGCAACCTGCCTAAAGTTTTCTGATGATGGCAAACTGCTGCAGGTGATGGTTTTCCAGTTTCATTTCCTCATTGTGGCTGGGCCCAGCTCTCTACAGAAATGAGATTAAGGATGCATTCCTATACTCTATCCTGGGAATGAGCCCTATAGAATTCAGTGGGTCTCACTTCTGAATAAGCATACATCCCTAACACTAACCCTATGGGCTGAATGTGCATGTTAACAGACACAGCATGAGATCAACTGTGGCTCTAGTAACCTAAGAACTGGAGCTCCACTCTAATATGGGAAGAATTGTTTTGACAACTTAATTACTTAGGAGTTATACACAGACAATATTAAGTATATGACTAGGTTAAACTCACATGGTATCACCAGGCTTGTATTTGCATGTTCAAAGGTTTGTTTTTAAGCATATAACAAAATGATTCCTACATGGACAAATCAACAAATTAGTCATAAGGGAAGACATGTTTTGGTTGCTTAAGTGCAGATGTTCTCATTTGATCACAACTAGCACCTCCTCTCTCCGTCTCCATTCCAAAAGGGAAGCCAAAAAGCCAGCACCTGCTATCTTTCAATCAGATGTGGGAAGATTCATCTAATTAGGAATCCTTCTGAAATATATTCTGTTAGAAAAAGAAAATGCTGTTGGGAAAATAATCCCCAAGGCTTTTTGTGCATTTCTGGAAGTTGCTGATGTGTTTGTAGATTTCAAAAATAAACATAACTGGCAACATGCTCTATTTTGGCACTGTAAAGCTGCATCTGTCAGAATATTTTTTTTCTCCACAAATCTGTTCTGAAATCAATGAGCCACTTAGCAGTGAGCAATTTAACTTACAGCCATAGGTACAGGGTTTGCTGGAGCAGTGGATACAAAACAGGTTATTCAACTACCAAAAACTTTCTGGTTTAAGACCAGAGTTAAGGCTATCATACTGTCTCAAGTTACACAAAGCTGGGAAATTAAAAGTTAAGGATAATGCCTTAACAGACAGATCCTGTGATCAGCAATGATGTTGTGCAAAGTGATAAACTGCGCTTGTTTACAACTTACCCTCCATGCACCCACACTTGTCCTTGGTCTTTCAAGCCCAAATCTAGATGAAAAGGATGGAGCTCCTAGCACCAGCAAAGATGACCCATGTTCCCCTAGTCTCAAATTACCTCATGAAGCATCCGAGTCCCACTGTATTGCTAGAGAAATCCTCTTGAGTTAACCATAAACTACTTGGAGTTTTAAAACCCTGAAGTCTGACAGCAAATATTCTTCCTTACCAAATGCTGGAGCTGCTCAGAGATAAGGGGACAGGCAGGTGTCTGGACAAGAGTGTGGATGCTTGTGGCTGGGTGAGGCAGAGGCAAATATTTAGATCAGCCTCTCCCAATATGATACACTCCAGATATTTTGGATTATTGGCATGGCCAATAGAAGTTATAGGAGTGGTAGTCCAAAACATCTAGAGGGCATCTGATTGGAGAAGCCTGATTTAGGAACTAGGAAGGAAGACTTTTCTTTCTAAATCAGCTTACAATCCAAACTGATGAAAGCCAATGTCATGCAGTGGTTAGCAGGGCTGGTCCCAAAGGGTGGCCAGGTCAGGCCCTGGTCGAGGCCCCCTGGAGCCACAGAAGCCCCTGAGGGGCCTCTCAATAGGATGGGGGAGGAATAGCGCTCCTTTTCTGCGATCGCAGAGAGGGAGCTTCTTCCGCCTGCCTGTCCTATCTTTTGAGGCTGCACGGGCTGCACACGGAGGACTGCCATTAACCAAGATGGCGGCTGAGGTTTCTCTTATTAACTACGGTACAGGACAGCTTTCTTGTAAAACCATCTTGCCAGAGAATCATTAAATTCTGCATATGTCTTACAAGAAGATATCTGAATCCTATTGAACATGCTGAAAAGATGAACATAGTTCTATAAAGAGTGCTTCTGTTTTATCATATCTGCCTTTGAAAATCATATCTGAACCCCACCAAAATAATCCATTTTGATGCAGCCTATGGAGGTAAGTTCTAATATGGATAATTAATCTGTGAATGATTCTCCTCTTCTGATCTTACATTAACTTGAGCAGCCAAACATAGACTTTTATAGAGTTAAGTGCATACGTGCTGGTCTGTGCAATTCCACAGAATTGATTCATTTCTCTTTTTTAAAGAAAAAACATTAATGGACATTGAATTAAAAGGGAAAGGAGCCTGCAATAAAGAAAGTAATATCAGCAGGTTAGATGGCATGGGATGGAAAAGATGGTCAACACAAGCTGTATTCTCAAAGCTGGAGGCAGGCAACAGCTGAAGGTATGGCCATATTTCACAGTTATGTCCACACTCATTCCCCGTCCCTGATCATGTCTGCTCAAGAGGATTTGCACGTTTATTAAACACTATAAAACCTGCCATATCTGTTGGACATGAGATTAGAATGGTGTGGGGGGAAATGAGGGTGTATAAACAGCTGGTATAGCACAGTGGGGAGGAGAGCCTGGCTGGGAGTCCAGAGTCTGTGAGTTCAAATCCGCGCTTGTGTCTCCTGGGTGTCAAGATCACAACCACAGTGAGTAACTCAGGGGTTACGTGCCCTGCCACCTGTGCAGCCGTGGGCAAGCTGCATAGTCCCAAGGAGCCCAGTTGCCCCCCAGCTGGCAGTTGCGGACAAGGATGTGGCTGGCTTGTGCAGCTGTGGCAAGCATCTTAGTACATCAGCCTCTGGGCTTCTTTTCAGCTTTGACTCAGCTGCGTCATTGTTTTTTTTCACTGCCCATGGTATCCGCGAAGCTCTCCTCCAACACCACATTTCAAATGAGTTGATTTTTCTCTTATCCACTTTTTTCACTGTCCAACTTTCACATCCATACATAGAGATTGGGAATACCATGGTCTGAATGGTCCTGACCTTAAGCATTCAGTGATACATCTTTGCCTTTGAGGACCTTTTCCAGTTCTCTCACAGCTGCCCTCCCCAGTCCTAGCCACCTTCTGATTTCTTGACTATTGTCTCCATTTGGTTAATGACTGTGCCAAGGTATTGATAATCCTTGACAAGTTCAATGTCCTCGTTGTCGACTTTAAAGTTACATAAATCTTCTGTTGTCATTACTTTAGTCTTCTTGACGTTCAGCTATAGTCCTGCTTTTATGCTTTCCTCTTTAACTTTCAACAGCATTCGTTTCAAATCATTACCGGCTTGGGCTAGTAGTATGGTATCGTCTGCATATCTTAAATTATTGATATTTCTCCCTCCAGTTTTCACACCTCCTTCATCTTGGTCCAATCCTGCTTTCCATATGATATGTTCTGCATACAGATTAAATAAATAAGGTGACAAAATACACCCCTGTCTCACACCCTTTCCGATTGGGAACTGGTCGGTTTCTCCATATTCTGTCCTTACAGTAGCCTCTCGTCCAGAGTATAGGTTGCGCATCAGGACAATCAGATGCTGTGGCACCCCCATTTCTTTTAAAGTATTCCATAGTTTTTCATGATCTACACAGTCAAAGGCTTTGCTGTAATCTATAAAGCACAGGGTGATTTCCTTCTGAAATTCCTTGGTCCGTTCCATCATCCAACATATGTTTGCAATATTATCTCTGGTGCCTTTTCCCTTTCTAAATCCAGCTTGGACGCCTGGCATTTCTTGCTCCATATATAGTAAGAGCCTTTGTTGTAGAATCTTGAGCATTACTTTGCTTGCATGGGATATTAAGACAATAGTTCGATAATTACTGCATTCCCTGGGATCCCCTTTCTTTGGAATTGGGATGTATATGGAACTCTTCCAGTCTGTGGGCCATTGTTTCATTTTCCATATTTATTGACAGATTTTAGTCAAAATTTGGACTGATTCAGTCTCAGTAGCATGTAGCAACTCTATTGGTATGCCATCTATTCCCGGTGATTTGTTTCTTCCAAGTATTTTAAGAGCAGCTTTCACCTCGCATTCTAAAATTTCTGGTTCTTCATCATATGGTTCCTCTGTGAATGAATCTGTCATCCTGGCATCTCTTTTATAGAGTTCTTCAGTGTATTGCTTCCATCTTCCTTTTATTTCATCTCGGTCAGTCAGTGTGTTCCTCTGTTGATTATTCAACTTTCCTATTCTTGGTTTAAATTTCCCTGTAATTTCTCTAATCTTTTGGAATAGGGCTCTTGTTCTACCCTTTTTGTTGTCCTCTTCTATTTCTATACAATAACTATTGTAATAGTTCTCTTTGTCCCTATGTACTAGTCACTGTATTGTTGCATTTAGGGTTCTGACTGTATTTCTGTTTCCTTTTGCTTTTGCTTTCCTTCTCTCTTTAACCATTTTAAGAGTTTTGTCAGTCATCCATTGAGGTTTTGCTCTCTTTAACTAGATATATTGTCTTTTTGCATTCTTCCCTGATAATGTCTCTGACTTCACTCCATAGTTCTTCTGGTTCTCTGTCAACTAAGTTGAAAGCCTCAAATCTGTTCCTTATTTGATCTTTATATTCTTCTGGGATGTTATTTAAATTGTATTTTGGCATTATGATTGCTTTGTTCTTCTTCTTTAGCTTTACTCTGATTTTTGATACGACCAGTTCATGATCTGTATTGCAGTCTGCTCCTGGTCTTGTTTTCACAGAAAGTATGGAACTTCTCAATCTTCTGCTACCAATTATATAATCAATCTGATTCCTATATTGACCATTTGATGATGTCCATGTGTACAGTCATCTTTTTGGTTGCTCAAAAAAAGTGTTCGCAAGAAACAAATGGTTGACTTCACAGAATTCAATAAGTCTTTCTCCTGCTTCATTTCTGTCTCCTAAACCCCATTTCCCCATAATTCCTAGTTCTTCTGTGTTCACTACTTTTGCATTCCAGTCCCCCATGATTATCACCACGTCTTGTTTTGGTGTGTGATCAATTTCGTTCTGTACTTCTGCGTAAAATCTCTCCAATTCCTCTTCTTCTGTGTTTGCGTCACTCAGACCTTGCGTTGTAGCTCCTAATTGCTTTTGCTACATCATTTCTCCCTATTAAAGCAACCCCATTTCTTCTTAATTTCTCATTTCCTGCATAAAATATTTTGTAGTTGCCTGATTGAAAATGTCCCATTCCCATCCATTTTAATTCACTCACACCAAGTATTGTAATGTTGATACATTCCATTTCTTGCTTGACAATCTCTAACTTTACCTGGTTCATGCTTCTCACATTCCATGTTTCTATTGTGTGTGTCGTAGAACTCCGGACTCTCCTTTTGCATCTGTGCGCATCAGCCTCTGGGGTTCCTTTTGGCTTTGACTCAGCTGCGTCATTGTCTTTTTCGCGGCCCATGGTATCTGCGAAGCTCTCCTCCAACACCGCATTTCAAATGAGTTGATTTTTCTCTTATCCACTTTTTTCACTGTCCAACTTTCACATCCATACATAGAGATTGGGAATACCATGGTCTGAATGGTCCAGACCTTAAGCGTTCAGTGATACATCTTTGCCTTTGAGGACCTTTTCCAGTTCTCTCACAGCTGCCCTCCCCAGTCCTAGCCACCTTCTGATTTCTTGACTATTGTCTCCATTTTGGTTAATGACTGTGCCAAGGTATTGATAATCCTTGACAAGTTCAATATCCTCATTTTCAACTTTAAAGTTACATAAATCTTCTGTTGTCATTACTTTAGTCTTCTTGATGTTCAGCTATAGTCCTGCTTTTGTGCTTTCCTCTTTAACTTTCAACAGCATTTGTTTCATATCATTACCGGCTTGGGCTAGTAGTATGGTATCGTCTGCATATCTTAAATTATTAATATTTCTCCCTCTAATTTTCACACCTCCTTCATCTTGATTCAATCCTGCTTTCCATATGATATGTTCTGCATATAGATTAAACAAATAGGGTGATAAAATACACTTCTGTCTCACACCCTTTCCGATTGGGAACCAATTGGTTTCTCCATATTCTATACAGGCAGCAGAGTAATTTTTCCTGACTTGAAGAAAGTGTGGAAATGACATTCAATTGAACATTAACTATTTCATGATTGTTGCTCTTTTCTGTTTTTAATTTACTTTCGTTAAAAGAAAATTCAGCTTAGGAAGACTGATGCCCCTTTTCAGTCAGCTCTTTATTTTGTACTCCAACCTTTCCCCAAAAGAGATCATAGCTGCACTTCAACCTCACAATAGCCTTTGCAGTGTGTTTAAATGATTGACAGTGACTTTCAGAAGGCCACCAGTGAACATCAAGGCTGAACAGGGATTTGAACCTGGGCTTTTCACTTCTAAACCAAACACTCTAGGCAGTGCATACTGGTGGGTTCAATATCAGTGGGGCAGTGAATCTACTCCGGGTTTTAGTCTGAACTTTCAAGGAGCTGTCTGACATGCTGAACCTAGCTTGGGATGTTTTCAGTACCTTGAACAGCTCCTTGAAAGTTCAGATTAAAACCCGGAGCAGATTCACTGTCCCACTGACATTGGACCCACCAGTCTCCCCTGACTCTAGGTGTGGGATTACATTGGTTGTTGCATTCTGGCTAGAGACTGATGGGAAAAAGCCACAAGGGCTGAGAAGAACCCTAGTTTAGTAACAGTATAGAGAAGGTTCAAGATTCAAATCTCAGCATCTGTAGTTAAAAATCCTAGGAAAAACATCAGCCTAAGCCCCTGGAGAGTCAATATCACTTGAAATAGACATTTCGCTCAACATGGACTAATGACACTGGTTCAGTGGAAGGTAGCATCATATGTTCATATGTTCCCCTTTATCTTACCTTTGCGATATGAGAACCACAGTAGCATGGGAAATGTGAAGTCCTATGCTGAGGTGCCTTTCTGTCATTATCATATTGTGCCTATGTCATACTCAGAGTAGACTTACAGAAATCCATTGTCTTAAATGTCTGTGATGGGTAAATTGGATACAATTCTTCATCATTAATCATGGCATTAAAACTTAAGTAAACACACCAAAAACAGGAAGCATCCAAAAATGATGAGCAAAAGGGAAAAATATATCTCAAAGATGCCAAGAAGATAGAATATTTTATTGTTTAATATGCCTGACACGTTTCAGCAATGATGCCTGTATCAAGGGCTTGTTTTCTTATTTCTTAGCAAACTGATCACAACTTGTAGTTGCCCTACAAGATCTTTTGTAACAGAAGTGCAATTCTAAAAACTATCTTGACCATGTCTTAGTAGAATTTATCATGCCACTTAAACTAATCTATACATAAGATTAGGGATATGATGATGATGATGATGTGTAATAGAAGAGGGAACAGGGAGGGAGAAAAAATGAAATAGTGCATCTATCTTAACACTGAGAATTACATTTCTCCCATTATGATATAAAGATGTGTCTTGTACCTTACTGTTCAAAAAGAGATGCAAGGGAATGTTACAAAAAAGAAATTCTCACAATGTTTCTTGTTTGTTCTTAATGTGTGGAATAAAACATGTATACTACTTCTTTTTATCTGAGATATCACTAAACCAAATACAGAAAAGAGGGGTTACATTGTCTTGATGAGTTGATTCTGGGAGAAATCTGATATCTTATACAACATCTGTGTCTGTTTTTTTCTGAAAGTGATGAAAAAAGTGACACTGTACCTTGAACCAGTGAAGCAGAAATAAAGTATGTAAAGCGCAGACAGAGAGGATATAAGGCCAAATTAGATGCCTGCTCCTGTCATTTTCCACAAAGTTGGTTCTTTTCTGCAGAGACAATGAAGCATACATTCAAAAAGAACAAGCAAGCTCTTGATGTGCACTGACAGAAGTGTTCAAAACAATGAAGGGATTCAATAAAGCAAAACATGAAGAACATTCACATTAGACTGGAGATTCCAACCCCACAGAACTGCATGAAAGATAAACATTCTGACAGTGGGTGTTCTACGCAGAGAAAAGTTAGCATAGAAATATATGAATCCCCAAGCCAGCATATGATTATTTAGTTGCTCAGCAAAATAATATACCACCTTTCTTTCCAGGTGCTCAGATAGCTATGGTAGCCCCATTAAAGCAAGTGTGTTGGATGTGTGAGGCCTAGGTCAGGAGAGGTTTGCCTGGTGAGGTGGAGCTGCAACAATAGCATCCCAGTAATTGCATCACTGCCATGTGATGGAAGGAGAGGGGAGTGGCAGCAGCTCAGTGGTCTGACTCAGTACAAGGAAGCTTCCTATGTTCCTAAAAACCCAAATTCAGAACTGTGCTGAGGAGCTTATGCCACCAAGAACCAGCCCTGTCTCTTCAAAGGTTTCTTCTGTTTTAGGGGTTTTGCTAATATGGTGCCCTCCAGACATTGTGGACTACAGCTCCCATCATCCTTGAGCATTGGCAAGGGTAGCTGGGGATGATGGGAGTTGGAATCCACAACACTTGGAAGGCACTATGTTGGCTACCCTTGTTGTGTCACAGAAATGTCACCAGTCTCCAATGACTGTCATTTCAAGGAAGCCAAGCCCAGGGTATGTGCTGGGACTCCTGAAACCTCCCACCACTCAAAGAACAGTATACTTCTAGGGTTATCTTTTGTCCTATGAAATCTCAACAAGCGATTCCTACTCCTTCCTATGATCTGGGTTGTTTCTGATATTTAAGTTTTCATGAAAACATGAGTGCAACATTATCCCCAAACAATTACTTGAAACTTGTTATATCCAGTATCCATCAAGGGATCATTTATGTGACCGGTTGGTTGTACTAAAGACATACCTTTTTATCATAGTTTAGGGAATTAGTAGTCAAGAAGGCTGTTCTGTTCTAAGGAAAAAGATGGGGACAGTCTAGAACTATGATAGGTCAGCTCTGTTGGTTTGAGAAGAGCCTTCCTCAACTTGGTACCCTTCAGATGTTTTGAACTATAGCTCCCATCATCTCTAGCCAGCACAAAGGCTATTCTAGAAAGATAATTCAAGTTTACTGAGGGACACCCAAGTGTAATCCAGTAAGCCAGAAAGGGGTCTACCACTTGCATTCCCTGGCTTATAACATACTTAACATATTTATATCCCATCTCACTTCCAAGATGCCCAAAGTGGCAAACATCAGAAAAATTATTAAAACATACCTTTTTTAAAATCCGAAATCATAGTCGGTGCAACAGATCACTTTTAAAAGCTAGGGCATACGAGTGGTAGACCCCTTCAGATCATATTTCATAGAACATCCAAGCCAAATTCTTTCTGGAACTCATCATCTCAATGTTATTAGGGAGGGGACCAGACAAATTTTCCAGGACAGGAAGTTCCATAACCTGCAAGCAGCAGGCTAAGAGGAGGGGTATAGCTCATTAGCAGAGCACAGAAGGTCTAATCACCTGGCATTCCCAGTTTAAAAGAATCAGATAACAGGCGATACCCTATGGAGCTGTGGCCCAGTTCTCACATCACATTAAACCAGGCGTTGGACATCTTTGGTCCTCCAGATGTTGCTGAACTACAACTCCCATCTTCCCTAGCTATTGACCATGCTTGCTGGGGCTGATGGGTGTTGTAGTTCGGCACCATCTGGAGAGCCGAAGGTCCCCCATGCCTGCATTAAACCATATATTATTTTCAACTATGGTTTTACATGAATGCATGCTCCTCAAAAGTTCATAATTTGCACAGTGTTCAGAAGTTCTCAATTTGCTGCTCCCCCGATAACCCTTTGTTGCACTGGGGAGGAAACAAACCAGAGGCTGGCTTCCAGTTACATGGGGACCAGCACTCAGGATTTATTTCCCCTAAACTTTGGATCAGATTTAATCCATGCTGTTGAGATTACTAGCTTTTGGTATATCAGTCTTCAGAATGGGAAAATATGTGGCCAGGCCCACATATTCCACAATAAAGAAATCATGTTTCACCTATAGCAATAAAGAATCTAAAATGACACTAAGGTTTACATGCCAATGAATCTGAAATACTCATGATAAGAACAGCGAAAGGCATGAATTCTTGGACCTTCATCACCACCTAAAACATGGTGTGCACAGACTACTGTGCTGGTGCAAAATTACAGGACATACTGTTGTCTCAGCATTACAAACTGAGATGTGGATATATACTGGATAGGCCAATGGTATGTTCTTTCCCACTCAGACGTCACCCTCCTATATGGACAATGTTGGCATTGGAGGGACCCATATCTCTGGTTCCTCCAAACATATTCTTGCAGCAGTGAATTTCACCACAGAAACATAGAAAGCAGACTTATACCAAGTCGGAGCATTGGTCTATCTAGCTCAGTATTGTCTATACTGAGTGGCAGCAGAACTCCAGTGTTTCAGGCAGGAGTCCTTTCTAGCCCTACCTAGAGATATGGTGGGATGAACCTGGGATCTTCTGCCTGCAAAGCTCCATACCACTTTGGATATATATGAACTGGTCCTTAAACTCACATTGTAAGTAGTGTTAGGCCTCAATACCTATTCCTAACATCCTTGCAGATCAAGCTACATATCTCACAATATTGCAAGCTTCTCAGAAAAATACAGTAAAACAGTTTGAGTTGCACCAAATTCACCATCTTCATACATAAAATTAATACGACAAGGCTGTTTCGAAACATATGACCCTCGATGTTTCTGGAGCAGTCAACTAAAGCCATCTTTTCAACCAGACTCAAATTTAGTTGTCAATTTTAGGAAAGTATATACTGGTGGTTTTGAATTTTAATTGTAATATTGAGAATAGTTGTGTCCCAGATGGGGATTTTTTCTGCATGTGTTATTATTCAATTCATAAATATTTATATATTAATAAATCTAGCAATTAAGTCATCTAGTCTCAAGCATACATTTTAATAAATCGTACATAAAAAGTGATGGGCCTTTCACTGACATCTATTTTACATCATGTGAAGTGTTATGTTCTGAATTATCCTGAAGTGTGACAAAATGAAGTGTATTTTTTCCATCAATGAGTGAGAGTAAGTAAATTGTTCAGTCATCTGTGTAGAGCCAGTTCCATCTGAAAGTGCCCATTATTATTTCTTAGCCTTATCTTGTCAGTTTCAAGTCTTCTTGTCAACACTTTTAATGAGGGGAAATCTCTTAGAACTGGGCACAGTAAACAAGACTTGCTTTGATGCTGTGAGATAAAGAGTCCATTTATTGTACAATAAAACTGCGCTTACCAGTCACCCAGCCTTATCTGTTGGACAGCATAAATCAAATTAATCAGTGTGTTTTCAGGCACAAATTAACTCTTGTTTTTCTTTCAGTACAATATAGATGAGAGCTGCACAAGCACTAGAACAAGTGAGATTTCATTGTTGATGACGTGCCCATCTTTTGTTTCTGACCTTTTCCCAGTCTATTCTGTTTAAATAACAAACAATAACTTGGTCCCAGTCCAAATATAGTTGTCGAGGTGCATCCCCATTTACATCAAAAGACATTTTCAGTATGTTCAATGGGGTTCAGATAAGCTGTGCAATGCAAGTTGGGGATATATGCGTTCCAAAGTGCTTTCCCATCCTCATAGCAACAAAGATCTCTCCAGCTTGCTTGGGCCACTGAATTTTATTGCAAACGGTTTTGATTTAAATTTGCTGTTCTGGCATTCATGGTGTGAGTGTACCTTCTGAGTTGTAAAACTGCCTTTCCTGTTTTGGGGCTCAGGCTATTAGCAAAAAGACGTCATTCATGCAATGAAGATGGACAAAGAAATTGCTGGATATAGTCATAGTCATTGGGGCCTTGTTAGAGACTAACTACCGTGGAGGGGAACGTTTTTCAGCTTGAAGGCCTTGTCCCTTCCTAGGCAAACTTCTGGGGGCCACATGGCAGTGGTGGGGCAAACGTGGGTAGAGCAACAAATGTTCATTTATCTCACACATCCCTCTCTGTTCTCCATCCAGGCAAGCAAGATGCCTCCAGGCAAGGACACATTCTAGCCAGGCAAAAGTACACAAGGAGTGTGCAAACAGGGTGGGTGAGGAGTGTGGCCTGTCGATAAGGGATGGAGTTGGGATGGGGATGTGACCCAGAGCTTATTGCTATAGGGCGGTCTAAAAATGTAATAATAAATAAAATAAAAATAAATAGTCCCAAATGCCTGGAGGGCTGCATTCAGCCCCTGGCCTTGAGGTCCCCCATCTCTGTCTCAGTGTTGGTCGAGATCTAGCAACATATTTATTGTTATTTTATTATTTGATTTCTATCCTGCCCTTCTCCCAGCAGGAGCCCAGGGCGGCATATCAAGATGCCCTGCCCACATAACAGGTAAGGAGCTCTCTTTCCGTGGTGGTGTGGAGAGCCCACAGACTACCTCTGCGGCAGCAACTGCATTGAGCAATCACTCACATGGGGTTGCCTGGAGAGATACTCGTCACATAGAGACTGACCAATGCAAGGCAAGAGCAACACATGAACAGAGTTGAGTATTCTGCAGGTAAAAGGTAAACTTTCAAACCACAAATCTCACCATCTAATGGGGCAGAATCTTAAATGGTAAGGGATCAAACAGTAGGTTCCTGGAATTCCCCATCATTCAGTTGGTCCTGACCCTAATTTGATCCATCTCGGTCCATCCCAACTGCCACACCCTCTTCCCCAGCTAATCACAGATGTTATTTACCAGGGAAAAACAGGGACCCAGAAAGATTGTCGCCCCCCCCCCCTCCACTGCTGGGAGAATATGTGATCCAGGCTGTACTGTGAGCATTTGAATGCAGTACCTTACTGACCTTCCCACTTCTGCCTCTTTCTGTCTAAAGAATGAATGGCAGTTTTCTCTTGTGCCACCAGGAAGGTACTACGCTGAAATACATGCAGTACAGCCACATTCGCTTCTGAAGGAGAAATGTTGAACAGGGACAGATTTTCCCGAGAGTTTACAAAGATACTCTCCAGCTTTGCTGCTGCCAAATGATAAACAGAAGCATGGACATTCTGAGATTGTGATCACACCACTGCATTTTGAATGCTGCTAGAAGTGCCATAGTAAAAACAGATGTAACCCTGAACTGAATCGTGTCGCATAAGTAGCTCACCAAAGTGCTGTATTACAAGTTGTTTGAATGTATGAAACCTTTTCATTCTGCAGATGGTAGAAAGAAGACAACAACTAAAGTTACCTAGCGACCAAGGTCACAGCTGCAGCCAATCACAATCTCCAAACTCCATCCCCTTCTCCTACTCTTTATGTTCCTGTGCTTCACCATCTCTTCTATTGCTTTCCTAGATCATCTTCAGAGTCTTTCCTGCAGTTCTTCTGTCTTTGCCCTTGTTGCTGTGGAAATTTTCCTTTCTTTCTCCTACCCTCATTCCCTTTGGAATGCCCTCTCCTTAAATATTAGACAAGTGCCTTTTGTATTGTCTTTTAGGCACCTACTGAAGACTTTCCTTTTCCAGAGAGTCTTTAAGTAGAGATCTTTATCCCAGTCTACGTCTGTATTGGAGTTGTTTTAATTATGCTTCGAAGATGTTTTAAATATGTTTTATCATTTGCCATTTGCCGCCCTGGGCTCCTTTCAGAAGGAAGGGCAGGATATACATTTAATATAACAACAAATTTTCTCATGGCCTTCTGCCTCCATTTTCCATAGGCCTATACTGCCTCTGCTTATTCCTTTCCCTCTTCTAAGAACTAAAAAGGGTTGGGAATAGAAGCTCTGTGAGGGGAATCAGCATCCTTGACAAATTACAGTTCCCAGGATTCTTTGGGGGAAACTATGACTGTTTAATGGTATGATACTGCTTTAAATGTATCATGCAGATGGAGCCCAAGTCAGGTATCAGAACATCAATGTCCCTATGGCAAACAAGATTGTTCAGGTCTCATTTCCTGCCCTCAAACTTTATCTTCTTTGATGCTGCCTGAGGCAAGAGGGTGGGACCAATCAGTTGGATCTCACTGGAGGCAAATCTCTTGCTAGGCAACAGTTCACACTGAGGTCCTCTGAGGCAAGGTAGTGGGGCTGAACAGCTGGAACTCACTCAGCCCATGATGGGAGGAAATCTTCCCTTGTTGGTAGCTGGTGTTTCCAGGCAACTGTGGTCCTCTGACACACGGAAATCAGACAGTGGGACAGTCCACATATGCTCATTGTTGTGTTCTGAGATGTATGAAGGCCAAGGAGCTTGCCAAAGCTGAAGTTTACATTATGCAGTGGTGGACATGATGTTGAGAACATAAGATGGTCTTTTCCATCCCAGTGGCCTGCAGATGTCCATTGACCATTCTGGCTGGGATTGATGGGAGATGTAGTCCAAAACATCTGGAGGGTACCATATTGGGGAAGGCTGATATAAGAAGAGTCCTTCTGGATCAGATCAAGGATTCCTCTTAATCCAGCATCCTGTTTTCCAATAATGGCCAATCAGGTGCCTCTGGGAAACCCCCAAACAGTGCACAAAGGCAATTACTCTCCCCAGCTCTATGTTCCCAGGTATACCACCTATGACATTTAGCTGCCAGGGCTACTATTGATTGATAGACCTATCCTTTATGTATTTTTCTAACCCCTTGTAAAGCCATCTAAGCGAGTAGTCGGTGTCACCTATGTCAGTGAATACCATATATTATTTGTGTGCTTTTTGTGTGTGTGTTTAAAAGATGTTTTGCCGCTGCAGATGTGTGGATGGGTGCTGGTTACATTTAACCCTTCACTTGCAATGTCCACCAGGACTTCAACCACCTAAGTTGGGTTTACAGTAGGGCCCCACTTATATGGTGGGTTAGGGACCAGGCCCCCGCCGTAAAGCAGAAATCGCCGCAAAGTGGAGCCCATAGACTATAATGGGGCCATTGCATGAAAATGACGCGAAAACGCAAAAGAGCAAAAATCGGCTTTAAAATAGAACATGAAAGCCACTGCATTAGCGGAATGCTGGGAAGCGAAGTGCCAGTAAGCGGGGCCCTACTGTATTTTGTGTCTTGGAGATGGAGTGGAAATCTGGCTGGGGTAGGGATTGCAGATGAGAACAGAGCTTGGAAGATTACTTTTAAAAAGGAATAATTTCAATTACTGTTACATGGCCCCAAAAAGGAATAAATTACCATTACAATTACAATTGTTCTGAAAGGAATGATTACTTTACTGTTACTCAAAAGTAATCACTACAATTACTGTTTAAAAACATGTTAGTGCCCAAAAGATGTTGGCCTTGGCTGCAGCACACCTAAGTAGCCTAAAACATTAAAAATAGACACACACATAGAGGTAGTAGAATAATTTGTTTTATCCATAAGATGGCAGTGGTGGTGTCTCTGCTGGTAAGGGAGGTGGGGAGGCAGGCAGAGGCACATCAAACCAATGCAATCCACCCACACTCAGCCAGCAAGCATCATCTCTTTCACTCAGCCACCTTCTGGACCCTGCTCTGCCACCAACTAAGGCACAACAACCCAAGCAAACATTTTCCAAGGGTGCAAAAAAGTTAAAACATTGCAAATGCAACAAAGTAGCCAACACATTATTAACACACACACACACACGTTATCTTTCACCTCCACAGTTCTTTATCTCCATTCTGCTGCTGCCTCCTTTTCCTCCTTTATCCATGTTCTTGTACTCATGCTCCTTCCTCCACTCCATTCTCCACCACTGTCCTTTTTTAACAATTGTTCTTTCCACTCCACCCCTGTCTCGCTCTCCATCTCCTCCCTTGTCGCCTCCTAAACACCCACAGAGCACGAATCAGGAGCAGAAGACTTCCACTGTTCCCCCTCAGTAACGCTCAAAAGTAATGCAGGAAACATTATAATTACTCCTCAAACGTTATAAAATTACTCCCCATTCTATTACAATCAAAATGTAAAGAAATTACCCACTCATTACTCAAAACAGTAATAAATTACAAGTAATTCATTTTTTGTAACTAATTTCTTCCATACACGGGATGAGAACAAGTGGATGAGCAATTAAACGGACCCCTGATGCCTGCCTATCCCCCTCCTGCAAATGTGTCTCTACTCCCTATTAGTGGTAGGAGGCAAACACAGACTTCTGAACCCTGTTTCTGTTATTGTATAATGTGAAAATGTTAACTTTCATTGGTACCCCACCTTGAGTGATGAAGAAGCCTACAAAGTGTTTCCAGGCAGTCACCCAATCAGGAAACAACTGGGCCTGGACTCAGATTTTGCTTGTCTGCAGCCAAGGAATGTTGCATCATGTACTTTCAGACCCTGCCCATAGGGTTACCAACCATACTCTTTTAAGAGTACATGTACTCTTTTTGAGATGGTGCAGCAGCATGCTTTTACTTTTCAGTTATCAAAGACAAATGTACTCTTTTTGAAATGACAAAATGATAGTAACCCTACCTGCCCATTATTTGTTTTTTTAAAGCATTTTTACCCATTCTTCAACCGAAAGGGGGGGGGCTCCTAGGTCAGCTTACAAAGACCAATTTTAAAACACAACACAAAAGGAAAAGGGATTGGAAGGGAGAATGAAAAAAACAAACTCAGGTTTTGCTCCTTAGTTACAGTGGCAAAGTTATTATATTGACCAGCTGGGATAGAAACACTTCAAGGTGGAGGAAGAGCCAAAGTTGCTTGTCTCTCAGCAGCGCCCTCTGCTGCTGCCTGATGGAATGGCTCCTGCAAGTGCCAGCTGAGAGAGGAAAGGTGTTATTGATGGGCTGTAGCATTAGTTAGGTATTAGGTTCCTTATATATTCTTCGAGGAGGAAAAAGGAAGGGATCATGTACATAACAATGCTAGAAGATCCTTTTATATTGCTTAACAACCCTCTCAATTTTCATGGCAATACACAAAACAGTCAGAGTGAATAGAGAGTTCAAAGTCTAAAAATAGAGAGAAAAACCTCAGAGCCCTTTTGGACTTTTTCTGTCAGAGTTCTCATAATCTGTTGAAATTCATTAAAAATCAGTCATGTTCACAGAGTACCTGTAATCCTATTACTGACCTTGCCCCATACTCTGACCTTCATCTTCTGCAGTTTAAAAGTTAAAAAAATGCCTGGCTGATTTTTAATTAATTTAAGAAATTTTGGCTTGAAGCCAATGATAAGGGTGGGCATGCTCAGTAAGAACCAACTGTCAGTGTTCTAAAAGCCAGACTCACAGCTGCTGGGCTTGGCTAATCGGGCCACACCCACACCAGACTTTGATTTCACTTGAGACAGTCATGGCTTCTCCCAAAGAATCCTGGGGACCATAGTTTGTGAAGGGTGCTAAGAGGAGACTCCTGTTCTACTGAGAGAGCTCCAGTGGCCAGATTAGTTTAACAGTCAGCCACTCTGATTGAAGGTCTGTGAGGGGAACAGGACGTCTCCTAGCAACTCTCAGCACCCTTCACTAACGACACTTCCCAGGATTCTTTCAGAGAAGCCATGACTGTTCAAAGTGAAATAAAGGCCTGGTGTGGATGTGGCCAGGGACAGCTTTGGTTTAGATTTGGGTGGGAGGCTACATGTGCCTGCTGTAGAATAAAAAGGTGGGAGAAATGCTGAAAAGCAATAATACTATTCACAATGTTTTCCTTTTGGAAAGGAAAGGGGCTTCCCCTCTGCCCAGTGCCCACCCACCCAATATCCTCCTCTCCCCCTCTTCCTACCCTCTCTGCCCCTCCCCTGGTCAGTGTTGGACTACAACCAGGGAGCCCAGGGTTCGAATCCCCACACAGCCATGAAGTGACTTGGGCCAGTCACTGCCTCTCAGCCTCAGAGGAAGGCAATGGTGAAACCACCTCTGAATGCCATTTACCATGAAAACCCTAGGGTCGCCATAGGTGGGGATCGACTTGAAGGCAGTCCATTTCCATTTTCAAACATGATTGCACAGAAATAAATCCCACTGAACTCAAAAAGTCTGCAACTGAACAAATCCACCCTCCCTTCTCTGCCCTCCTATCTCCTCCCCCTTGCCCCTTCCCTCCCCCTTCATTTGCCCCTCCATCCCCTTCCAATCCCCTCCTTCCCCCTTCCCCTCTTTCCCCTCTCCCTCCTCTCTCCCTCCCCTTCCTCCTCCCCATGGTCAGTTTTACCTAACTTAAGTATGATTGCATGGGAGTAAATACCATTGAACTCTATAAGCATGAAAATAATAAAACCTGACCTCCCCTCCCCCTTCCTTTGCCCCCCTCCAATCCACTCCTGCCCCCTCCTCCTCCACCCTGGTCAGTTTTACCTATCTTAACCATGATTGCATATTAGATCCCATTGAAAATAAGCATGCAAATTATCAGACCTGCTTTCCCCTCCTTCCCCTCCTCTCTCCCTTCCTCCCTTCTTCCTCTTTCCCTCCCTCCCTCCCTGGTTAGTTTTACCTATCCTAAGCATGACTGCACAGAAGTAAATCCCACATAACTCAATAAACATGCAAATGATCAAACATGTCCTCTTCCCCTCCCCCCCTGCCTGCTCCCCTCCCCCTTCTCCCCTCTGCCCTCCCTCCACCTCCCCTTCCCATCCCCTATGGTCAGTTTCACCTATCTTAAGCATGATTGCAGGGGAGTAAATCCCACTTAACTCAATAAGCATGGGAATGATCAATCCATTCTCAGCAAACTTGGATCCCATTTCTTACCTCCTGGGTTAAAAAGCAGAGAAATTTACTAATAGGAAAAAAAACACCTTGCGGTTTAAGAACGTACCTATAGCCCACAGATATTTCTATCAAACTTTAAAAAGGAGGGAAATTGGGCAGCACGTGTTACCAAATTCTTCCAAGCTACACAGGAAGTGGATTGGACTGTGAAAGACCTACCCAAATTGTGTTTGCATTTTGACAAATTTGTAGGGCACTACAATATCTCAGAGAGGAGGTCAGGTCTCCTGCTCCCCTGGTGTATTCACTATAGCTGCCCAATTTCCCTGCTTTTTAAAGTTTGATAGAAATATCTATTAGCTATAGGTACGTTCTTAAACCACAAGGTTTGGAAGGAATGGTTTGACATTAAGCTACGGAGTCCATGTTGCCACATAAATTTGTCAGCTTGAGCACCAAAGGAAGTTGTTTCAACGTTAGCTCTTTTTTCTTTTGGTCCTCTGAGTCATCAAAATAACCCCTTGGAGAAAGGGATTCCATTTCATCTCTAACTGTGTTTGGCAGCAAAGCCTGAATGCAGGACGAATCAGTTGGCTGATGCGCTCGTGTGGAAACTTTTCCCGTTAGCAGCCATGAATGATAGTGTGCCACTCTGGATCCGCATCAGAGCTCTAAAGATGGCTTCAGGCAGAGCCTTGAGAGGGTGGCAGGGAAGGGACAACCTCCTAGGCCCAGCCACAAGCCTGCAATGGACTCTTTCCTGACTGCAGGCTTGCCGTGTCCTTTCTGATCCTGGGTTGGGGCAGTCATTAACCACTGTGGGATTGTTTCTTTTCTTCTCCAGTAAATCAGCAGGCAAGGGAAGTTGGGAAAAGGAGAAGCCTGTAACAGTTTCTGTCAAATTGGGCCTTAGAGAAAAACATGCTGGCAGGTTGAAACTGCTTCAGCCTACCTAATGTCCTCCCCTATACTTACCATAGTGGGATGAGTGGAAGCTGGCAGTCCATTGAGTATTACGTGGTGAGGAGTATTATGAGTATTGTCTTTCCTGGGAAGTAAACCACTTTTGTCCACAGAGTTTACATTGTCACTGGGACAGATTGAGTAGACGAATCACTGATGGTGAATTAAAAGTAGAGGTAGAAGAGAAATTTGATCCAGCTTGCATTTAAAGGCAGATCAACCTCACCAAAGACTCCTGAGTAAGCTTAGCAGTCATGGAATGAGAGGAAAGGTCCTCTTGATGACCAGGAACTGGCTAGGAAACAGGGAACAGCGAGCAGGAATAAATGTCTAGTTTAGAGAAAAGGTAAGAGGTGACATGCTAAAAGTGTATATAATTCTGCATGGCATGGAGAAAGTGGACAAAGAACAGTTTTTCTCCCTCTCTCATAACACTAGAACTCGTGGACATCCAATGAAGCTAAATGTTGGCAGATTCAGGACAGACAAAAGAAAGTACTTCTTCACAGTGTGTAATTAAACTATAGAATTCACTCCCACAGGAGACAATGATGGCCATCAGCTTGAATGGTTTTAAAAAGGGATTAGACAAATTCATGGAGAATAAGGCTATCAGTGGCTACTAGCCACAATGGCTATGCTCTCCCTCCACAGTACGAGGCAGCATGCTTCTGAATACCAGTTGCTGGAAGCCACAGGAGGGGAGAGTGCTCTTGTGCTCAGGTCCTGCTTGGGGACTTTCCCTAGGTATTGGGTTGGCCACTGTGAGGCTGGACTAGATGGGCCATTGGTCTGATCCAGTTTGCAGTTCTTATATTCTTATGTTGTTAGTTTGTTCTGTTTGAAATATGCAGATCTTGATCCTTGCCTGTTTTAGACCACACTACTCTTAGGAACATTGGAACCTGCTTTATAGTGAGTCAGAGCATTGCCACACTCACCTGCCATCATACCTGATGTCAGGTATGAAGGAAGTAAGGGTAATGCTTCCCAACTGTCATGCATAATTCTTGCAAAGCCACTTGCATGGTGCTTCCCAAGCACCCAATAACAAGCTGGTTATTCGGCATTTGGGAAGTGTGTGTGTGGAAATAAAGATCTAGCCCCTAGGCCAAAAAGGTTTCCCACCTCTGCTCAAGGGTTTCAGAGAGGGAATCTTTCCCAGTCCTACCTGGAGATGCTGCGGATTGAACCTGGGACCATCTTTATATCAAGCAGATGCACTACCACTGAGCTATCTTCTCTAGCGACTGGCTTCCTAAAATGCTAAATCTGAATCCTTGAGGCCCATCCCATCCTGGATCTTCTTTGTTCCATCACATGGACTAACATCACACCTTGTGACATACTAAATGAGGGTCTCCAGCAGAATGTGTTGGGCAAGTTATCTTTCATGGACATTTGCGATTACTGATGCAGGCATAGAAAGTTCTGTCAAACTTTTTGTCAGACTTTTAGAGGCTGATGGGTGGAGTCATTTTAAGTGACGAAGCTGCTGATTATGTTATTTATGCATTTTATGAGAATTTTTTTATGTTCTTGCTCATCATGTATCAAGTTTTGCATTGCCTTATTTTGTTGCAAACTGCCCTCTGCAGGGCGGTATATAAAATAAATATCACTTATTTATATCACAGGCAAATATCCAAGGTGGCTGTGATGCACCTTTAACTACAGTCCAAAAGGCAGTGGGAATAAAAATTGGTATGTATACTATTTTAAGCAGGACTCCCACTTTTCAAGGTACCAGTATAGTCCATCCAGTGTTGGAAAATGTGCAGCAACACAGAAGGAGCATGCTACCTTGCTGGAATGTCTGGACTGTGTGCAACAAAGGAGTAATGACTATGAATATATTACCCTAATACTTGGGAAACATTCTTAATCTTGTTCGCCCCAGGATTTTTCCTTCTGCTCATCACCCTCTTTCCTTCTATTCTATGTACACTGAATTTTTTTTAAAGTCTGGTAGACTTTGGTTATAGATTACCTACACATCACTGATAGCACAATTCTACACACATCTACTCAGAAGTGAGCCCCATTAAGTTCAATTGGAATTGTGCATGGGATTGAAGACATTAGATAATATATAGACACTATATAGACCAGCTTACAAAGTGGTTACATGACTTAACTATATGGGAAATGGTTATTTAAGATTCACCTATTCTAGAAAACTCTAGAAGGTTCCATAAAGGTTCAGAATAGTTACTAAAGACTGTAAGTCAATTTCATTTGCATTAAACATAAACCATCTGTTTGGCATATGTGACAATCCAGGAAGAGATTATATATGTAGCCACTGATGCTGGATGCTGCTTTTTATGCCACCATTTGGTTCCTGGTGCACCCAATCAAGAAGGGAATTTGGGAATAGAAGCCTATGCACACATTACCATTACTGGATCAGGGTGCACATAGTTAAGTGAATGAATTCCAGTGATTAAATTCTGAAACACTTCATATACTCAAAAAAAGAAAAAGGTACAAACTTGAAACTACCAAAAAAGGTGAAATTTATTTATACTGGTTGTTCCACTGCTAGTGTAAATAACCATTTAATTATGGTTAAAATATCCTGGCAGGTTTTTTTTTTAAAGTCCCTTTTTATTTCTATGTTTTCTGTACCAACATTGTGTAATTGTTTTTTTTTTCTGAAAAACAGACACTGAGGCCATCTTGTGGTTAAACATAAGTACTTCCAATTTAAAATAAAAGCTGGAATCTGATCTGAAGTTTAAAAATTTGATTTGTATTTGTATTATCGTGGGCTGTTCTGTTCTCCAGATAGTGGTCCAAATAGGTTCTGGAAGTGTATTTTGCCATGTTTAAACGACTCATCTCATGGATGTTCAGGCTATATTGTATTATCTAAGCCTTATATGATAAGGGTAAGCCCTTCACAGTTACAGAGCATGTGCATTACAAACAAACTCCAAAACAGAGACATAACATTAAATATGGAATATCTCTGTTTCTTATAACTCAAAAACAATTGAGTTTTTTTTGGGGGGGGGGCGCAAGTGAAACTGTGGATAGACTGCTTACCAGTCCTTGATTCAGATCTGATAGGACCACAGTCTCTTTCGGTGCTGGATCTGGCCTGAGGCATATAGTTAATGTAGGCTAAAGAAATTAGCTAAAGAAATTTTAAAAGTTTGGAGATTATTATTACAAAATACGGTAAAAGAGATTATATTTTCTTCTTGGAAAAGGATAACTGAATATAGTTAAGGCTTTAGATGAAATAAGAATACAAATAAACTCACACTTACTTCTCTCTATAATATATATATATATGCCTAATTCCTAGAAGAAAAAGAGCCCATACAGGTGACCAAATTATCACAGGTTGAATTTTTCACTCTGGGGTAGTGTGGTAGATGAGGTGTGCTTACATTCTTACTATCTGATAGGTTAATACAGATCTCAAAATGTATGTTTGAATGTGCGACAGAATAGTTGTTTGCATGGGCTCAGTATCATCTCTTCCAATACAATTAAGTTTTAGTTACCCCTCTTAACTATTCTAAAGCATATTAAATTGGGAGTTAGTGTAGATTTTCTGAATGAACTGTAGTTGTCTTACATTCATCTCTGGAGTCCATCAAGAACTTAGTCTGCATCTGGATGATCACCAACTGCACTTACCAGGATGAATTCTCCATGGTGTTTTGTTGATAAGGGAAAGATAGCTGATATAATAGACTTAGTAAGGCCTTTGACATCCATATGTACATCCTTTGACAAACAGCATGGAGACTTTTGGGAGGGCATTTTCACCCAGCCTTAGTGAATATATAACTAAGTTCGCATGAAGATTCTGCTGTAAGTAACATGGGGGAGGTATATTGGTAGAGGTGAAGTCATGGGTAGCGGCCAGGAGGAAAGGACTCCTCACCAGTACTAAAATAGTTTCTCTGGATTTTCATTTTTTTCTTAAAAACAAAGCTCTTAGCTCTTTTACAGTCAAGGTTGTAAAAAACACACAGGCAGTATTCTGTCCTACTGTACAAAAAGGACTCACAAGCCTGAGTGGAAAACTGGGAACAGTTGTCCAAGTGCTTACCTCTCATTTTGATTTTTTTAACATGGCAACTAAAAATTGTTATAAAGTTTAGTACATTATAATTCAACAGATTATGCTATTACTTTATATTTTAATCATATTTTGAGAGGTGTTCCATTTTTTATTGTGCTACTGAATGACTGGCAATAGCCTCTGGGTAAGCAAGAAAGGTTTGGATTTAATACATTATCAGCCAGGAGTGAGTGGTGGGGCTGGGTGCTACCCGTCACACAGCCAGCCTCCTGGCAGTGGGGTTACTGTTGCTTCCCGAGATGGTTCAGTGGAAGGGCAGGGTAGCAGTGAGATCAGTGGAGTGACAGCAGTGGCATGAACACTTGACCTCACTGCAGTCCTACCCCTCTCCCATCCTATCCCGGTAAGCAGTAGAGACATCACTGCCAAGAGGCCAGCTCCACGGCACTGCCCCAATCTTCTGGCCCCTCCTAAAATCCTGTATGTGTCTATCCAGAAGTAAGTCTTATTGAATTCAATGGGGATGACTCCTAAGTAATTTGGCACAGGATTGCAAATGCAATTCTTAATATAAATAAATCAGACTACTTGCATGTTTAGGTTTTACTGTCTCACAGAGAGTGGCTTGCAATGCCCCCATGGATCCTAAGGCTGCCTGCATCATCACCATACATATTTAAAGTTTCTGTCTACAGGCCTGGCAGAGAAATGGATCACTGAACAATGAAACAGCTTTCAAATACATCTAGTGATAAGCAATTTTTGAAATGGTTTCATTTTAACTTTTGCAATGAATCAGTCATCAAGAAAGAGTAAAAGAAAAACAACTTCATAGACTGCTCCCCCTCCCCATGCCTAATAAAGTAATCAGGATGACAGTAGCACATCCCAATACTGCCTTTCGATCAATGAGTTTTTCTCACAGACACATAGTTCTCCCACTTGAACTGTAGATCTTCAACGAGATCACTCCTGCCACTCTTGTAGAGGTAGCGAGAGAGGAGCTGGAGCTTGTTAGCTGATCGTGGAAGATTCCTGTTCCAGAAGCAGAGGAGCTCATAGATCTGCCCGGTGAGATCATCAGGGCACTTCAGTTTAATAAGCGGAAGAGTGCTTCGGTGGAGAGGCAGAGAGAGGGCGAGGCAAGAAGCGTTATCTTCTGACAGCTCATGTGATAGCCAATATAGTAAGTTGTCCCACAGCGCCTCTGTGAGTAACAAAGGTTAACTTATGAAGGCAATCATTTTCTTAAGGCAACAAATCATGTTTTAAAAGATTCAAGCAGTGATAAGTGGAAAAGAATTCAAGGAAACTGGGCCTCATTCATTCTTGAAAAAAAGGCCAGAAAATGGGCAGAGAAACAAAATAGATATGATGATAATCATGCAACTGGCAGTTGCAGCTTTAGGGTGGACCTGATCCAGATCAGGACTGGACCACAGTGAGAACAAAGGGTGAAATCCTGTCTCCTCCCTCCCCTACACACTGCAGTCCTGATCTAGATTCAACCCCCGTACCCATGGCAGCTTTTTAGTAAACACAAAACAATCACATAATAGCCAGTTACATGATTATCATTACATCTGTTTCAGTCCAGGACCATCATCACACTACCCATGCCAAGTGCTGTTGAAGCCACATAGAACCCCAGCCGAAAGAAAAGCAGGAGATAATGGAAGGGATTAAATCACCCCTGGCTGCCATTTTTCCTCTGTAAAGCATGCCTTCCCATGGCCATTCTGCAGCTAAGCAGCAGAATCTGGGTACTGTACTTGGCAACATAAGCTGGCTGAACAGCATGTATAGGTATACCCTGCTTTAACGTTTGCAACGGGACGGGAGAGTATACTTTAAGAGAAAATAAACTTTAAGTGAAGCAATTGTCTTCACTTGTACTGCACGCAATCACCACTAGATGGCAGCGGTGTCATGCCAATAAAGTGTACGTTATTGCGAAGCGCGCGAACGTTAAGCGGGGTATGGGGACGGATGGAGCATGTACGTTATAGCGAGCCGACGTTAAGTGAAGCAACGTTAAGCGGCGTATGCTTGTAGTTCTGCCGTGAGGCAATCCAAACCTGCAATGAAAGCTCCCCCTTGTGCCCACTGAATGTGGACAGGGAGGGGGAGAGGCTGGAACCCAAGCTGGCACCACTGCCACAACCTGATGGCATCAGGGCTAGTTTGGGCCTGATTGCTGTGCCAGCTCCAGGTTGGCATGGCGACTTGCCTGCCACACTAAGTACCAGGGTTGTGGATGCAGTGGTGGCTCGGCTGCTTCATCATGCCCTGTTGCTGCCTGGCCAGGAGTTAGTTTGCCTTGTAATTTAATGAATTCAGTGGGCCTTACTTCTGAGGAAACATGCACAGAATCACACGGCATGCCATTTGCTGTGGAAAAAAAGTCTTCTTACCTGACGAATCAGGTGATATTCTTTTTGTGCTTTGCGGGCGAGTGATAAGCTTTTCCTTCTATGCAAAGAAAGGTATTCAGAGTAAAAAAACAATGTGACTGAGGAATCAGAGGAACAAACGTTATGAAAAGAATTGTCAATGCGGCCACAGGAGCAGGTATGCTTGGATTAGCTCCACTGCTGACCCGCACCGGCCTTCCTGCTGCCTCCCCCCTCAGTTAATGGCAGTGTCCTGCACTTTGGGAAGCTTGGTAAACAGCACTCCTCCACCCTGCTCTGCCCCACCAGCCACCACTGCGACTCGCTCAGTGTGTGCATTTTATCTTCACAACAACCCTGTGAGATAAGTTAGCCAGAGAGGCAGTGACTGATAGTGTTGTGCATTGGGAACTAGGGATGGAAGGATCTGTCAATTTCAGTTCTCTCAGTTTCTCATTTTTCAAATCTTAAATTCAGTTCTCCACATTTCTGCAGCAATTTGTACATTTAAAAAAAAATCCTCATGGAAATTCTTCAGTATTTTAGCACGAATTTCTCCTAATAAACACACTTTTTTGTATGCAGTTTTGATTAATGTACACATTTTTGGAAGCACTTTCTTCTAACATAACACATTTTTGTATGTTATTTTCACTGATATATTCATTTTATGCACATTCCCCCCCAATATATGCATTTTTGTAGACATTGGTTGGAGAACTGTGTCACAAAATTCAGACACGTGCAAATTTTGAGGTATGGCTGTGTTTCGATTCTCATATTGTTTCAGAAGGTGCAAATTTGATACCTTCTGCTTTAAATGCAAACTGAATCAAATTTCTCTCCCATCCCTATTGGGAGCACCCCGATGAATATGAAGTTTGAACCCGGATCTCCTCAGTCTAACATTGTCCACTGTTTGTTCTTCCTACCACTCATTCAGTATGGGTTGTTCTTACATCACAACATAGTGAAGGGCTTATTCATTCTTAATTTCCCCATGATTGTGTTGGGTGAGCTGTGCAAATGTCTATTTTCCTGCTGAACTTATGGTGAGAGAAGAATTGCCTCTGGGCCTCTCTACAGTTACAAATGATGCAGCACAGCTCATTACTTGCCAGGCAGAAAAAAAAACACTTTGTGTTCTTTGCTGCACACTGGCTGGCTTCCCTAAAGGACCTGCTATTTCACCCTTTCCCCAAAGCGAATCTTTTTTGGGGAAGTAGGTAGCAGGGAAGGTGGCCGCTCTGTTCCTTTCATTCTGCCAGTCCCTCTTTAACTTACATGGGGGGACACGTGGCGGGGAAGGCTAGCTCCATTACCAAACAGCTTGGTTCTTCTGTCCACTGTGGGGCAACGTCTGCAATCACTTGGAACTCAGATGCTGATCACATTCAGGACTATAATGTAGTAAGAATGAAGCAGATTTTTGCTTTGTGGCAGATTGGCAGTGTGCCCGATAGCCAAACACAGTTTTCTTACTCCTTTTATGAAGAAGGAACACTTTGCCTTCATTCAGAATGTGGTTAAGCAACATACCTTTGGCAAGGTTAGATCCAATTTGCAGAGAAGGGTCTGATGCTGGTAGTCTTCAGGTAAGAGAGGTTGTTCCAAGTTCTTAGCAATTGCTTCTTTGCTCACTTTGTAAAATAAGGTGGTTCCTTTGTAATGGGGTGAGCTGTAATTGCCAAATTCATCCACTTCCTTGATTTGGAGGTCAAGCCTCGACTTTCTCTGTGCATGAAAAGTAAGTTTGTAGGTTTTTCCAAAGGCCATCCCGTCATCTGTACATATACATTGGAAAAAAGGGGGGGATATGATTGCCTAAGTTGATACAATATTTACAAATGTTGTGTGCTTTATTTATTAGCAACTGTTTCATTAAAAGTCTTACACAAAATACTCCTTCCCGCAACCCTCCACCATACCCTCTGGTTCCCCTTTAGAAAAAATAAGACTGGCATGCCCTAAATCATGAAGCATGCAACTTTCTGATTGGTTCACTGTTCATTTTCTTCACTATTATATGACCACATTCTCACCACACATTTATTCCACTATTATTCCACTTTAAACAGTCATGGCTTCCCTCAAAGAATCACAGGAAGTGTAGTTTGTGAAGGGTGCTAAGCGCTGTTAGGAGACCCCTATTCCCCACATAGAGCTACAATTCTGAGTTCTCTGGGACTGACTGTTAAACCACTTGGGGAACTGTAGCTCTGTGAGGGGAAGAGGAGTCTCCATACAACTCTCAGAGCCCTTAACAAATTACAGTTCCCAGAATTCTTTGGAGGGAAGCCATGACTGTTTAAAGTGGAATAAATGTATGGTGTGAATGTGGCCTAATAGAAATACAATGGTTACAAAGGGATCTAAAAGTGCTTATATTTAACAGGATTCCACTTCTTGTTCCTAAGGGCACACCCAACCATAGCGTTCAAAGGATTTTGTAAAATGTCGGATGAACTTTCAAACCTGCTATGGCCTCCTATACCTGGTAGTCTACATCACAGGATAAGCCTGTCTCACCACCAGCCATCTGCATAGTTGCATCTGCACATGCAACCCAAACATTAGATGTGTGTGGCCACAGTGCAAGGCAGCAGGGGTGAGGCTCATCTGTGTGGTCCCATGATCCCCTCATATATTTGTTCAGTATATGGGTGAATCTGAAACCCACTCCCTGGTTGTTTAATAATAATAATAATAATAATAATACCTTTATTTCTACCCCACCTTTTGGCCAAAGGCCCTCAAGTTGGCTTACAAAAAATAGGCAGAAGCATAAAAATACATAAATGAAGGCAATACAATTTACAAAAATTAAATAACAAATATCATTATTTAAAAAAACAGCAATTACAACATTAAAAAACAACCATTACAATTTGTACCCCTGCAGATGTTGCTGGAGTGGATTGGATGTATGAATTGTCACCTGTTCACATGGTTATCATGCAGGCAAAAGTTTTAACTGGTCAAGTGAAGTTTAGTTTAGTTTAGTCTTTAGTTTAACTCACTGTTGGGCATTTCTGTTTGCAAGTTTGTTCATTTATTGCTTCATTTATAATACAGGAATTCAATTTGTTGACAGCAGCAAGAATGGTAGTATGTCAAAGCTGAAACAATAGTACTCACCCCTCTTCTATAGATTCTTGGCTTATAAAATTTGGGATTTGGTATACATGGTTAAATTAACAAACTTTGTTAGGGTAAGAGAAGGTAGGCAATATGAAAATATTTTGTAGAAAAGAGGAGTTTGTTTATTACTTATTGAAACAACTAGGTGCAGGACTCAGTGAATCTGTATAGTTGGGAGATATTTAAGAATTCTAAATTACTTAATTGTTGCTGTGATAATTAAATTAACATGTGATAATGTATTGGAATTGTTATGTTATTGGATTATATATGTGGGATAATATATTGGAATTGTTTTGTTATACTAGTGTACTATTTTTATATGCTTTTATATTTTGTCTAATAAAGATTCAATTAAAAAAAAGAGCCCCATTTTAATATTTAGATACCGGAATGAAAGGTATCAAACATATTCAAGATAACATTCCGGATTGTCCTACTTAGGACACTCCTACTTAGAGGAGATCTATTGAAATTCATGAACCTAAATTAGTCATGTACAGTGAGTCATCAGTGAGTCTATCCTGAGTAGAACTACCATTGAACACCACCCTCTGTGTTTCAAGGATGAACCACAGCTTGATCCCCACACCTGGTTTCAAGAGGGCCAACAAAGATGCAAAGGACAATTCAGTGCAATGTATCTTTTGGAGAATGAGCCATCAGAATGAATGTTGATGTTGTTGTATATTGGACATTCATGGACAAACTGCAGCTTGATTACCACACTCAATTTAAAGCAGAGGCAGAAAAAATATAGAACAATGTGATGGTTTACCTGACTTGAAGACTAGGGGATCAGAATAAAAAATAATGTGCATGTTAAAATTAGCTAATTGGGGCATATTTTTCTTTGGGAAAAAAATAAGTGGAATGAAATAGGGATTTATGGATTGTTCAAGTGTCATGTGGTATATACCATTGTATAATCCTTTTTTTTTAATGAAAGAAAAAAGTATGGCATGAAGTCTTTCAATTTTTTTTTAGTCTCTGCTGGCTCTTCCATGCATCAGACATTGCTTATGGCCACCATGCATGCACGGACAACTCCTTGGTGGTAGAACTTTTCAGACAAGCTATGGATGTCATGGATAAGAAGGGAACAGATTAAAAGCATAGTGCCATGGAGTGTATACCGTAGAGTGAATTATATATGGTCACAACATAAAGTGGCACATTCAAGAAAGGAAAATGGTAATATGATTTTCTTTCTCATGTGAAGAGGCAAATCAGCATTACCTTCATAATGGCTCATTCACTGATTGTATAAGCTATATGTCAGTACATTGTAACAGGCATTTAAATTGTTACGAAGTTTTTGATTTATACACTTAAGAAGTTGATTTTTAAAAGAAGAAATTTTAAGAAACACAGTAGAAAACTTTTGAGCATCTTGGTCAATTCTTATTGCATATGGGTTTATGTGAGTGAGTGAGTGTGTGTGTGCGCACGTATGTGTGCGTGCGTGTACATGGACCACTCTAAAAAGACTATACAGGAAAACCCAAAGTGGAAAAGAAAACAATTATTAAACAAGGGCAATTAACACAAAATTGAATTCTTTATATGCAACAATGTGAATAGTGTTCCTTTTCTTTCTTTCTTTCTTTCTTTGGTTGTGTGTTATGTATAGTTTTATACTGTTCTGATATTTGTATGGCAAAGAAGAAATAAAAAGTTTTTTTTTTAAAAAAAAGAATGGCTCATTTATTCACAGTGTAGTTACGCAGCAGAAAACTGATTTACCTGAAGCATAAATATTTCCACTAAATCGAAAATAAACCTGTTCTCCTTCTCTCAGCTGAAATGGCTGAGAGGGATCGGGAGGGCTGGTGAACCCCTCTTCACGCAGACCCTGCAGCTCCAAGTTCAGTTCCTTGGATGGAACCAGTAAGACAACTATCTTGTAAGGATCTTCTTTTTTCCGATACAGTACTACTTTCACTATGATGTTGTGGATGGCTTCCTCCAGATTTTGAATAAACTGAACTAGATGTGTGTTGTCCATTGCAGAGGACAGGCGAATGATAATAAAGCTACATTTTTTAAAAAAAAGAGAAATATATATGTATTTTATTTATTTATTTTATTTAATTAAGCTTATATACCGCCCGACTAGCAACAGCTCTCTGGGCGGTGAACATTATATATATAACTGCTTGAGATGAAATAAAAAAACCAATCATTGATTGCAGTTGATACACTATTGATCTGTGCGAAGTTACTCAACATTCTCAATATTCAACCATTTCATTAGTGCAATACATGGTGCTCTGTGAACGCCAGGGTTGGTTCACACATACAGGTTCTTCACTCATTGGCTGTAGCATCAAGTGGTGACTTTCTCATGGGAATGGAAGATAAGTCCTATTCAGGCATTACCAAGCAAAGAGGCAAGATGGGAACAGCGGGCCCATGTGTTTAGTCCCAATCCCAAGGTCAAGTGACTTGTCCCAGCACTTTGCATGATGAGGTTGAACTTCTTCAGCAGTGAGCCTTTTTATGCATGGAGGCTCCTTGCACAAGTGGGAACCCTGGAAGATCAGGGATAACAATCATGTGGGGAGCCTTTAGGAGTACAAAAGACTCCCTACTTCAAAGATTGCCCTCATTATGTGAGGAGCCATAATAAGTCATGTGATCTCAGGAGCAGAGCTAAATGCATGGCCCCATAGCACCAGTGTACCCATGTTGCCTCTTTGCACTTTAAATAGGGCTACACAGCCCAGCACATAGTAAAAGCATTCATAGAATGTACCACTTTAGTCTGAAGACAAAGGTTTGCATGACTGATTGCTCCCCCATTAAAAACAAACAAACATTCCCTATGCAACGAAAACTAGGACAAATGCATGTAGATTTAAGGTGGGGAAGGGTGCCATTACCAACATCCCAGCATGTGCTGCCTCCAGTGCAGATCTTCCCACATTCTGCATAAATGTCTGAAGGGATCTAACCATGTTTGAGTGAATGCACTTAGAAACCACTCCATCATCTGAAACCCTGATCAGACAGGTCATGGTTAGAATCAATGTTCTGACCTTCACATTCAATACATGAAGATTGGGTATAAAGTTGGCACACATTGGGACATGGGGGGGACTTACATGCATGATCCCTCCCCACTTTAAGCCCACACCCAAATGTGTGAGTCAGGTTTAGGTGAGAGGGGAAAGGGTTCTAGTAAAAATTTATCCCAGACATACTAGTTTTCAATCATGCTATGTCCCACCTACAGCTTGGGTGTTGGAGAATTCCGACAAAAACAGAAAAAGAAGTGGAAATTGCTGCAGTTTGTGTGTTTGTCTGTGATCAAGAATGGAAATCAGTCAAGCAAATGCGACCAGTATTCATTCACATCGTTGTTGCTGAAGTCCGCAAACAATACATATTAATGACTTTTTAAAACATTGTTTTGACATTTTCTTTACACTAACATGAATGTAAATTATGTAACATGTTAAATTGTGGGCAGTGAGATGAATAACATAGTGTTTAGTGGAAACCGCACTGCAGTGGAATGGAAACAGTGCTGCGTGTGATGAATGCAGGTCAAAATGGAAATAGCTGCCATCTCACATTCCTAAGTGGTTCAGTCCAGGAACAGTTTTTGCCATGAAATGTGGTGTTTGCATATAAAGCCTCCAAGTCATCCAATGTAATTACCCAATATAAACTCAGAAAGAATGTTAATAGTGGGGGCCCACAACTGTGAACCACCTATAAATATGACATTGATGCAGAAATTTTAAAACTATTAAAAAGAAATGAGGAAAGTTGAATTAATGACTTGCATTTCTTTCCTTGCTTCCACTGAAAAATAGAGCTCATCTTCCCTGTGGTGAAATATTTCATTGGATTTCACTGTAAACATGTCAAATGTTTTCTGAACATTTCCTTTTGCAAAATGAATATTGTACCTTCACATTAATCTAACTATTTGATTTTGTCTCACCTGTCTAAGGGCTCATTTAATTCAAATGACACAAGGCCATTCCGTGCATTTTGCACTGGGATGTCATCCAACACAAACCATTCATCTTCTTTGCTTCTGTACCCCAGTAATTTCAAGGATTCATTGAGATTCTCCCCAAGTTTTCTTGGAGAAGCACTCATCACTCTGGAGAATCATAAGATCACATGATAAACTTACTTTTTTTAAAAAAGACAAAACCACAGCTTTCTGAAAACACTTGTGCTTATCTTGGAGAATCTCCTTCCACAGAATACTGTTAAGTTGTTATAGGGTCTGTTACTCTATTGACCACAGTGAAAACATAACCTTTTCTTTGTAGTTTTTTTGTATCATTTGCTAGTTGGTAGTAAACCCTGGATGGCTCCACACCTGTCATTAATGTCCCGTTTAGACTTTGTCATTATTTCCAGTGTTTGGGTTTTGAGTGTCAATGCTTATGTTGCCCAAATGGGACCACCCATGCACAAGAGGGAGATTCAGAGGAAACCCAAGATTTGCAGAAGTATATATATAAAAAACATTTTTTAAAAAAATGCTAAGCGGATGAGAACTGCCAAAAAAACCAGCTCAACTGAGACTGAGTGTATGCAGTGACCACGACATGCTGACCAACTATTGAGGGGGAGTGTAACTGGAATCCTAAATAGAAGCATTCCACACTGCAGTGTTTTGTGCTGTCTCCCTTGTTTAAATAAAACCTCTTTCTGGAGGTATCTGAAGCCACACCTGTTTGCTAGGTGGGTGGTATAAAGATTTTTTAATTTTTTTAAAAAAATCCACTTTGGTCAGAGAAAGAAAACAATTTGAATGTGGAAGCCAGCTAGGGAAATTTCTAACTGGCTTTTGAGAATCTCAGTGTGCTGTACTTAAGGTTAGCAATTCTTGACTGTTCATGCTTGTTTTAACCCTGCTCAGCATGGATATGTATAAATTAACTGGCTTTTTTTTAATGCCTCTCTTTACTGTAATGCCTCTATTTGCAGTGAGATTGACTGTAAACTGCCTGATTTCACTCCCTTAATTGCAGCAATTGCTTTTCATGTGTTAGAATGGAATTTAAATACTGCTCTGGAGAACACTCCAGTTCTTCAAAATTTTACCAATGATTCCTTAATGGGAAGATCCATGGGGAGAAGATCCATAATGGCAGACAAGAGTCTCTGAAAAATAGCTTGCTCATTAAGACCAACATCCCCCTGTAACATATAGCCACAGAGGAAGCCACTCTCAGTTGAAATAAGCAACAGGGAATCCTAGAAGGCCTGAGTTTCAGTTGCAGAACATGTCTCAGAATCTTGTGCAATGAACAGTGATTCTGTTACATAGGCCAAATCTGTACTATACATCTAAAGCAGTATCATATTACCTTAAACAGTCAGGGCTTCTCCCTGGGAAGTGTAGTTTGCTAAAGATGTTAAGAGTCCCCTGTTGCCCTCACAGAGCTACAGTAATCAGAGTGGTTTAACAATCAATCCTTCTTCCCAGGGAATCCTAGAATTGTAGTTCTGTGAGGGGAATAGGGGTCTCCTAACAACTCTCAGCTCCCTTAACAAACTACAATTCCCAGAATTCTTTGGTGGAAGCCATGGCCATTTAAAGTGATATATCACTGTTTTAAATATATGGTTCAAATGGGGCCATAGTTAGAGCTTCTTTGGCAGACAGCTTAACGTGGAATGTCTTCTTTGAAAGTGGATTATTAAAACCCACCATTTTAGGGTGTATAAAAATGGCCAATTTATAGGAGTCAGATGTGGAAATATGCACCCCTGTGCCACACTGTGTCAACAAAAGCTTGTGTTGTTTCCTTGACCTTCTGCTTTGAGGCAAAGTTGCTTTGAGGCAAAGACAGAGTAACAAGCACATATTGCTGAATGAAATCTGCTCCATGATATCATAATTGTGTTACTGTTATTTCTGTATTGCATTTTGGTTCCAGTCCCATTAAAAGCAGCTTCTAGCAATACTGCATCATGGAGTAATTTGAGGCTCAGGGAGGGCCTGAGTTAGGCTTGCCAGGTCAGAAATATCCCAAACCCTGAGATTTAAGGGGTGGGCCCTAGTGATCTCATGGGGTGGACCATAGTGATGTCACAGGGGCAGGCCCGAGTGATGTCATTAAGCATGATACATTAAGCATCAACTACAGTTGCTTGGAGCATACAGCTCAAACAAAAACATTTCTCTGATTGGAAATTAAGATAGAACTCTTAGCTAAAAGATGGACCCTGGGTAGGGAACATTTAATTTAGCCTACTTGCTTCTGGCAAGAAAGGTTTAAGTGCCCTCATGCCAGGCCAGAAGGCCACTGTAGAAAGAAAGGAACCTAGTGTTGTGGAGATGTTAGATGGGAACACTCAGGAGTAAAGATGGATGCCCCTGAAGGCTGCAATCCTAAACACACTTACCAAGCGACTAAGCTCCATAGAACTCAACAGGACTGACTTCTGAGTAGATATGGTTTGGATTGTGCTGTTCGTACAACTTGACTAGGGATCCTCTGCAAAGATATCCATATCCAATGGGGTTAGCAACCCCCTTCTTGAATGCCCTTCCCCTACCTTTTAATATGGTTGCTCCAAATGTGTTTACAGATTTCACCTATCACTTCAGAAAGAGGTCTAAGAAAGAGTAAGAAGATTCTCTACCTTTTCTGTCTACATTGTGGTCTGCTATAAACTCACTTTGGGCTCATCTACACAGCGGTTTAGTGTGTGTTTGGTGCTACTTGCATCCCCTTTTAATTCATATGGTTCATATGATGTTACTGGCAAACAGAAGCTATGATGCAGTTTTCCCTCTAAATTGGTACTAACCCAATCTGCTGATAATTTGAAAAGTTTAGAACAATATAGCTCCACTTCGCTTCACATGTCTTTAAAGATGGTTTGCTTTGATGGTGTTTAGTGGGCGGGTGAATCATCACTTTCAGCAATTCTCCCTTCTTCGCCCACCAACTCTCCCATGAATTCCATTTTGTTTCCAGTGGTTTATCTAGCAACTTCTGACTGCTCTGTACTCCCTGCTTCACAGTTTGCTGCAGTCTTCCCTTCTTCCCTTCCTTTCTCCCCAAGCAAGCTTCCTTCACTCCTTTTGTTTCCTAAGAAATCTAAAGTGGATTTTTTTAAAAAAAAAAGTCATCTCAAAAATATTGATATCAGTATTGATATTTTCAGAAAATATTGATATTAGTATTGATATTTTGAGAAAATATCAATATTGGTATTGATACTTTCAGAAAATATCAGTATTGGTAATGATATTTTCAGAAATATTTATATTGATTTTTTTAAAAAAATACCAATATTATTCTTGCCTGGACATTTTTTTTCTTAATAATTTTGTTTGTTGTTTAGTTTGATTTATGTGAATTGTATTGTTTTCATTGATGTATTTTTATATTTGTGTTTATTTCTCTTTGTAAGCTGCCTTGAGGGCTTTTGGCCAAAAGGCGGGGTATAAATAAATTTATAATAATAATAATAATAATAATAATATGTTGATTTGTTTTTCCAGCAGGGAAAAAATAACTCAAAAGAAGCAAGGGGCAGTGAAGAAAGGGGGCAGATAACCCCACTCAGGTCAAAAATATTTGATATGCCCAGTAATTGAGCAACCGGAGGGAGTTAAAATGTAAAATTAGAGGGCAGAGCCACAAGGAATATCAACACAAATCCTTCCCAGAGAAATGCCTACTTGTGTGAATGGAAAACAATGGATTTGAAGCTACCATTGAGCATGAAGTGTGGACCTTGCAAATCTATTATGATGGTAAAAGCTGTGTATTTGCTACAAAGGAATGCTCCCATGTGGATAAGCCCTTTGACAACCAACCCAAATCCAGTGATTAATATTTCACAGAGAGAAAACACACATGGTTGGTCTACTTTCACAAGCAGCAGCTTGGGAAAAACAACAATTGCAGCCACACTTCCCAGTATGTGAATTCTCTTTTACCACTATTGGGCAGGAAACAAACCATCACACAAACAACAAGGTGCATCATCAGTGGGTTTAAGAGCTGAGAGCATGGAACCACTGTTGCTGCTTCTATGGATATAAGGGACTAAGGTCAGAGGTAAATGAAATGCAAATAGAAAAACAAAAGAAATGATGATTTCCTAAATGCAATACCCTACCAACCACAAAGATTTTCCTATGAGTAAGGCAGAAAACTCAGCATCCCACAGTCAGGGTTCCTAACCAAGAAACAAAAAATCCCTAGCAGCCAGTCAGCCAAGGTCACAGATATCCCCATGCAGCACAACGTGACCCGGGGGCTGCAGTTAGTGCAAAATGCTGTGGCACGATTGCTGACATGACTGAGACCATATCAGCACATAATACCTCTGCTCTGAAATCTGCACTGGTTGCTGATTTGCTACCAGACCAAATTCAAGGTTTGCTTTCCATGTTATGGGTTCCACATAGTACTTGTTCTGCTCTTGTGAGAAATTGATCCATAGTGTGGCAGTACCTGTGCTTTGGAACTCCCTGCCTATTTTGTTGAATTCTTTTTGGCACCTGCTAAAAATATTTTTGTTTAGGCAAGCCTACCCAGGCATGTAGAAGCTATTATGTTTTTTATCCCTTTTTAAGTCATTGTTGGATTTATTATTTTGAATGCTTTTAAATACCTGACTTAATTTTATTGTTTTAATTCCTTCTCTAAACCACTTCGAGGTTTTTTTTTACAATAAAGTGGTCTATAAACGTTGTAAATAAAATACATAAATAAATTTCTGAGTCACTGTGGCCCGTGGGTCTCTTTCCTCTTTTAGGAACAAAGGAATCTGCCTTATACCATCTCAGGCCATTTGGTACCATCTATCTCAGTACTGATGACATGGACTAGGATTGGCTGGCTAGAATTCCAGGCAACGGGCTTTTCCAAAGACTGGATTTTGGACCTTTGGATCAGTTACAAAGTTTACTGGGTCACCTTGGGCTACTCACCATCTCTCAGCCTAATCTGTCCCTCAGGGGGAAAACAACAGAGGGGAACCATGACTACCCCAAGGAAGAAGGGCACATTTAAAATGTAGTGGAAATACTAATGTACAACCATAATGTGAAATCAGATACTTATCCAGACATACTATGAAGAAATATTTATATAAGCATGACTGTCAAAGATGTTTATTAGTTACATAACCTGTAAATATATTTATAGTGCATCTTATGCATGTTTACTCAGAAACAAGTCCCAATGTATTCAATGGGGTTTACACAAACAGGGAGCGTGCACAGGACTGCAACCTCAAGTGGTAATTAACTTCATTAACTCAACCCAAAATTCAGAATCATGCCACTTTAAGCTGTTTTCCAATGTTTTGTGCTTTTTTTAATAGTTATTGGATTTTAAATGGATTTATTCCTTGTTGTGAGCTGCCTTAATTTCCAATTGGCAACCCTGTCTCACAGGGTTGTTGGAAAGACTCCATATACACACACAATGTAAAAATACATAGACCCCATATAATAGTTTATTGTCAAAACCAGTTGGTCATTGCAGAACAATTTTTAAAAATCAGTATTAGTTTCCTGCCATATAAAAGCAGTGACACTAAGCAAGATAACAATTTACAATACAAACACAATCCTTTGCTATATTCACTCAAAAGTCCTATTGATTTACAGCACAATCCTAACCATGTCTATTCAAATATAAGTCCAACTGAATTTAGTGGGGTTTACTCCTGGTATGTGGGATTAGCTTTGCAGCTTTACTCCCAGAAAAGTGAGTACAGGATTAAATGTTCATATTGGGAAGGTTTTCAAAATAGGCTATGAAGTACAAAAATAAACTGCCCTCTCCAACAGCCCAGGAAATTTTCAATTTGTTTGACTGCTCATAATTAGAAAAGTATAACACATTGTAATGGCATCATAAGCTGCATGTACACTTTTATTATAATCATAACTGAAACTGTTTACTGTGCATGCCTACCAAAATCCTGGTATGATATCTTGTTCTAGATCTCCTGTACACACAGAGAAAGGAACTTTTGCTACTGCTGAAAGTTATAAACTTACTGAATTTATGAGATTTTTGGACAAGCAGGAAAAGGCAACCGTTTTCTAAACTTGCAGTGGCTTCTAGCTATTGTCTGGCAGTCAACAAATCCCTTCTCAATCACAACCCTGACTTCACTTATTGGCAACAAACCTGAAAGGGCAGAGTTAGAGCAGCCAGCTACAAGCTCATTTAACAGACATTGCAAGGGGAGGGGTAGCTGACATTTTGGTGTATCTATCTTGAACCAGGCCATCTAGGAATTTAATTATTTTTTTAAATGAAAGCTGAGAGCTCAGAGATTGGGATGACTCACCGGAAGACCCACAGAGGACACCAAACATCTGGAGTCTCTGGGCAGAAACCAAAGACCTGGCAACACTAGCTGTGACAGCATCACCTCTGCACAACACTAATCTCTGAGGGCAGGGGTGGGTAAATGTATCACATGAAGATTTCACACAATGAGATTAATGATCCTACACGTTCTGGGGTTGAGAGAGGGAAATAAAAGTGTAGATCAGGGATGGGGAAGCTGTGGCTCCCATCTTCCAACTGCCATTAGCCCAGCCAGCATAGTCAAACCTCAGGAAAGGTGGGAGTTGTAGTCCAATAATATCTGGAGGACCACAGGTTCCCTGTCCCTGATGTGTATAAAAAACTGCCCTGTCTGGAGAGTGAACACCTGCAAGAAAGGATTGGAAGTATTTATATATTTTAATTAAAAATATTTATATACCACCTTTCGGCCCAGAAAAAGCCTCCAAGATGTAAATATACATCTTAATACCATAAAACTGAAAGCAAGAGAAATCTTAAAACCAATCACTTAAAACACAGCATAAAAAAGGATTAACACTATTTAAAAACCATTAAACGCATGGTAGATTAAATAAATCTAATGTAAATATTTCTGATAAAAATATAAATACACAGTTTGCAAGGAGGCAGGAATTATTCTCTCTCACCGAAAACGATGCACAGCTGTAATCCTGTGCATAGAAGCACTCATCGCTCTCTCCTGGTCTATCTCATTGCCTTCCCTCTTCTTTTCTTGATTTGGAGGACAAGGCAGAACAATTGTGATGGATTTGTTGAATGGCTGGGATGAAGGATGTTGAAGATGCACTAAAGGGCTTGTAGATGTTACTAAATGATATACATCATTTTTTGTTTTTAATATGGAAATTACAGATGGCTCAATTGGTTGCACCTAGGGATGGAAGGATATGTCAATTTCGATTCTCACAGTTTCTCATTTTTCCAGTCTTAAACTCAAATTTCCTACTTCCTGGAGCAATCTGCAATTTCCCCCAAAAAAATTACTCATGAATTTTTTTTAGCATTTTAGTGCAAATTTCTCCCAATAAACGCATTTTTCTATGCAGTCTTGACTATTATGTACACAATTTTGCAAGCATTTTCTCCAAATATAATGCACTTTTGTATGTTATTTTCACTAATAGGTTGATTTTATGAACACTTTCCTATAATATATGCATTTTTGTAACCATTGCTTGGTTGGAGAACTGCATTGCAAAATTCAGATGTGTGAATTTCAAAGGATGGCTATGTTTCAGGTCTCATATTGTTTCTGAATGTGCAGATTTGATAGATTTGCCTTTAAATGCAAACTGATAGAAGTTCTCCCCTTGTTGCACCTGCATATAATTATTGTTGTAATTGTCATTATTTTTATCACCATCTATCATTCATCACAATTAATCAGGCCTAGCATCAGTGGACTGCACCATCAGGTAGTTGCCGATGGCCTGAACCCTCAGGAATTGATAAAGGAATATCGATCAAGCAAAGGAAAGTGGCTTAGCTGCCTCCTCCTCCTCTACTGTGACTGAGGCTAATCAGTTTTCACATTAGCAAGCAGAGACTGGTTGTTTTCCTTTTTGAAAGGAAAGGAGGAAAGCAGTTTTCAGTGTCCCCCATGCCCCACCTCCTCCTCCTCCTCCTTGGCAAGCCTGGAGTCCTTAATATGAGCAAGACTCTCTAGTTTCTAGGCTTCCTTTTAATCATTTAATGGGTTAACACAACAGAGATTAGAAGGCAAGTCTAGAGAATCTCACCCACATTCTCTCTTGAGACTCTCTAGTGCTAGGATTGCCTTTTAATCTCTGTTATAGGCTTGGCTTGCTTCCTCCTCACTTGGAGCTTGGATCATTCAAGTGGAGGAGGTGGGAGCGAGAGAGTGCTGTGCTGTAAGTAAAATCAATAAGAGAACAAACAATATATTTGAGGGGAGAACAGGTGTTGGGGAAAGCTGCTGAAGTTTGAAGCAAACAGGATCACTCCACAAAGATGGAGAATAAACAGACCATTGAAAAATTCAGTGCTAAATCCGACTTCCCAGGAGGATCGCTCCGCCTGTGTTTGCCTCTAGATGAGTTCTCATCTCAGAGGAAGCTTTTTCAGTTTTAAAACCAGTCAGAAGAGTTTTTTTGACTGGGAAATTTTTCTCCCAGGCAAGGGAGAAACTTAGAGATTACCCACAGAAGTTCCGTGGTGTTTGTTGGACTGGAATTCATTGGAATCGCCTATGAAGGAAGGTAGCCAACAGCGTCGGACAGAGCCAGGGATTACAAACAGGCTCTAACTGATTAAGCGAGACTTTTTTTCTTCTTCAAAGAAAAACGGAAATTAACAGGCAAGCATCCTCCTGTCTATTATCATCATTTTGTTATCGTTACTGCAAAAGAGATTTGTCAAAGAGTCAGCAACAAAGAAGCCCTGGGTGAGTTATAACTTTCTCTTTTACATACGGAATTAAGGAGGAAGAAAATCGAAATAGCCTATCTTTGTTTTTTATTGCAAAAAGCTGGCATGGAATCGAGCATTTTAAAGATATAAACGGATGAGAGGCATCTGATTTGAAGATAAAATTTGATTTATTTGATATTTGAGTATTATATGTCTGGGACTATTTTTTCTGGTCTACTTTTTTTTTTTGGCGAATCTGCTTATTCCTTATGCCACTAATCATTTGGACGCTGTGAACTAAATTTGTTTTGGACATATAAGAGATAAGGCAGTTCGTGCTGTCTAGAGGGTGATGTCATCTAGCTTGGAAGATTAACTCATTTGTGACTGGAAAAAGAAATAAACTGTTCTTTGCTTGAGAATAGTGACTATATTGGAATTGAAGGGGTTTTGTTCTTTTGGTTTTAAGAATGACAATCAAGAAGGTGGCTGAGACCCTGAATGGTCAGGAAGGGGTTCTCTCTCTAAATATGTTTCAGAAAATAATGAATGAGATTAAGCTAACGAAACAAGAGCTGGGACAGAACAGACAAGAGATGAAAATTGGATTTGGCAAAATGAGACAGGAGCTGAAAGAAATTCAGGATTCTATAACTGGACAAGAAAAAGAAGATGAAAGAAAGATCAAAGGGAAGGTTCAAGCCCTGGAGATTGGAATAGATTTATCAAATATGGACCTGGAAAAAGATTTGGATTTTATGGTTGTGATGGATCCTAAAGACAAATATTACTGTTTGGAATTCAGCGCTGCCCCTGAAGGAATTGGTGAAGAGATTAGAGATAAAGATATCAACGACTCGAAAAAATTCCTGGATTGGAAGGATTTGATGGAACTTGAAATAGAGAAAGTTTATAGAATAAATTCCAGATATGTGACAATGGAAAAACTCTCAAGAGATGTGTTAGTGCATTCTGTAAAAAAGAGGAACAGAGCTCCAACTTTACAACAACATTTCAGTAATACATTCAGAATTGATGGCAAGAAAATATCTGTGATGAAAGAAATCCCTATTAGACTCTTATTATATGACTATGGCAGCAAGACCAAGATTATTGGGTGTGCAAAGATGGAAGATGGAAGATGGAATCAATACTGATAATGGGAGAATGGGAGAAGAGCTATTGAAATTACTGGACTTAGTAGACCTGAAGAGATGGATTAATTGACCTGTCTATTTGGAGAAAAAATGATGGATATATATCTCAAGGATTAGAAACTTCTCTTTGACTTTTTGTGGAAAGAATAAAATGATGTTAATGAGATTTGATACCAATTAAGATAACCACTGGAGGAAGATAATTGTATAATTTTATTAAGAGACAGGTTTGTTATATATTATAGACTTTTAGCTAATCTACGACAAATCGGAAGTCAATAGTTTTTATTGTAATAGTTATTAATTTGTTTTGTTTGTTTTGTTTTTGAAAATTTGAATAAAAATTAATGATAAAAAAAAGAAAAATTCAGTGCTAAATCCAAATTCAGCAGAATTCTCACTCATCCTTACTCTTAGCAACCTTAACAAACTACAGTTTCCAAGATTTTTTGGGGGGAAGCCATGGCTGTTTAAAGTTGAATGATGCTGCTTTAAATATATAGTACAGATGGGGACAAATGAGGCCACATCACCGCAGAGGGAGCTGGATTTGGCCCAGTGGCCACCAGATGCAGACCTTTAAAATTGGATCTTTTCTCTGCTGTCATGAATTGATAACTTCATTTATTTCATAAGCAAACCTAGCTGATGACTCCAGATTCAGTGCTCTAGGACAAAGTTTTTTGCAGGTGCCAAGTATCCATAAATATCAAGGATTACAATAAGAGCAATTAAGATTTATATATTTAATGCAATTCCATTGTGTGAAGAGTGTCTGGAATAGCTGCACTCCAATCCACAACCATATGGATCTTTTGTAAATTTTATTTAAAACAAAGAGTTTATCCACGTATTTAGCAGAGCATGCAGTTAAAGGATTTTTAATATAATTTCAATATGCATCATATCAGAAAAAAAATCACCCTATAAACTTGCAATTTTTACGAAATCTGCCATTTCCTGGAATTTGAGACAGTTATAAATCAACCCATGCAGCAGTTCTCCTGTGTCATATGACAGAAGCTCATTGACTGAAAGAACTGTTGCCATAGGCTATGACCCTGATGCACTTGCAGGGCTTTCCCTTTTCTATAAGTGATGGAATGGTCTGAGTGTATAAAAGGGAATCCCCCATTTATGCACAGAGTATTTCCCTTCATTTTTATGGCAGATGGGACTAAGTTCCTGAGGGCATGTGCAGAATGGAATTAGCAACAACAACTGTTCTCTTTTTGCTGCCTACTGTAAAGTAAAGTGTAAATTAAAATAGGCAATGGAGAAGAACCAACTGCCAATGCACGTGGAATGAAGATTTCATTTTAGTAAAATTATCTATTACTAGTTTACAAATGAAATGCACACCAAATGGTGGGAATATCTACAAAGCAGCTGTGCTGGCTATTGCTCACTTTTGCAAACCCATAGTAATTATTGACCCATTTTATCCACTCTTGTTAAGCATGGCAGTCTTTCCTCACTTTATTTAGCTGGAGGTGCTGACAAACATGGAAATAGGTGTGATATGATGGTGAGGATTGGTGTAGTGACTGTTGATGTAATCAATGGCTCCCTGAAACATGGGAAAACAAAGCTATTTGTCAGAGCTATTTTCAAGTATAGGTCCATAGGGAAGCACATGGAAAGCTGTTTCACCTGTAGGTTATCCAAACACAGTAGATTATACTTCTCTCCCACTCTGCTTTCTAGAAGCACCCATCCAATCTACATCAGCAAAGTGGTTCAGGAGGAGAAAGCAAGCAGACAGACAGACTCACAGAATGCAGGGCGTTATTAAGATGATAAATAAAAATTCCCTCCCAGGAAAAATGCAGACATCCAGGAACTGAACTGTTAGCTGAACATTTAACATTGTATGGTTAATATACAGTGGTAAACTTCTAATGATTCTTTCCCAAGCTTTTACTGCCACCCAGGGATGAAGTGAATGACAGCCTCTATTTCTTGACATCAAGAATCCCTTCACAGGAACAAACAAAAAAGAAAAAGCTTTCGGCCACTGTACTATAAAGGAAGATGAGCAACATTCTGTTAGGGGCCTTTATGGTCTCACTGAGACACTGGCTGAAATCCAAAGAAATGCACAACTAGTTTTGCATTCCTTGAAGTCTGGTTTTCTTCAACACTAGCCTCACATATGACAAGCTCCTTTTGAAACCAAGGGCCAAAACCATGTTTCTTTTAATGTGCGGTTAGCAATTGTGTGTTTTTTTAAAAAAAATTAAATTAAATTATTATTATTATTATTATTAAAAAGCCTACATGGCAATAATCCTGGGGGGTGGGGATCTCCCACTGGTACAAATGGAAGTTTCTCCACCCCAGGGCTAATTACAACCAGTGGAGAGGGGGCCATCAGGATCATGGCTGGAGAGGGACCTCCCCTTCATCATGATGTGGTCCCAATGTAAATCACCCCCACCCCCAAGCCTGGTTTTAGTTTTTTATCAAAAGCGAGGCAATAAAAGTAGTATCTAGTTTGGCCCTGATGAGGGGACTTTCAAAAGCAGTGTGTGATATGGCATGGAGGTCTCCTGTTTAAAGAAGAAAAAAATCTCACTCTTCATGCCCAAACTCTTCCTTTCCTTGACTGATAACACTAATTGTCCAAGCTCACATGGGTAGAAACCATGCCATACTTTCTTCCTGCACCTGTGCTGTTCTACTTCCTGAGAAGGTAATGGCACTGAGGGAGCCAAAAATGGACACACACATATTACTCAGTCTGATTACTCTGACTCATCATTTGACCTATAGCTGATTGTGCAAAGCAAACTCGATGCACTGAAAATAATTTCAAAATGTTAAATAAAGCTCTGTCTATGACAGAGCTATGGACCTAATCTAGTCCACCAGACTTCTCGTCCAGCCCCTGGTAAATTCCCTTAAACCATGCTCCACCCCCCTCCTGTTCTGCCGCAAGATGATCATGTAGAAATAGATTTTTTTTCTTCCATACAGGTTCATTGCATGCTGAGAAAGAGGCTTCCTTTTCTCAGTGCACAGCAAGGAAACCAAGCTGTGTGTGTGTGTGTGACAGAGAGAGAGAGAGAGAGAGGAAGAGAGAGAGGGTCCCACCCACTTTGGTTTTGGTCAAATATAATGGTTGCATTTTTAAACCACCCTTCATCTTGAAGGATCCTAGCTGTGGTGTATGCAAATATTCCAATAAAATATAGTAATATACAACAGAAATAAATAAATCAACTGGTATCACAGTTTTTTTTAAAAAAACACAGCAAAATATACAGAAATGTCAGCGGAATTGGACTCTCAGAGGTGCAGTCCCCTCTCCTGGCCTACAGTGCTTGGATCTGTGATGGCTTTTTCACACATGCAAGTGACCCTTTGTATGACTGTCATTAAATGATTAACATGCGTATGTGAACTTGTTTACATGAAGTCATGAATTACTAGTTCAAATATTTGCTTCTATATGCATTCCCTAACTGGAACCTCTCTCTGCTAATAAAGCAAGGTGTTTAACCCATTTTCCAGGGAAGAATTTCCATAATTCTCAAGGATTACAGTAAGTATTTTTCAAGCATACCTTTAGGTACATTGCTATTCGAGAAGTGAAAGTTGATGGCGGGCAGCAAAATGAAATTCTGGAATCCATACTTAGTTTTCGTGAAAGTCCTTTCCTTGGAATAGTGACTGTCTCAGTCTTTAAGCATGAAACCACAGAAAAAATACCAAGCTGACACGTTTTAATTTCAGCCAAAGTCCCCTGTGTGACAGAAATTAGTGAAAGTTGCTGTACGTGAGAATGAATTATGAATTCCAACCTGGGAAACCAACCAAAGAATAAACAGAAAGTAACTGTTGAGAGTTAACAACCACTGAGGAAGACTGTTGTTGCTATTGTGTTTCCATTCAGCCTTATCAGGCAGCCACAGAAATGTGGGTACTGTGCAGCTTTATGTAATTTACCACAGAGGTGTGGGTATGGCTTCCTGTAGTCTCATCGCTCACTGCTTCAAGGTAGGATATCAATGAAAGAATCACACTATGGAGACTTGGCCAGGCTCAGCGTCAGCACCTGGCATCCTAGGGCAGTTGTTGGCCTGTAATGCCCCAGTAGAGCTGACCCCTTACCTGGGCACTCCACATTAGGCAGCTGGTCTGTGAACCTAATTATCCCAATGCTGTGAAGTGACACTACATCAGGCATTCTACAGCACTGTGGGAAATTAAAATGGCAATTCCCTATCACTCTTGGAGTGCTACTGCTATTGACAGGTGAGCCTAAGGGAGTTGTGAAAGACCACAACCTCTGTTTCCCCACTAATGTGTGGGGGAGTCTTACCACTTATTCTCCTTTTATTTATTTTACTATCACAAAGTGATAGTAAAAGTGGTCCTAGGCTATGGTCTGAAGGCACATGAGGCCAGCACCCTGCTGAATCTAAGCAAGGTCAGGTCTGATCAGTGCCTGGATGGGAGACCACCTGGGAACCATATGTAAGCTGCCTTGGGTTTCTATGATAAAAAGAAAGGTGCAGTATAAATGTAACAAATAAATAGTGAAAGATCTCACCTCTTTTTACTATCTCCTGCAGGATACCTGCCTCGTACAATTAAAATAAAATGATAGTATTTTTCCTAAACTTTTTACTATTCTGTTACTGCTATTTAATTCCAACTTGTTTTCTTAACCTTCTTTTACTATGCAGAGTAGTAGGATATCGATAGGCATGGGATGAACAGATCAGGAGACTTCTATCAATCAAATAGGCTATCTTTTATTAAATATTCATAGATTTACTTGCAGGTAAGTTATCTAGCAACACATAACTTGATAATTCTTTACTGTTACTTTCAATCTGTTACCCGATATTTTAAAAAGAAGTTACTGTTGCTGTTAACTTCTTTTTAAAGTATCAGGTAACAGACTGTCGAATAAGTCGAATAAATAAGTAACAGTGAAGAATTATCAAGTTATGTATTGCTAGATAACCTACTTGCAAGTAAATCTATGAATATTTGAATACTTTATAAAGAAGTGACTGTTGTTGTTAAAGAGAGCCAGTGTGGCGTAGTGGTTAAGGCAGTCTTTCCAAACCAGTGTGTCTCCAGATGTTGTTGGACCACAACTCCCATCAGCCTCAGCCAGCATTGCCAATGGTCAGGAAAGATAGGAATTGTGGTCCAACAACATCTGGAGGCACACTGGTTGAGAAAGGCTGGGTTAAGGTGTTGGACTACGACCCGGGAGACCACGGTTCGAATACCCACACAGCCATGAAACTCACTGAGTGACCTTGGGCCACTCACTGCCTCTCAGCCTCATGAAAACCCTATTCATAGGGTTGCCATAAGTTGGAATCGACTTGAAGGCAGTACATTTACATTACATTATATGTTGCTGTTAAGAGGTGGCTGTATACAAGCCCTAGTTCTCACCCCTATGCAAAGCTGATAGCCAATTCCACTTTTATCTCCCCAAGTTAGCTCACAGGGACTGAAAGTACTTTACTTGAAGTCTTCTCTCTGGTTAGGAACTTACTGAAAGCTACAGGGTAGAACAGGTTCTCACAACTGTCACTCACACTGGATTCCAGCTCTTGAGATTGCTGTTGTCCCAACTGGCTTGCTTCAGCTTTCCTCTAGTTTTCCTTCTGGTTAGTTACTTGAAGACCAGAACTCAATCATGAAGATGCCACAGTGATGGAGAACCCCTAAGGGGTCCTGGCCCCAGGCAATATGGGCCCTTGAAAATTAATGAAGGAAAAATGGATTTCTTTCCCCTCATTCACAGACAATAGGCATTAAAACCAAAGCGTGTGTAGGGAAAGGCAGAGAGAAGGTCAAGTCCACACATTCCTGAGCATCTTTTGGTGCCAAATGGTTAATGCATGGCTGCAGATAATTAATCTGGTATTGTTTAAACAAATGTATACAATCTCTTAATGAATATTTTTTTTTACTATTTGATCCTGGAAACAGGTTTCTGATCTCTCTTTTTTAGAAAGCAAAAGGCTTCAGCTAAAATAACTCTTTATAATGGAAAATCTAGGTAGACAGAAATTTTAGCTTGATACTGATTTTATAATGGCATGATGTGTATAATTTTATTTCATAAAAGTAATTAAGTGTGTTCTGGAGTTAAGGGGTATTCTGGGATGAGCTGCCCTCTGTGTTTGATGGAGGGTGGCTAAACTCAGTTTTACCCTTTTCCTTTATTGTGATCCAAAATATATTTTATATTATGTGGCCTTCAGCTACAGTATGGTGATATAAAATTAATCTTTCTCTATAGCAGTGTAGTAATGAGTGGAATGTTCACATAGACTTTTCCAGTCACTTTAAGAGGAACCAGAATTGGTCTTGCATCATGGTATTGTCTAAAGGAACATGCGTTATGTCCTAGAGATGCTGTTATGTCCTATGGATGTTCGTTGACCAGCTTGGCCGATCAGAAAACCATGATGGGAATGAAATGCATAGTACAGAAACATCAGTAATTATGATAGTAGAATGGTGAGATCTGGAAAAGGGAACAGATTGACATTAATCTGAGAAAAGATAACCACACAATGAGATGGGATGTGTCTACTTGGTTATGAATATACACATATTCATTTTAATAAAGTTATCTGGTTGGTTGGAAATATTTCAAGAGGGAAGAAACTGTTATGTCACAGAGGGAAGAACATGGGGGGATTGGTTGACTACTGTTACATGTTGTAATTGTATCCTATAAAACATCTGTGCACACTATATTTCTTTGCAGTCCCTCCTAGGTTTATGGGGAACTGACGTTGCATATGCTTGCTGTTTTTTTTAATAAAGGCCTACCTTTTTGCTTTAAGCCTGTGTCTTTAATTTACTTAAGGACCCCCAGCAAAGATCCCACAGGAGAAAATAACAATTTCTCTATCGTTTCCTGAGTTGAACTGTCATCTGCTACCACTCTGACCTGGAGAACTGTCTCTAGAGTCCTCCTTTTAGCTTCTGTTTTAGTTGTTATAACTAACATTTGTAAATGATGCTCTGCTTGCCACCTGCTTCTTCCTAGTCTCATCTACTGGCCCTCTTTTACCTCAAATAATGCTATGCCTGCCCTTATATGCTCTCCAGTCAGAATTCTCTTATCAATGATAAGATTCTTAGTGGGATTCTGAATCCTCATTAGTCTATAACTAAGGACCAATGGTTTTTTAATAAAATGTACACTAAAGGACCTATCACAATTTGACCCTTTTCAGTTCTCTGAACCCAGGTGAAAAGTAGACTCTGCTGCTGTCATACTGGAAAATCTCATAAGTATCTAAACCCTCTTTTGAAACTGTATTAGCCTAAATGATTCTTGGCAGACTGTCTACTGAACCCCTATACATTATTTAGAAAATGTATAAACCACTTTTACCAAAAATAAAATTAAAAAAATCTCCAGGCTGTGAACATGTACATTACATCTCTTGGGCTTCAGTCAGAAGTGAACTGTCTGTTTATTTCCTCTCATACAAAATAAAACAATATTTAGAACAGAGTGTTTTACATTTAATTTTTCCATCACAATGTAACTGTTTCCTGATAGGACCCATCAATATAAGAGGCTCAGGGCCCCCTCAAAAATGGAGTGGCCCTAGTGCTTTTTGATTATCATAGTGGAAGAAACCACATATTTGGCACCACCCATATTAGCTATCGGGCAAAGTTTTACTGCTGGTACGTAAATCCCTAAACACCCAAGGACCTGCTTACCTGCCTTTCCCCCATATCATCCTGCTCAAAGCCTTAGGTCATCTAGTGAAGCCCTGATGTGGGTGCCACGTGCTCTGGACATTCATTTGATGAGTATACAAGGCAGACCTTTTAGTGTGATGGTGGCCATCCTTTGGAATACACTCCCCACTGGAAATCAGGTGGTGCCTAGAATTTGTGCTTTTGTGTGTTTCCATAAGACTTTTTTTATTCAGCCAAGCTTTTTCAGGTTAGCTGTGTTGGATGTTGTTTGTTCTGGTTTTGCAGATGGATTTAGTGTATTCTTATTGTTTTAACTTGGCATTTTGTATTTGTTTCTTTTTTGTACACAGCCACAATACTTTCAATTGGTGGGTGGTTTATAAATTCTTTAAATAAAAGAAAGAAATAATGTCATTCTCTCGCCCCTACATGTTAGCAGACCAGCTTGGGAAGAAGCAATAGGAATGTGGCTCTCCTTAATACTGAGGTGTCGTATAAAAATCCCTAAGCAAGAATATTTTGGTTAATATTTATACTATTTGAGAACACCTACATGTTTTGGTTTAGAGATCATGGTGTACATTTATTTATTTACTTAAAGACTATGCCATTCAATAGGATGCACTCTCCTTATTTTCTTTTCAAGCTGTGATCCAGCACAACAAATAAGAAAACAGACAGTGATCTGTTTTTTTGAGTATCTCCTTTTACTGCCCATGAATGAAAGGTTTTTTGTAAGGATTTGTGGGGGTGGAGAATGAAATGCCAGGGGGGCATTCTACACATTATATTCATTAGGCAGAAACCTACTTAAAGTGCATATATCTGGCATCATTTCCACACTGCTGCCGTAATGTATAGTACGGCTAATTGTGTTTTTCTTCTTGATTTTATGAAGAACTTCAGTGCCAGCACTGGTGCTCTGCACATGTTCTGGAAGACCAATGTGATAAAAGAAGCCACACATCATCATCATCATCAATTTAAAACAAATTGGGCAAAGCAGGAATAGACCACCATGAATTTCCTGTTTGTAATTAAAGGGATGCAACAGCTCTGTTTTTCCTGATGAATTCAAAATGGGAAGTAATTTAGCCTAAAGATGTCTGGTCTCCCTCACCTTTAGCACTGAAACCAGGAAAGTATTCACTAACCTTGTGGTTTCCCTGGTGCCCTTCCAAAGTGACTGGAGTTAAATAGCGTGATTGGAAGTTCATGTCAGTCACCTTCACCATGATGTCTTTGTACATTCCTCTGTAACACGAGGCAAAAGGAATCGCAACGGTGATTGGAGAAACGATTGGTTGGCCAATCTGCGAACAGCACTCAGCACTGATGACATTGCTGACCAATTCTTCTGAATCATCCACCACCAATGAACTGAGATCATTGACAACTTTAATACCTAGATTTTCAAGGATGCTGAAAGGGGCTGAAATACAACAGGCCACTTCAGGTTCACTCAGACCATTCACTTTCACAAGAAATCTGCAGATAAAACACAACATTATCCATATTTGCAATAAAGAAGACCAGTAGGCAGAATATCCTGTAGCTGGTATAGTGTAGAAGCTAAGAGGCAGGTACTGACACTGTATGGATTTTGGCATGCCATGAAAACATTTTTATTTCTGCAACTATATCCAGATCATTACTTTTATCTAATCACTTTGAATACTCTACTCTTTTATTCATGATGTATCTTTTTCTGTATTTTATTTTGTTGTAAATCACTTAAAAGATCTATGATTATAGGCAATTCACAAATATTTTAAATAAATAAATGGGAAACTAAGCAGTGAATCAGGAAGTCTCCAGTTTGCATCTCACCTCTGGGATGAACTCACTAGGTGGGCTTAGACATACCATCCTCTCTCAGCCTCAGTGCCTCCATCCACAACATGAGAGAGAATAATACTGACTTACTTCAGAGTTGTTGCAAGGATTACAATTAGATAATGCACGTGAAGCACTCTGAACACTTGGAAGTGCCAAACAAATGTCAAATATTATTTGTTTAAATAAATGTAATTTAATCCCAATTATCCATCTTTGTTTTTACATTTATAAAACACAAGCAGGAGATTAAATTGTATTCAAAGTAATAGTAGGTTTTCAGGCTTTCATGCAAGAGCAGTGGATTGATGCAAGCCAAGCTTAAAATCAAGCCATCTGACCTAGCTTGTGTGCATATATTCCTAGTTTATGAGGAAACTGTATGCATTGTATGCCAGGCATATAGTTTGCTTAATCCAAGCTATCAGCTTGAGCTATACATGCATAGAACATTCCTAAATGTTCCTTTTGGCCTGCTGTTTGGGAGGAGATCATGCAAATGATTCAATCCCCTTGCTATGACTTTCTGTTGAACAGTTGATTGGGAGGATTTCCATTTTTTACACATGTCCAGCCCTTGCTACTTCATCCATGCCCTTTTGAACTGAAGCCTACACCTATGTGTATGGACCCTGTTGCCTTCCCCTGCAGATGAATTTAATGGATTGAATTATCTGGATCTTCTTCCTCAGCAGAAATTCTTCTGCAGTACACCTGCTTTCTATTCTCCAACACAGAGTTTATTTATTAATTAAATGTATATCCCACCCCTCCTCCCAAACGAGTTGGATGCACTCACTGATTTCAGTCAGGTTAAGCATACCAAAGTCATTGTGGGATTGTAGCATATATGAAAGCACGTGAAAGCTAATTGGGGCATAGTTCCATATACTCAGCATTCTCCTGACTCTAGGTATGGGTCAGAGCTTGGAAAAGTTACTTTTTTGAACTACAACTCCTATCAGCCCAGACAGCATGGCCACTGGATTGGGCTGATGGGAGTTGTAGTTCAAAAAAGTAACTTCCAAGCTCTGGTATGGGTGTTCGTGATACTGCAATGGAAGTTGGAAACAAAGATCCTACATGAAGTCAAAATGCTAGCCCTCTTCAGGTGTTGCATAGAAAACCTGGGTTCTAAAATGTGCTGGGAACCTCTGCGCATAACAAGAAGCACCTCGCTGCAGGCAGGGGACAGAGGGGAGGGTGGAGCTAGTATGCTGCCCTTCCTCACATAGCATCTTCTCCAGATATGGGATATCCAAATAGGGCTTCTCTTGCCATAACAGGTTTGTTAGTCTTTAAAGTGCCACAGGCCTCACTGGGTTCTGTTGATGCAACAGGACTTCTGTTTCTTCTCCTCCCCCCATACACCCCCAAAAGCTGCTCTGGAGGGTGTACTGGGGGCTGGAGAGAAGAGGAAATTCCATTGCATGCATGGTCCCTTGAGCCAGCAGAGCTGCAGTGCTTGGTTGTTTTTGCTGCAACAGACTAACATGGCTACCCTTCTGGAATTTGTCCCCAAGGCTCCTATTGAGTCTCCAAAAAAACCTCCAGTTGCTCTTACTCTTTATTCATCCAGTCGCTTTCATTGTTCTCTTCCAGCTTACCAGAAGACAGATTGATGGAATTGTTTTTATGCAAGTCTTCTGACTGTGTACAACTTTCTTGGTTGCTTCGGGCAATTTCATTACTTTTCTCCTTTTGAGTGACATCTATGGCAGTCCTGCCTGGCTCTGCAATCAGCCTGCAATTCCCATTTCCCACCTGCTTTTGGGGCTCTTTTATCTCTGTCTGTTTTTCTTGATTAGGAAGTGTCTGCAGAGGTCTTACACTGCTGTTTTCCAGCTCCCTGGACACAGTTACATTTTTTCCATGGTTTCCTGGTCTGTTTCCTAAATCTATGTTTTCTGATATTTTCTTAGCAGAAGATAATACTGATTGAGAGCCTATTCCACTGTCCTTACTTGGCAATGTAATTGATTTTTCTGGAATATGTCGATCTTCATTTTTCAGAAGTACCGGAAATTTCTGTTCTTTGCCTGATATTTTTTCATTTAAGGATACTCCACTTTCAGTTTCCACAGCTTCATCTTCCGTCATCTGGGTTCTGTTTTCCCCTCCGCGTATGGATGAAGGTTCATAAAATGGCTGTCTTACATAAGCCAATAACTGCATGTCATTTACTTTCTCTTTGTCAGCATCACAGACAGACTTCTGAGGAATACATGGGACATGTTGAACTTTGCCTGATTTTCTGCAGCTCATTTCAAGCAGCTTGTTTTGTGACTCTCCAAGGTATTTGATGACATGTAATACGAGTTTATTTAATTTCTGAAGCCAATCTGCAAGGTTGCTCCCCTCTGAAGAAGCAAACAAAAACATATTTAATGGGTAATACATTACTTGTTATTTCTTTGGGTGAAAAAGTTAAGTATGCTGTTATATTTTTATCTACTGTTGTCAATGCTCAACTTGGTTCCCTTAAACATTTTTACAGCACCTTAGCTTCTTTTTAAGAGGCGCAAGAGAGGTTGGTTTACTTAAGCCCTCCCTACCCTTTACAGAAGAGTGGCCACCGAGATTGCTCTGGTCTGCCTAACTCTGCACACTTGTTGCCTACAGCAAAGCGTTTCCATTTGGCCACACCTGGAGGGACAATGGTTTGCAAAATCTGTTAGAAGCTGATTAAAAAAAAAAAAGCTTGCATTCGAGCTGATCCCGCCAAGTTTTACAGTAAAAAGGGGTGGGGTTTGATTAGCGTTGTGTTCCCGTTTTCAGAAAAGAGAGGTAGAGACGCAGAGCAGTATGTGTATCTCTACCCTCAGGCTGCAAATCCATCCTGCACACTGCTTCTTGGGTGTGCTAGATAATTTACAGGAGATTGGAAATTGACAACTGCAAATAATTGGCAGTTATTACAGGATTTCCCAAGGAACAGACCCACATTTTAAATGATTGTTTTGGAAATCTAGGGTGACCAGGACATATATCTAAGTGGGGCCTTGGCAATCAGACCTTGCTCTGCAAATTGGGGTTCTGTTTTCCAAAACTGCATTAAAAGACACTTTTAACACATTGTTATAGAGTTGAATAAGCAAAGTACTTTTTATTCTTCAAAATCGTGAACTTCTTTGAAGCCTCTGCTTTTCTTTGCCTTTGACCTTGATCACCCAGTTTTATAATACTGTTATGAGCATGGGGGGGGGGTTTGGAATGGATGATTTCTATGGGTCACCTTTCCAGCCTCTGATTTGGAATCCTATGCCCTGGGGGCTGGCTCTGCAAGCCAGATGAATCTCTTTTGTTAACCAAATAGATTGGCCAGGTAAGATAATGGGCCCATCAGTTGCCTAGCAATGGAGGATGGGCTAGGAAGACCCCTTTTGTGATTGAAACTCTGTAGGGGAGCCTTCCCCCGACTCTTGGCAGCCAGCAGAAGGTGTGTGCTTGTAATTTGTGTGTGTCCTAGAGAATAGCTGGGGCTGCAGGCATGCAGAGAGGCTATCCCTCTGCATCATGGCTACAGGATGCCCCTGCACCCAGATGGAAAGCTGGATATTAGACTGCTGATGCCTTGAACCCCTCCATTCTGAAGCTCAGGTTGGAATGTGTGTAAATAAACAAACCATATTTCATAAAGACACTGCAGTCTCCGCTGACCTTCTTTCCAAAGGAAACCAAGACCTGGACCCCCAAAATCTCACCACTCGGAGATTGGGGGAGGCACACAACAATACAATGGCAGACTATGTTATTATCCCTCATCTCCTCTTTTCTTGCTGAATATTTTATACAAAAGAGATGCAGGGAGGGAGGGTAGAAAGGAGGGAAGGTTTTGTTGAGGAGTATTTTCTTGGAAAAGGAGCGTACTCTGAAGAATCTGAAAAGAAACTAATGCATATCAAACATCTACAGGAAGGTGAATTGGATTCATTGTTTTCTCACAAAAAAAAGCTCCTCGATTGCTTTCTGAGGAACTGTATGTTTGTGACCCAGAAGCCCAGGCATGAACGGACTTTTGAGTAAGGAATATTATATTTGTATATTGAAGTATGAAAATACTGTTGTAAGAATGCTCTAGGGCTAAAAAAATGTTATCTCTGTCTAGGGTTTTGGATGTCCTGGCACTTGATGACTGATAACTGGCAACAGCACCGTTTTGATTAATGACTGTTGGATGGTCTGTTGCTATCCCAAGCTGGAATTTGTGTCAGATATCTAACCTGGATTGGAATCCTTTATGTTGTTTGCAAGTGGAAGAAGAAAAAGTAGTCTGAGTTTGGCTCTTGCTGGGGGGGAAATGGTACAAGGTCCCCGGCTTCTTACCACAGCTTTTCAGCAGGGCCAGCTCCAGCACCAGGCATAACTGGGCCCTTGGGCACCAGCCTGCCCCAGGCCCATGGCGCGATAGCCCAATCCCCCCCAATAGGCACTGTGGGACTAATAAGCCTGCCCGTGTGCCCCATCTACTTCTTGTGTTGAGATAATGACGTGCATGCATAGCATGCATGCCTGCCATCAACCAAGATGTCAGCCCCTTCGGAAAGCCCTTACTGCCCTCTTGGGTGATGGCAGACATGGGCACATAGCATACACAGCATTCACACTGACAGAAGAGGTAGGTGGGGCATGCGGGTGGGCTTACTGAAGCCTGCACTATATGTACTGGGAGGAAGGTACTTCACCGAGGAAAAGGAAACCAAACGTGAGGTTGAGATGGAGAATGAAATCAAGGAAGCATCCACAGGAGGAAATGCTTTGTAATGGGTGTCCAACTACCTTCACATAACAGGGTAATTGTATATTTTGGTCATGACAAAGGTAGAATGTCTAGATATCCTACATGCCTATTCCTGAGAACAGTTGGTCATGGAACTGACTAGAGGGAAGGAGACCCTAGATTTAATAATGATATGGTGTGAAGTATGTGTGTTGTTGAATCAGCTAGGAACAAAGTGGACAATTGCCAAGAAGGTCCAGCACAGTCATATTCTACTTCAAAAAAGGAAACTTCTCAGTAAAAGGGAAATAGAAAGGGAAGCTCAAGAGAATGATTGGGGGGTATTCAAACTACAATAACAGAAGCTCGGCTAGAAAGTATACCGCAGATCGGGAAAGATAGAATGTTTAAAATTTTTTTAAATTGTGTTTTACATTGTTTTTAAAATATGTGTTTTTAAATTTGTATGTTTGTTTTTAATGTTTTTAGTTATTGTAAACCGCCCAGAGAGCTTCGGCTATGGGGCGGTATATAAACACAATAAATAAATAAATAAATAAATAAATAAATGCACATTTATAAGATGGAGGATATTTGGCTCAGCAATAGTACATGCAAGAAGGATCTTGGAATTGTTGTTGATCACAAGCTAAACATGAGCTAACAGTGTGATGTGGCTGCAAAAAAGGCAAATGCTATTTTAGGCTGCATTAACAGAAGTATCGTTTCAAAATTGCCTGAAGTATTGGTTCCCCTTTATTAAGCACTGGCTAGGCCTCATCTTGAGTACTGCATCCAGTTCTGGACACCACATTTTAAGAAGGATGCAGACAAACTGGAACGGGTTCAGAGGATGATCAGGGGACTGGAAACAAAGCCCTATGAGAGACTAAAAGAACTGGGCATGTTTAGCTTTGAGAAGAGAAGACTAAGGGAGATATGATAGCACTCTTCAAGTACTTGAAAGGTTGCCACACAGAGGAGTGCCAGGATCTCTTCTTGATCATCCCAGAATGCAGGGCACAGAATAATAGGCTCAAGTTACAGGAAGCCAGATTTCGACTGAACATCAGGAAACACTTCTTAACTATTAGAGTGGTATGACAATGGAACCAATTACCTAGGGATGTGGTGAGCTCTCCAACACTGGAGGCATTCAAGAAGCAGTTGGACAGCCACCTACCAGGTATACTTTAATTTGGATTTCTGCATTAAGCAGGGGGTTGGACTTGATGGACTCAAGGGCCTTTCCAACTCTGTGAGTCAATGAAGGGCTAGGAGCTCCCTTTCCACAAACTGTGGCAGGGTCAGGTTGCAGGACTCGATGCTGCTGTGGATCATGGAGAGGGAGTGCCACCCGCCCACCCTAAGAAGGGGTCCTTCAGGAGCCCCTCTGGGCCATAGGGGCCATTAGCCAGGGCCCAAACTGGCTATCCTCTGGCATCAGGGGTGGGGAAACTTTTCTGGCTAGTGGGCCTGATGTTCATCTCCCCAATCCTGCTAGCCAAAGTTGACAGGTGGGTGGGGTCACCCACCTTTTAATCACCTGACATCACAGTGATATCAGACTATGCTTTCCTTTGAAACTTTGATTTTTGGAACCTGCCCAGGATGAAGACACCTTGAAACACCTCCAGGGATCGAAAGCACACTTGTATCGGCCCATCAGCTGAAGGGCAGATGGGTGCATGCCTTCAAACTCCCCCTCCCATGCTTCTCCTTTGGACTGCAGAGAAGGTGGAGGAGACTGAAGGCATGTTCCAATCAGCCCATCAGCTGCAAGACGGATGGGAGTGTGCTTTTAAATGCCCCTGCCCCAGTGCTTCTACTTCAGACCTTCAGACACAGGGGTTTGAAGGTACACTTTGATCTGCCCATCAGCTGATGAGAGTGAGCCTTCAAACATTTGCCCTCACTTGTGATGTCACTAGTGATGTCAGCTGGTGGGTGTGATTTAGGGAAAATGGCCTCGGGGCCGAATTGAACCCCTTGAGGGGGTCATGATTGGCAGAGAGACCGGGGGTTCCCTACCCCTATTTTAAGATATTGGCAAGTGAATTGATATTGTTCAGGAACTCAGACTTGTGTGACTGCATACTTATTTTTCACTTGCTCACCCTACGCATTTGTCAATAAACAATTTATCAAAAATTGTCTACTCTTTCAAGTGCTTGGGAAGTTTCTAGTACTCCCTTCACAGAAGGAAGCTGACCTTCCAGTGCCTAAATCTACAACTTCCTGTCATTTGGGGAATTGAGGAGCATGAAACAGTAGCTTTGCATTTGATATTTTACAAAAAATAAAAAGATGTAGCAATCTTTTTGCCCAACTTCCAGAGGGGTAGTTAGGTTAGACTGTTGTAGCAAAAACAACACATTTATTATGACATAGACTTTTGTGGATTAGAGTCTACTTTACGTTCCCACACTTCAAGAGCCTATTACAAGTGTATTTTAAATCTAAATATAAGATGACATGAAAAATCAAGGAACTGATTTGACATGATTAATGATATGACTCCTTCTGTCCAATTTCTAACCCTAAAAAACAACTTAAAAGTATGATACAGTTAAGTAGGTTTGTCTCATTGATTTGAAGAACCCAGTTGCCTCTTTCCAAAGATTTGAAACTTGACATATGGAACTCTTTGCCACAAGTTGTTATGATGGCCACCAGAATATATTGCTTTCAATAATGATAATTTTATCTATTTTAGGCATTTTTATCACATTGTTTCACCAAAATAGGTTCCCAGAGTGGCTAATAAATGTTACTGATAAATCCTTGCTCTCAAATTTGCAATCTAAAACGACATGACACAAAAGGAAAAGGGATTAGGAAATAGGAGGGAAGAGAAATCTCAAGCAGTTTCTTAGTTACACAGTTCTTGTAGTGACCAGCTGGAATAGAAAAGATTTCTAAGAGTCAAAAGTTGCTGGTCTTTCAGCATAGCTGATGGAGAGGCTCTGGAGGACAGGCTCTTCTCCAGAGAAGTCGCATCTCCCTCCTTGAATAAATAATCTGAATTATTTATTTATTATTAAATAATGATTACACAAATTCATGGAAGATACATCAGAAGATACAACAGTTATTAACTGTGACAGTTAAATTGAACTGCCATGGTAAGGAATATAACTCTGAATACGAGGTGTTGGGGGCAAGTAAGAGGAGATGGCCAGCATTTTATGCTGTTCTTTCAGAGCCATCTGCTGGCCACTCTTTAGAACTAGTCCAGAATTCTGGACTAGATCTGATCATGATCTTACGTTATTTAAGGAAAGGGAGTGATCATGAGTGAACAAGTGAGGTTATTAGAGTGCATTTGGCTGACCAGATGCTTCATATCTCTGGAGTTTAAAGCTTCTTTTTAATGAGCCAATGTATAGCGGTATATTAAAGAAACCCCTAGAATTCACTTTTTCAATATATTTTGTGGATCTGATTTTTCTTAAATGGGTGAACTGTGCAGGGTCCAAAATTAGCAACATTATTGTAACAGATGGTTCTCAAATTTTCTTTATTAACAGAGTGGTATTCACTGCTAGTCCTACTCAGAGTAAACCCACTGAAGCTAATAGACATGACTAACGTAGGTCTATTAACATCAATGCATTTATTCTGAGTAGGACTATGTTGAATACAACCCATAGTTTTGAAAACATGACCACAGCCATAGATGGGCTAACCCGAAGATGAATTTCCTGGTTAATCACCAGATATTCAGACCCTGTCAGTATTATACAGCCACAAGAGTGGCTGTATACTATAGCCAGCATGTATTTTTCACATTCCGCAAAGTTAAATTGAAAATACCCCCCATGCCATTCTGATGCTTCCCATAAGCTTATTTCCAAACAAAACCTTACAAAACTTATAGTCCTGAACTCAGAAACGCTTGCTTAACAACCCTCTCAATTTTCATGGTGATACACAAAACAGTCAGAGAGAATAGACAGTTCAAAGTCTAAAAGAAGAGAAAAAACCCCAGAGCCCTTTTGGACTTTTTCCCCTGAGAGTTCTCATAATCTGTTGAAATTTATTAAAAATCAGCCATGTTCACAGAGTACCTGTACTCCTAATACTGACCTTGCTCCATACTCTGACCTTCATCTTCTGCAGTTTAAAAGTTAAAAAAATGCCTGGCTGATTTTTAATTAATATAAGAAATTATGGCTGGGACCCTATGATAAGCCTGGGCATGCTCAGTAAGAACCAACTGTCTGTGTTCTAAAAGCCAGACTCACAGCTGCTGGGCTTGCCTAATCAGGGGGCCACACCCACACCAGACTTTGATTTCATGTGAGACAGTCATGGCTTCCCTGAGAGAATCCTGGGAAGTATAGTTTGTGAAGGGTGCTGAGAGGAGACTCCTATTCCACTGAGAGAGCTACAGTGGCCAGACTGGTTTAACAGTCAACCACTCTGACTGAAGTCTGTGAGGGAAACAGGGCGTCTCCTAGCAACTCTCAGCACCCTTCACTAACTACACTTCCCAGGATTCTTTGAGAGAAGCCATGACTGGCCAAAGTGAAATAAAGGCCTGGTGTGGATGTGGCCAGGGGCAGCTTTGGTTTAAATTTGGGTGAGAGGTTACATGTGCCTGCTGTAGAATAAATAGGTGGGGGAAACCCTGAAAAGCAATGATGCTGTTCACAATGTTTTCCTTTTGGAAAGGAAAGGGGTTTCCCTTTTGCCCAGTGCCCACCCACCCAATCTCCTCCCCTCCCTGCCCCTCCCCCAGGTCAGTGTTTGACTATGACCTGAGAGACCAGGATTCGAATCCCCACACAGCCATGAAGCACACTGGGTGACCTTGGGCCAGTCACTGCCTCTCAGAGTCAGAGGAAGGCAATGGTAAAACCACCTCTGAATACCGTTTACCATGAAATCCCTATTCATAGTGTCAACATAAGTCAGGATTGACTTGAAGGCAGTCCATTTCCATTTTCAAACATGATTGCACAGAAATAAATTCTACTGAACTCAAAAAGTATGCAAATGATCAAACACACCCTCCCTTCTCCTCCCTCCGGTCCCCTCCCTCTTACCCCTTCCCTCCCCCTTCCTTAGCCCCTCCCTCCCCATCCCCTTCCAATCACCTCCTTCCCCTTCCCCCTCTCCTTCTGCATCCCCATGGTCAGTTTTACTTATCTTAAGCATGATTGAATGGAACTCTATAAGCATGCAAATGATCAAGCCTGCCCTCCCCTCCCCCTTCCTTTGTCCCCCTCTAATATGCTCCTTCCCCTTCCCCCTCCTCCTCCCCATGGTCAGTTTTTCCTATCCTAACCATGATTGCATAGGAGTAAATCCCATTGAATTCAATAAGCATGCAAATGATCAGACCTGCCTTTCCCCTCTCTCCCCTCCCCTCTCCTCTCCCTTCCCCTCCCCTCCCCTCTTCCTTCTTCCTCCTCCCCTGCCCACTCCAGCTATCCCTTCCTCCCTCCCTGGTCACTTTTACCTATCCTAAGTTTGATTGCACAGGAGTAAATCACACTGAATTCAATAAACATGCAAATGATCAAACCTGTCCTTCTCCTCCCCTCCTCCTCCTGCCTGCTCCCATCCCAGTCCTCCCCTCTGCCTTTCCTCTCCTTCCTCCTCCTCCCCCTCCCCTCCCCATCCTCTGTGGTCAGTTTCACCTATCCTAAGCATGATTGCAGGGGAGTAAATTCCACTGAACTCAATAAGCATGCAAATGATCAATCCATTCTCAGCAAACTTGGACAGGATCCCATTTCTTACCTCCCAGATTAAAAAGCAGAGAAATTCACTAATAGGCAAAAAACCTTGCACTTTAAGAACATACCTATAGCCAACAGATATTTCTATCAAAGTTTAAAAAGCAGGGAGATTGTGCAGCTATAGTGAATGCACCAGGGCAGCAGGAGACCTGACCCCCTCTCTGAGATATTGGACTGCCCTGCAAATTTGTCAAAATGCAAACACCATTTGGGTTGCTCTTTCACAGTCCAATCCACTTGCTGTGTAGCTTGGAAGAATTTGGTAACATGTGCCTCTGAGCATATGGTGAGAGGTGGCAACACCTGCCATTTCCAAAGATAGAGAATTATATTTTTGTATGTTTGTTGGTGTTCTTACTTTGCTTCTTTCCTCTGTTACTAATGTTTCTACAGATAATCTAAACTAGAAAATTTTATTTCCCTCATTATTCATCCTAGAAGTCTGTGTCAAATTTATTTTTACTAATTTCAAATCCTTTTTATTGGTCAATGTCATATGATGGTGAAGACAGCCTTTTGTGTTTCAAATGGGAGGTTATGTTCTATTTCTATTTTGGGTGCATTAACAGTTGAATCTGAAACTGCAGTTTGATGTAAAATCAGATTGATTACAATATGTTGCTACTTCAGCAATGACTCTAGCTTGCATTGGCTGCCTATACGTTTCCAAGTTCGACTCAAGGTGCTGGTTTTAACCTATAAAGCTTTACACGGCTTGGGACCACAATACCTGCTGAAATGCCTCTACCGACAGAAAACCACCCTTACACTATGCTCAACATCAAAGGCCCTCCTCCAGGTGCCTACTCCAAGGGAAGCTGGGAGGCTGGCAACAAGAGAAAGGGCCTTTTCAGTGGTGGCCCCCAAATTATGGAATGATCTTCCAGATGAAGTTCGCCTGGCACCAACATTGTTATCTTTTCTGCTCCAGATCAAGACTTTCCTTTTCTCCCAGGCATTCTAACAGCATGTCCTGAGCTCTGACCCCATGTCTTTTACCTGGTTTATCTGTGCTTCACGGTTTTAAACTTTGTATGGTTTCTAAAATTGTATATTTGTTCAATGTCTTTAATTTTTGTAAACCGCCCAGAGAGGTTTGGCTATGGGGTCGTATATATATGTAATAAATAAATAAAATAAATAAGAAATAAGAAATGGGGGTGCCACAGCATCTGATTGTCCTGATGCGCAACCTATACTCTGGACAAGAGTCTACTGTAAGGACAGAATATGGAGAAACCGATTGGTTCCCAGTTGGAAAGGGTGAGAGACAGGGGTGTATTTTATCACCCTATTTGTTTAATCTATACACAGACATAACATATGAAAAGCAGGATTGGATGAAGACGATCCACCCATTTAGTGTGAAAATTGGAGGGAGAAATATCAATAATTTAAGATACGCAGACGATACCATACTACTTGGAGAAACCAGTAATGATTTGAAACGAATGCTGATGAATATTAAAGAAGAAAGCACAAAAGCAGGACTACAGCTGAACGTCAAGAAGACTAAAATAATGACAACAGAAGATTTATGTAACTTTAAAGTTGACAATGAGGGCATTAAACCTGTCAAAGACTATCAATACCTTGGCACAGTCATTAAGCAAAATGGAGACAATAGTCAAGAAACCAGAAAAAGGCTAGGACTGGGGAGGGCAGCTATGAGAGAACTAGAAATGGTCCTCAATGCAAAGATGTATCACTGAACACTAAAGTCAGGATAATTCCGACCATGATATTCCCGATCTCTATGTATGGATGTGAAATTTGGACAGTGGAAAAAAAACGGGTAAGAGAAAAATCAACTCATTTGAAATGTGGTATTGAAGGAGAGCTTTGCGCATACCATGGACTGCGAAAAAGACAAATAGTTGGGTGTTAGAACAAATTAAACTAGAACTATCACTAGAAGCTAAAATGATGAAACTAAGGTTATCATACTTTGGACACATCATGAGAAGACATGATTCACTAGAAAAGACAATAATGCTGGGAAAAAGAGAAGGGAGTAGAAAAAGAGGAAGACCAAACAAGAGATGGATTGATTCCATAAAGGAAGCCACAGACCTGAACTTATAAGATCTGAACAAGATGGCTTATAACAGATGCTATTGGAGGTCCCTGATTCATAGGGTCACCATAAGTCATAATTGACTTGAAGCAATATAACAACAACAAACATTTCCCAGCATAAAACTCATTCACCTAACTATGCTTTCTAAGAACTATTTCCCTGACTAGCGCTGACTACGCAAGCCTCCGGTTACAGACGTTGACTCAGCACCTCCTCCTTGTTAAGGCCCCCCTGAAATAGGTTTCCCTTTCACACGCAAATGACGAGAGCGGGGGAAAGGGGCTGGACCTCAACTTCTCCCTCTGAAATGAGGGGGGGTAGCTGACTGGGTAGGCATGGGAAACTGCTGAGCATCTGGCTGGGACTCAGCAAGTGGATCAGGTGGCTCCTCGAGCGCAGGAGAAAGGGGCATGTTCTCAGAAGCAAGCTTTGACAGCTCTCCCTGCACTTCCAGAGGAGGAGTTGGGATTTGGGTGCTCTGAGATTGTTCCTCCCTCAACCCCATGGCCAAGTCCTCAAAGTCAGTCCTCCTCCTGCAAGCCCTGCCCCCTGTCCTGGGTCACAACATTGAGGGACCCTTAAAGGAACAGGAGCAGAGTCTGTTTCTAAACTTGGCAATCCTGTTTGACATTGATGATCAATTTTAAAATAAAACATTATGTCATTAAAATTATTTATTAAATTTAAATAACTCTAACACTTCTTGTATTTAGGCTTCTGCTCTTTCACATTTACTTATGAAGCCCCCTATGTACCATTAAGTTCTAGTACGCTACTGGCCTGAAGCGTTGTATTAGACTTAAATACATGGTACTGTTCGCGGTTCCCTCTGGAACTCTTGTAATAGAAATGCAACTACTAAAAATGCATGTCATTAAAAGATTTAGAGTTTGAGACATTAACCATACCTAATTTGAACAGTTAAACATAGATACGTATGCTGAAGCTTTAACTTCCATGTGCATTTCAGGGGGGAAATTGGCTGCTTTGTGTTGAATGCGAACTCCTTGGCTTACAATATACACTTTATATACTTAGCTTTACTTGCCTTGCCTTGATATCTGATGCCAACCTTTGTCACAAAGCATATTTAGCAGCTCGTAAGTATCTTGAAGAATCTTAGTAGTGTGTCCTAGTTGCTGGCTGAGGGCTTTCATGAGTTCTAGAAGGAGAGGAGTCAGTTTTGGAAGATACTCCACTATCTTCTCATTGTCTTGACAGTCACTTTTGAGAAGAGTCTCTCCTAAGCTGAGGTTGTGGTGCCAGATCTGTTCCAGTATTTGATCTGGATTATCAGATGCAGCTTCCATGGCAATTTCATAAACTAAAAGTAAAGGTTTGGCTCTCTCTTTTGCACAAAAAACAATTTTTAACGAGTTCTTCCTTAGGCTATTTACTACTAAGCTCAAGAAATATTGTACCCTTGTCCTATAGAAATATAAGCACTGAGTTGCTGTTGACGATTAAAAATGAGTTACTAGGTGACAAATAGGTGTGGCTCTCCAGGAATAAACAGAAACGAAGTACAAAGACTAGTGCTTGATTAGAACTATAATGGCTTGAGAGCAAATGTTATAATGCTGTTATACAAATCTATTGCATGACCACGGTAGGAATGCTGTGTACAGTTCTGATTACCTCACCTCAAAAAGGGCAAGGTTCAGAAAAGGGCAACTAAAATGATCAAGGCATTGGAGCATTACCCAGGTTACATTTGGGGCTTATTAGTTAAAAAAAAAGGCAAATAAGGGAAAATACGATAGAGGTTATAAGATTATTCACCAATAGGCAAAAAAACTTGTGGTTTAAGAATGTACCTATAGCCAACAGATGTTTCTATCAAACTTTAAAAAGTAGGGATATTGGGCAGCTATAGCAAATGCACCAGGGGAGAGCAGGAGGCCTCACCTTCTCTCTCAGATATTGCACCATCCTACAAATTTGTAAAAATTCAAAAACAATTTGGGTTGGTCTTTCACAGTCCAATCCCTTTCCTATGTAGCTTGGAAGAATTTGGTTACATATGCCTCTGAGCATATGGGGAGTGCTGGCAACACATGCAATCGGGTATTCTGCAAATAACAGAAACAAGACATGTGCTATGCAGGGAGGAAACAACAATATTAAGACAGTTGATAGAGTTCAGATAGTCACTTTAAATATGTTTGATTTACTTTGCAAGTTTTGTGAAGTTTCCTATAGGAAATCATTTTCTTTTACTTGTTTCTGTGAAGAAGGAAGAGGGGAGGGGAGAAAGGGAGGAGGAAGGGAGAGGAGAGGGAAGAGAAGGGAGGAGAGGGGAAGGAGGGAAGAGGAGAGAGGGGGAGGGGAAAGGCAGGTGTGATCATTTGCATGCTTATTCAATTGTTCAATGGGATCTACTCCCATGCAATCATGCTTAGAATAGGTAAAACTGACCATGGAGAAGGAGGAGGGGATGGGAGAGGTAAGGAGGTAGGGAGAGGTAAGGAGGTAGGGAGGGGAAGGAGGGGGGAGGGGATTGGAAGGGAAAGGGGGAGGGATGGGGCAAAAGGGGGGAGATAGGGAGGAGGAAGAGGAGGAGGGGAGGACAGGAGTAATCATTTGCATGCTTTTTGAGTTCAGTGGGATTTACTCCTGTGCAATCGTGCTTAGGATGGGTGAAACTGACCTGGGGGATGAGGGGGAAGGGGGAGAGAAGGGGAGGAGATTGGGTGGGCGGGTGCCTAATTGCCCTCACAGAGCTACAATCCCCAGAATTCTCTGGAAAGAGGGGCTGCCTGTTAAACCATTCTGGCCAGGGGAATAGGAGTCTCCTGACAACTCTCAGCACCCTTCACAAACTACACTTCCCAGGATTCTTTTGGGGTAGCCATGACTGCCTAAAGTGAAATAAAGGGTATGGGTGTAGCCCCGATTAGTCCAGCCAAACAGCTGTGAGTCTGGATTTTAAACACTGACAATTAATTCTTACTGAGCATCCCCAACACTATAATAGACTGCAATGTTAAATTTCTTAAATTAATTAAAAATCAGCCATGCATTTTTTTTAACTTTTAAACTGCAGAAGATGAAGGTCAGAGTATGGGGCATGGTCAGTAATAGGATTATAAGTACTTTGTGAACATGGCTGATTTTTAATTAATTTCAACAAAGTATGAGACCACTGATAGAAAAAAATCCAACAGGGGTTTGGATTTTTTTCTTCTTGTTTTACACTTTGAATTCTCGTTTCTTTCTGAGTGTTTTGTGTATCGCCATGAAAATTTAGAGGGTTGTTAAGCTTGTTAAGCAAGCGTTTCTGAGTTGTAAAGTTTTGTTTTGAAATGAGCTTATGGGAAGCAGCAGAATGGTATGGGGGTATTTTCAATTTAACATTGTGGAATGCGATAAATCCATGCTGGCTAAAGTATGCAGCCACTCTTGTGGATGTATAATACATGGCATGGAGAAAGGGGAGAGACAAAAGTTTGTTCTTCTCTCAAAATTCTAGAATCCAGTGAAGATGAACAATGGAAGATTCAGGACAGACAAAAGGAAGTACTTCACATAGAGCACAGCTAAACTATGGAATTCAAGATCACAATATGTATTATTTATTATTTTATTTATTATTTATTTCTTACATTTATACTCCACCTTTCTTTTCATGAAACCAGAGGCAGCTTACATATGGTTCCCAGGCGGTCTCCCGTCTAGGCACTGACCAGACCTGACCCTGCTTAGCTTCAATAGGGAATTGGCCTTATGTGCTTTCAGACCACAGCCTGGGATTTATTAAATGTATATCCCACCCTTCCTCCCAGAAGGAGCCCAAGGCGGCAAACTAAAACACTAAAAGCACTTTAAAGCATCTTAAAAACAATACTTTAAAATATATTAAAACAAAACATCTTTAAAAATATATTAAAACAAAACATGTTAAAAACATATTTTTTTAAAAAACTTTAAAAACATTTAAAAAAGCAATTCCAACAAAGACGCAGACTGGGATGTCTCTACTTAAAAGGCTTGTTGAAAGAGGAAGGTTTTCAGTAGGCACTGAAAAGATAAGGGAGATGGTACCTGTCTAATATTTAAGGAAATTCTAAAGTGTCGGTGTCGCAACACTAAAGGTCCACTTCCTAAGTTGTGTGGAATGGATCTCCTGATAAGATGGTATCTGCACGAGGCCCTCACCTGCAGAGCACAGTGATCGACTTGGTATATAAGGGGTAAGACAATCTTTCAGGTATTCTGGCCCCAATCTATAGGCTTTGTACATCAAAACTATAACCTTGAAGATGTAGTGATGGCCACCAACTTGGATGCCTTAAAAAAGGGTTTGAGACAGATTCATGTCGGATACGCCCATCAAAAGCTACTACTGGAGGTAGATGTTTTATGATTTTGTTTTGTATGTTTTATGAAAATTTGAATAAAAATTATTGTAAAAAATAATAAAAAGAGCTACTACTGGAGGTAGATGGCTATGTTCTACCTCCAATATGCTTCTGAATACTAATTTCTGTAAATCACAAGTGTGAAGAGTGCTCTTACACTCAGGTCCTGATTGTGGACTTCTCATAAGCATGTTGTTGGCTACTATGAGAACAGGATGCTGGACTAGATGGGCCTTTAGCCCAATCCAGCAGGGCTCTTTCTGTGTTCTTATGAGGCTAAAGGAGAATGCTATCAACTGTGTTTAAAACATCAGTGAAGTTGTAGTCCACATGCCCATGTTGCTTCAGTTAGAGAAGCATGCAGCAAACGTCCAAACATGTTTACTTAGAAGTCCCTTTTGGCTCTTGCCAAACCATTCATGCTTCTCAGTGTGCTTACTGTTCTTTGGTGTATTCAACTAGTCACAAAAGTTGTTTCACCTTGAATACACCGGAGAAAAGAAGTCAGAACTACCCCATGGTGAGTCTCTTACTTTATAGGGAGTGATAAGGAGATTTTATCACATGTAAGGTACACAAGACTATGCAGCAAAAGAGTCATCTGTATGATGCTCACTGCATTCACATTGCCTCCCTACTTGCATGTTATTCACGGGTACACCTTCCAGTCATTCCTCCAGAAGGAAAAAAGAGGCTCTTTGGGACTTCCACTGCCTAGAATCACTCCCTCTAATAGTGAACTCAATGTCTCCATCCCAACAGATCTGGAGCCGACATGGACTACTGAAAAATGAGAGGGAGCTGTCAGCATGCTCAGAGTAACCCTGAGATTTGGAGTATTTTTAAAAGTGATTAAAAGAGAGTCAAACTTCCCCTAAAGTAGCCCACCAAAGACTGTATATGCTTAGTGAACCCCAGAAGCCATAAAATGTAGAGTGTCAAAAATAAAAATGGAAATCCAAGAGGGGAGGGAGAATTCCCCCTGATCAAGGAAAGCATGACTGGATGGTTGGCACTCTGAAGAGGAGCACTCATATACTGCAACATTTTGTTGCAGCTTCTACTTGCATAACTCATAATACGAAAATAGTTTTAACATGTGAAGACAGAGGCTGTATTTGGAACACATAGTTTGGATAACTCTTTTGAATATAAGAAAACAAGACAAAGAACAAAGACCACTACTCCATCTAGATCATTATTTCTAAAGTTTCACACAGGAGTCTTTCATACAGCTGTGCCAGAAACCTTGAACCTGAGACCTTGTAATGAAAGGCTCTACCACTGGGCTACGTTTGGCCCATCCCCAATGTTATACGAACATTTAAGATGTTTTATTTACATTTAAATTGTCTCAATATATACGATTGATATGCAAACCAGTTTGAGTTATTAAGCAGATGGAATGTCAGACATTTGGAGACAAGGCTCAAACAGGCCAACAGTTCCTCGCATAATTAAGCTTCATCTGTTTCATTTGTTCAGTACCTAACATCTACAAATCGGCAAAATGTTATAGAAAAATGCTTTTGCAAAGGATTTGCAAGTGCCATTTCAAATCAATTTTCAAATGGGGAATTGTATTTTCTTTTTAAAAAAGAGAGAGAAATCTTCCCAATCACGCTAACAGAGTTACAGAGAAAAAAATGACAATATCAGATAATAAAATCTCTGGTGTGTTCAAAGCTGTCAGCTGACATTTGCAAACCGAGAGCAGGCTGGGAACACTGTTAGCTCTGAGAATAATGCTGTCTTGTTCTTCTTGCAATATAAGCATTGCATCAGGTTCATGGAATGCAATTTCCTTTCTGATTTTTGTAAGATTCTTTTTGACTCAGCTTTACTGCAGCCTAAGTGATTTTACAAGGTGCTGAAACTTTCATTCAGTCACAACAAGGAATAATGACTTCTAGAATCTGATAAACTGTGCTTTCCCATTTCTATAAAATGGGGGAAAATACATATAAACTATTGTGCAGGGAACTAAACTATAAAATGGCCTTCTACACATAACTTCCTGCACAATGATTATGGTACAGAATCCATATTTCAGAAAACATGTATAATAGAAGCACAGAAATACTGAAGGCTGTTTCATAAATTGGCGCCAGATTTAGATGGAATTTTGCTGTGCAATCCTATCCTTGAGATCTGCCAGCTGAGGATAAAGTGGAACCCCTACTATGGCGGGTGGAACACAAGAAAGGCAAAGTATGTATAATTTATCAAATAACATATTTTTATAATCCTCTTTGTTTGATCCTATTCATGTTTATTTAATAGTAAATCCCAATGAGTTCAAGAGCTCTCAGTCCCAAGTAAGCACAGCCAGGTTATGTATGCTTAGCTGGAAGCAAGTCTTCCTGACTTCAGTGGTATGAGGCCTGCCAAATTTGCCTAGCAAAAAATACTAATAATGCAACTCAACCTGGCTTGTTGACAGCATAGAGATGAACAAAGCCGTCTGCTAGTATCTGCACATCACAAAGGCAGAGCTACAGTGGCCAGTTGAAAAGCGGGAAACCTTGATTTAGTAGACCCATCATAGCAGGTCTTTGGGGCAGATGCTCTAGGTCCAACTCAGCTGCATGAGTAGGAAGACCTCAAATATCAGGACTAGCATCATCACATGTTGAAGTAAGTGGAATAATACACATTGCTGTCTAAAGAGAGGGGAGATCATTGTGGACTTCTCATAAGCATGTTGTTGGCTACTATGAGAACAGGATGCTGGACTAGATGGGCCTTTAGCCCAATCCAGCAGGGCTCTTTCTGTGTTCTTATGAGGCTAAAGGAGAATGCTATCAACTGTGTTTAAAACATCAGTGAAGTTGTAGTCCACATGCCCATGTTGCTTCAGTTAGAGAAGCATGCAGCAAACGTCCAAACATGTTTACTTAGAAGTCCCTTTTGGCTCTTGCCAAACCATTCATGCTTCTCAGTGTGCTTACTGTTCTTTGGTGTATTCAACTAGTCACAAAAGTTGTTTCACCTTGAATACACCGGAGAAAAGAAGTCAGAACTACCCCATGGTGAGTCTCTTACTTTATAGGGAGTGATAAGGAGATTTTATCACATGTAAGGTACACAAGACTATGCAGCAAAAGAGTCATCTGTATGATGCTCACTGCATTCACATTGCCTCCCTACTTGCATGTTATTCACGGGTACACCTTCCAGTCATTCCTCCAGAAGGAAAAAAGAGGCTCTTTGGGACTTCCACTGTCTAGAATCACTCCCTCTAATAGTGAACTCAATGTCTCCATCCCAACAGATCTGGAGCCGACATGGACTACTGAAAAATGAGAGGGAGCTGTCAGCATGCTCAGAGTAACCCTGAGATTTGGAGTATTTTTAAAAGTGATTAAAAGAGAGTCAAACTTCCCCTAAAGTAGCCCACCAAAGACTGTATATGCTTAGTGAACCCCAGAAGCCATAAAATGTAGAGTGTCAAAAATAAAAATGGAAATCCAAGAGGGGAGGGAGAATTCCCCCTGATCAAGGAAAGCATGGCTGGATGGTTGGCACTCTGAAGAGGAGCACTCATATACTGCAACATTTTGTTGCAGCTTCTACTTGCATAACTCATAATACGAAAATAGTTTTAACATGTGAAGACAGAGGCTGTATTTGGAACACATAGTTTGGATAACTCTTTTGAATATAAGAAAACAAGACAAAGAACAAAGACCACTACTCCATCTAGATCATTATTTCTAAAGTTTCACACAGGAGTCTTTCATACAGCTGTGCCAGAAACCTTGAACCTGAGACCTTGTAATGAAAGGCTCTACCACTGGGCTACGTTTGGCCCATCCCCAATGTTATACGAACATTTAAGATGTTTTATTTACATTTAAATTGTCTCAATATATACGATTGATATGCAAACCAGTTTGAGTTATTAAGCAGATGGAATGTCAGACATTTGGAGACAAGGCTCAAACAGGCCAACAGTTCCTCGCATAATTAAGCTTCATCTGTTTCATTTGTTCAGTACCTAACATCTACAAATCGGCAAAATGTTATAGAAAAATGCTTTTGCAAAGGATTTGCAAGTGCCATTTCAAATCAATTTTCAAATGGGGAATTGTATTTTCTTTTAAAAAAAGAGAGAGAAATCTTCCCAATCACGCTAACAGAGTTACAGAGAAAAAAATGACAATATCAGATAATAAAATCTCTGGTGTGTTCAAAGCTGTCAGCTGACATTTGCAAACCGAGAGCAGGCTGGGAACACTGTTAGCTCTGAGTACAATGGGAAGAAAATCAATGAGAAAATAGCTTCCTCCATGTTGACAGTTGCCCCACCTACAATACCACAAGAGAACATAGGAGAGGATGTGACTCAGCACCCACCAGTACAGAAGCCCCCCACAGGAGTCCACAAGTCCTGTCATGGAGATACCACAGTGTAGGGCTATATCTTTCTGGCCCCAGGTTGACCCAAAGAGGGAAACAGGGAGAAAGGCTACTCTGTACGAACAGCCTGGAGGGGCACTCTGGCATCATCTTTGGTGTAGGGTACATGTTGTGTTGCAGAGGGTCTGCACCTATCATCATGAGCTTATTGGCCGCCTCTGTATATGGGTGGCATGGGGGCATTGTCATTGGCAGAGTCCCTGACTGGTGGACTGTGTTTCCAGGGAGGTTGTGGGTGTGAGTAATCCTCCCACCATTTTCTTGTTTGCAGTTCCCCTCTGATGTTGAGAACCCATTGACTTGGGTGGCCATGCTGCAGCAGTAGAAGTGATACTGGACCTGGTGTTAACATGGTTAAGCTTTCATTTAATATACACACAGGGAACTTTATTTTATAGATCTTGCTGCCTGGACATTCCTGTGTCTTAGGTTTTGCTTTATTGCTTTCACTCTGGGATTGCATTTAGAATTGGCAGCCTCTGAACTGTCCTCTGCAGTTGTGCTTTTAAGGGCAGCTTGATCCCAGCTGTTATCTGTTGATAACAGGTCTTTGGGGCAGATGCTCTAGGTCCAACTCAGCTGCATGAGTAGGAGGACCTCAAATATCAGGACTAGCATCATCACATGTTGAAGTAAGTGGAATAATACACATTGCTGTCTAAAGAGAGGGGAGATCAGCAAGTCCATTAAGTCCACCATCTAAAATTACCAAACTGCATTACTAAGAGCACATTTTAGCCATGTCTACTCAGAAGTAAGCCCTACTGAATTCAATGGGGCTTATTTCTGGATATATGGGGTGAAAATTGCAGCTTCAACTCCTAGAGTAGTATTCACCTCCAGTCCTACTCAGAGTTGACCTACTGAAGTTAATGGACATGACTAACTTAGGTTCATTAATTTTAGTAGGTTTACTCTGAGTAGGATTTAGTTGAATACAATCCCAGAGAGCGTGCTTAAAACTACAGCCTTAAACAGTAACTTTGTCATACAGAAACCGAGATGGTAAAGTTTCTCCCTTCGCTCCATGGCAGGGCTGGGGCTTCACCTGTTGAATTTCTGCATGGTATGCTGCTGTTAAAAAAACAGAAACAAGGCCAGCAACAAAGCTGTAATCATACATCGGAGAATAAACTATTTATCTGTTCTGATTTAGGTTGCAACACTTCCTTCGCCGATTTCTCTCCAAGGGATTTGGCCGCTACCCTTTGCCCCGAGCAAACGGCTGCGGCTCCGTTTCCTCCCTTTTGCCGAGCGAGCACGCCCAACGGAGGAGCTGAACAGACGCCTCTCCCAGCCCACGTCTGGGCCCCGTGTGCAGGAAGGCACCGAGGCAACGCTTCAATCACTCCGGCTCCGGCTTGGCTGATTCAGGTGTCCCTTCCGCCTTCACTTTTCTCCTTAGGCGCTGTTGCCTGTCAGTCAAGTCTTTCCTAGAGCGCCTATCAAAGTCCAGGCTAACAAATCAGAAAGAAGGTGTGAAGGAAGGAAAGAAAAAAAGAGAAAACAAGAGAAAGAAAGTGTAGAGTTACTTCCTTTCTTCCTGCGAGATCTGAATTCTTGAAAGCCAGGAGGTAAGTTGGCAAAAAGGAGGCGCGCGGGTTGCCACTAAAAGAAGAAGGGGAAAACCAAAAGCCGCCAGGTTGTTCTGAATGCTTCCATCGGGGAAGTCTCAGAATGCCGTCTTGTTCCTTGTTTGGGAGTTTTCTTGAAATCAGATTCACTTCCTTAACTTCTGACCAGGGAGATTCTCATGTTGTTTAAGTCGTGGGATGATCAAGTATTAAAAGATGCACCCTCCCCCATCTTAGCCTCTTGTATAAATTAACAAGTTTTTATTGGAGGTTCTGTAAAGGAGCTCACTTCAACGAGACTAATGCACAATTAATGAGTACCGGCAGCTTGTTTACAGTGATGTTACAGATGGGCTGATTTAGGGCATGGTTGAAGAATTCAGTCAAGTTGAGGGTTTGGAATTGCAAAACTATTAGGGTTAAATGAGCCATAGATTAGCAACCATTGAACATAGTACATTTAGTTTTCTACTTGAAGTCTTGATTTTCCCCTCAAAGTTTATATGCACAAATGAGCACTCTGCTTAATTTTAATACTTGTGCTTAGTGTATAGCTGCTTGAATTAGTGTGTTCAAGCTGTTCACCTACATTATATGGGTAATCATTACAACAAGCCTGTAAGGTAGGTAGGTAGGTTGTTGGTAGCGTTATTCCCAAATTCTAGGGAGAGGCTGAACCTGAGAGATAGTAGCTTCCTCACAGTCATCTAGACAGTTCATGGCTGAGGTAAGAGTTCCAATGTATTATGAAAGCCAGGTTTTGTAAAGATTTTTAGAGTTGCCACCTTTTTTTGCTGTAGTTTGATGGGTACATTCACATGTAGAGTTTTTAAGTAAGCAAAGCTGTTCCCATCCTTTTATCAGAAACTTGTTATATAGAAATCTAACAGGTGAAGCTTGTCCTTATGTGAAGGTAGGCAGAGGGAGAGGAATGAGGCTATTAAAATAAGTTGGCAGCTCCCACTTTTGGTGCTTCCCATATAGCTGAGCTGGCAATATATGGGACCTGCAAGTTGGGACATGTCTCTTCAACCTTCTTGAAGGTTTGCAGTAACCAACAGTGTATCTAAAAGCTGAGCACAGTTCTGCTCAGACTGGCTAATGATGGCTTTTCAATAGGACTGAATTTATTTGGAGCTCCCCTCCCCCCAGGGTTCAGCCGTGGTGTGTGTTTATAGCACTGCAAGAGTATAACCCTGGAACATATGAAGTGAGAATAAAGGAAAGTGTTCCTGATCAGGTGTAGAATGCATTGCCGTTGAGCCCCCTACATTGCTTTTTCTGCATACTAAGTACTATCTTCAGGGGGTGGTGGGGGAAGGGGGGAAGGCTGTGATTCTCAAAGCATTTTACTTGTAAGTGAACCTGCCCTATTGAGCATGACCCTACATGTGGGATTTTGGCCTTGGGGAGCATAACATGTAATTTTGCTACATATAGCAGAGCTGTGGCTGCAGTTAAGCAATCTCCACTTTACTCTCGAGATGAGTTGCTGCTTGCTTATGGTGAGCTGTCTCTTTAATGCCAGTGTGCTCATCTTTTTGGGAATTAGTTTCACTGGGATTTCTTTCAATACATTGCCCTGCTCAAAGTGTCTAACCCCTCAACATGTTTTGAAAGTGAAAGGCAATGCTTGCATCTTACCCATGGCATGTCTACTCAAACTAAAGTCCTGTTGAGTTCAGTGGGGTTTGTTCCCAGATAAGTGGGTACAGGTTTGCTGTCTCTACTCCCACATCATTGTTACAGGATTCTTAGCAGGAAGATTCGCCCTGGGCTCCTACTGGGAGGAACGGCAAGATATAAATCTAAATATATAAATAAATAGTATCTTGTTAATTGTGAAATACACCTCACCATTCAGCTTGCAGCACCATATGGTTCTTGTAAGCTATTTCTCATGGGAAGCTATACTTTTATTAATAAGCACCTTTTAGCTGTCCATACAGGGGTTTAATTGAAGCGGGGCATGGGTGATAACATCTGGGTTGGTGATTGGCCTGGAACTAGCAGAACAATTCCTTTGCTGCTGTTCATCTGTAGCAAGCAGCATTTTTAGTAAGTGGGACTGAACAGGTTGCAATGTCAATGTTGCATCTGTTTTTTTCATGCTGCACCTATTTTCAGCGATTAAGCAGAGTTAACCGCCAGTAATCTTGTGGCTCTTTTCCTGCGTGCATCATTCCATGTTATAGCTAGCTTTGCAGTGTCTGAACCAGGAAATAGCTCATTTTCGTCTCCTGCACTAGTGAGGGCCACTCATGTGACACTTACCCCAAATACTACAGATTCAGTCTCATGCCTGCTTAACTGGAAATAAGCCTCACTAGGCAGTTTTAATTCTGAATAACCATACATAAAATTGTGCTAAACTGGGTCATTTTTTGAGAACCAATGGCATGCTGAAAATGGAAATGGACTGCCTTCAAGTTGATCTGACTTATGGTAACCCTATGAATAGGGATTTCATGGTAAGCGGTATTCAGAGGGGGTTTACCACTGCCTCCCTCTGAGGCCAGTCCTCCACAGCTGGCTAGGGGCTGCTCAGCTTGCCACAGCCGCACAAGCCAGCCCCTTCCTTCTACGCAACTGCCAGCTGGGGGGCAACTGGGCTCCTTGGAACTATGCAGCTTGCCCACAGCTGCACAGGTGACAGGGCACGTAATCCCTGAGCCACTCACTGTGGGGGTGATCTTTAGCTGGCCCTTGACACCTAGGAGACACAAACGGGGATTTGAACTCACAGACTCTGGACTCCCAGCCAGGCTCTCCCAGCTGTAATGGCATGCTATGTAGTTCCAAAACTGAGTACACTCCTCAGTCCACCAGTCAATGCATCCACTTGGTTCACTCTCTGGACTGGTCAATGAACTTTTTCTGTTGTGTACTTGTTATGTGGAATAACACATCCCCAGTTACTTTGTCAACATTGTATCCTGGAAGGAGTTTGGAGTGTCAGCTTGAACCAAGCCTAGATGTTGGCTCACTCGCTTATAGCTGTTGGCCCAGGTACTTATTGTTTGTTTATTTATTTATTATTTGATTTATATCCCTCCCTTCCTCCCAGCAGGAGCCCAGGGCAGCAAACAAAAGCGATAAAAACACATCATAAAAACAGACCTTAAAATACATTAAAACAAAACAACTTTAAAAACATTTAAAAAAAAAATATTAAAAGCAATTCCAACACAGACGCAGACTGGGATAGGTCTCAACTTAAAAGGCTTGTTGAAAGAGGAAAGTCTTCAAAAGGCGCCGAAAAGAACAGAGATGGCGCCTGCCTAATATTTAAGGGGAGGGAATTCCACAGGGTAGGTGCCGCCACACTAAAGGTCCTTTTCCTATGTTGTGCAGAATGGACCTCCTGATAAGATGGTATCTACAGGAGGCCCTCACCTGCAGAACGCAGTGATCGACTGGGTATATAAGGGATAAGACGGTCTTTCAGGTATCCTTGTCCCAAGCTGTATAGGGCTTTGTACAACAAAACTAGAACCTTGAACTTTGCCTGGTAGCAAATGGGCAGCCAGTGCAATTCTTTCAGCAGCGGGGTGATATGTTGGCGATACCCTGCTCCAGTGAGCAGTTTCACCTCCGCATTTTGCACCAACTGCAGCTTCCAGACCAACCTCAAGGGCAGCCCCACAAAGAGTGCATTACAGTATCCAGTCTGGAGGTTACCAGTGTGTGGACAACAGTGGTGAGGCTATCCCGGTCCAGAAACAGCTGCAGCTGTCTTACCAGCCAAAGCTGGTAAAAGGCACTCCTAGCCACTGAGGTCACCTGGACCTCTAGCAGCAAAGATGGATCCAGGAACACCCCCAAACTATGGATCTGCTCGTTCAGAGGGAGTACAACCCCATCCAAAGCAGGCAACTGACCAATTATCCAAACTCGGGAATCGCCAACCCACAGTGCCTCCATCTTGCTAGGATTCACTCAGTTTATTGGCCCTCATCCAGCCCACCACCCAGTCCAGGCAGCGGTCCAGGGCTTGCATGGCCTCTCCCGATTCAGATGTTACAGAGAAATAGAGCTGGGTATCATCAGTATACTGCTGACACCTCACCCCAAATCTCCTGATGGCTACTCCCAAGGGTTTCATATAGATGTTAAACAGCATGGGTGACAAGATGACAACCTGCAGCACCCCACAGCACAACTGTCAGGGGGCTGAAAGACAGTCATCCAATCCTATTCTCTGAGAATGAGCTTGGAGATAGGATCGGAACCACTGTAAAACAGTTCCTCCAATACCCATCTCACCAAGTCAGCCCAGAAGGATACCATGGTCAATGGTATCAAAAGCCGCTGAGAGATCAAGTAAGAATAACATGGTTGCACTCCCCCTGTCCTTGGAATAAAGGTCATCCATCAGGGCGACCAAGGCCGATTCAGTCCCATAACCAGGCCTGAACCCAGACTGAGATGGGTCAAGATAATCTGTTTCATCCAAGACTACTTGCAACTGCTGCGCTTATTGTTGAGTGGTAGAGGGTGTTTTGCTGGGTGGCCTAGGAATAGTGGAGTAGCCCTGTGTTGCTGTTACCCGAAAAGAAAGGACTTTCTTTTCTGCCTTTCCTTCAAATGTACTTTGTGGATTTTAATTTTCATGGGGTCAACTCCTCTCCCACCCATTAAGAATTCTGGCTCCCCTGCTGCCATTCCTGCTGAATGGGATATTATGTCTGAATCCTCCGCGCGTGTATACACTTTTATTATTTATTTATTTTATTATTTTATTTATATCCCGCCCTTCTTCCCAGCAGGAGCCCAGTTCAACACATACGGGCAAAAATGGCATGGTTAATGTACTACTTTAATATAAGATATAGCAAATGGTGGGTGCAGGGCCAGTGCCCTGGGTGGGTGGTGAGGAGCTGCATGCAATCATTCTTCTTCAAGTGATGAGTGGAAAAGGAAGATCTTCAAATCCTTTCACTCATGCTTGTTTTTAATAATGAAAAACATGGTGGTGGCCAGAGACAGTGCATGAGGCAGAATGATGGGTGCCACTGGGCTAGAAAGTACTCTCTTTCTCTTAGTTCTCTTAGCATGATAACTAGATAATACACAATCACAACTGAATTATTTATTTATTACATTTATTTTCCACCTTTTCCCCAAAGAGCTTAAGGTGGCTTACATGGCTCTCCCCGCTCCCCATTTTATCATCCAAGCAGCCCTGTGTGGCAGGTTAGCCTGAGAGGCAGTGACTGGCCCAAGGTCACCCAGTAAGCTGCATCGCTTAGTGAGTATTTGAACTCTGGTCTCCTAGGTCCTAGTCCATCACTTTAACCACAATGCCACACTGGCTGTCACACTGACTAGCACTAGTATAGTATAAGATTGTAGTTGATGTTGTCTGGAAGCCCCTTGTGTAGTAGTGTGCGTTTGCCAATGAACGGCAACACAGCACATGCCAAAAAACTAGATGTTGCTATTTTTTTTTTAAAAAAGGTTTGCTTTCTGATTGCTAAGCATCCCTCATTTGGCAAGGATCTTTCAACACTAAAGTTTTAGCATCTTTGGAGAACAGGCCTCAACCTGTTAATGGGAAAAGATGCAAAAACATAAACTAGTTTTGAAACCTCCCATGTTGTATTCTGGTTTTTGAAGGCTCCCAAATATATTTAAATGCATCCAAACCAAATTTCCCTTTCATTTGTTTGAAAGACTCTCCCCTTTACAATATGTTATATTACTTGTGTTTTATAATGACTGCTGGATGGACTTTTCTTACAGTGTGTTATTTATCACAGATGAAGTTCTATATACATTGTAGTGGCAGCTAAATGTTTATCGTTTATAATGGGTGGAGACTGCTTGCTTGTCTCCCTGCATCGAGGGGGAGGGAGTTCCTATATATAGTGCCGTGCAAAAGTAATCAGACACCTGACCAATGCTCTCATATTACTGAATTACAGATGGTACATTGTAATTTCATTTTGTATGATATTTTATTTTGAAACTCAAAATAAATTACTGTGAAGTGACATTGGTGTTATGTTGGGAAGTGTTTGTAAGAAACATGAAAAACTGAAACATGTTGCTTGCATAAGTATTCACATTAATATTTGATAGAGCCACTTTTCGCTGCAGTAACAGCTTTAAGTCTTTTGGGTAGGTATGTATCAGCTTTGTCGGGGGGGATTTTGGCCCATTCTTCTTGGCGGATTTGTTCCAGGTGGTTCAGGTTGGTTGGATGTTACTTGTGGACCACAATTTTCAAAGAGCGCCACAGATTCTCAGTGGGATTGAGATCAGGACTTTGACTGGGCCACAGTAGGACATTCACCTTTTTGTTCTTGAGCCACTCCAATGTTGCTTTGGCCTTGTGCTTGGGATCATTGTCCTGCTGAAAAGTGAATTTCTTCCCAAGTTCAGATTTTTAGTGGACTGCAGCAGGTTCTCTTGCAGTATTTGCCTGTATTTTGCTCCATCCATTCTTCCTCCAATTTTAACAAGATGCCTAGTCCCTGCTGAGGAGAAGCATCCCCACAGCATGATGGTGCCACCACCATACTTCACTGTAGGGATGGTGTGCCTTGAGACATGGAAAGTGCTAGGTTTGTGCCACACATAGCGCTTTGAGTTTTGGCCAAAAAGCTCTATCTTGGTCTCATCTGTCCACAAAACCTTTTCCCACATCACAGCTGAGGCACTCTCAAGCTTTCTGGCAAACTCCAGATTTGCTTTCAGATGGTACTTTTTGAGTAACAGTTTCTTTCTTGCCACTCTCCCATACAAGCCAGTGTTATGCAGAGCTCTTGATATGGTTGACTGGTGCACCATTACTCCACTCCTGGCCACTGAACTCTGTAGCTCCTTCAAAGTGATTGTTGGCCTCTCTGTGGCTTCTCTCACAAGTCTCCTTGTTCGAGCACTGAGTTTTGAGGGACGGCTTTTTCTTGGCAGTGCCTAGGTGGTGTGATGCAGCTTATACTTCCTGATTATTGATCCAACTGTGGTCACAGGGATATCCAAACAGTTGGATATTATTTCATACCCTTTTCATAATCTATGCATTTGTATTACATTATCTCTCACATCTGTAGAATGCTCTTTGGTCTTCATTTTCCTTCCGATCCACAAAAATGGGGTTTTTATCCTGACTATGCGACAGCTACTTTAATGGTTCACAGGTGGAGGCCAATGGTAAGATAACTGTGTCCTCAATAGGGCAATTTCTTTCATCTGTAAACTGGGAGCTTCCACAGCATAGGGGTTGAATACTTATGCAAGCAACATGTTTCATACAAACATTTCCCAACATAAAACTAATGTCACCTTACAATAATTGATTTTGAGTTTCAGTGTTTCAAAATAAAATATAATACAGAACAAAATTACAATGTACCATTTGTAATTCAGTAATATGATAGCATTGGTCGGGGGTTTGATTACTTTTGCATGGCACTGTATTGGGCTGAGGAACACACTTTTCTATCCTGTTTTTATGGACCATTAAACTTTTCTTTGAAACATTGCATAAGGTAAGGTGGCATCATTAGAAACTTAGCAACTAGTACTGAGATCTATATAGCTGGGTTAATTTCAATCGGCAATATTCTTTTTATGGCTCTCTTAAAGTCTATTATTCAAAGTACTGAGTAAGATACTAGTTTGCTGAGCTGGAAAATATGGGAAGCAAAATTAGCGCTAGCTGAATACTTGCTTTCTGCTTAGGGAAGGGCTGAGGGGGGAAAAGGAGGTGGGTGGCATGGTTACAGCTCAAATAATTCTAATCATCAGAGCTGGCAAATACATTCTGTAAACAATGTCCTAAACATTGTCAGGGGAATAAAAGACTCTTCAGTTATGTGGGTGAGATTGTATGAAATTGAGTTTTGCCAGTAGGGCTGAAAAAGCCATTCCTTTATTGCACAAGTGCCAGAAATTCTAAATGAATGAACATGTGTGTGTGTTGGAGGGGTGGAGTAGCAATCTTTCTGAGTAAGCTTTTTAGTGTTTCTTATCAGGAAGTTCTTTGGTGTGTGTCTGTATGGGAGTCTCTAGCACCTATGCCTCATCATTAGTGGAGGCACCGGGCTGGTTCACACGTGCATCTACATCATTTGATGACTCAGATCTGCACCTCTCCTGTTTTTGAGGTGACATTGGGTCATGTTTTCCTGTTATGAGAGATTCATGCTAGCTTATTTGCACATGGGAGTCTGTGTTCAATAGTAAGTGTATGTACTGCTTAAGTTGTTTCACATGGCTGTCATCAGAGCCAGTGTGGTACAGAGTGTTGGGCTAGGACTGTGGAGTTCCATGTTCAGATTCTCATTCAGCCATGAAGCTCACTGGGTAACTTTGGGCCAGTATCTCTTGCAGCCTGATCTACCTTACAGGGTGGTTGTGAGGATAAAATGGGAGGGGGAAAGAACCATGTACATTACCTTGACTTCTTTTAGAAGAGAAGTGGGTTATAAATATAGCAAATAAAGGAGGATCTTATTTATACAGCCACAAGAGTGGCTGTATACTATAGCCAGTGTGGATTTTTCGCATTCCTCAATGTTAAATTGAAAATGCCCCCCATGCCATTCTGATGCTTCCCATAAGCTCATTTCAAAACAAAACCTTACAAAACGTATAGTCCTGAACTCAGAAACGCTTGCTGAACAACCCTTTAACTTTTCATGGCAATACACAAAACAGGCAGAGAATCGAGAGTTCAAAGTGTAAAAAGAGAGAGAGAAAACCCAGACCCCTTTTGGACTTTTTCCTGTCAGAGTTCTCGAAATTTGTTGAAATTAATTAAACATCTGCCATGTTCACAGAGTACCTGTAATCCTGTTACTGACCTTGCCCCATACTCTGACTTTCATCTTCGGCAGTTTAATCTCCCCTTAATTTCTCATAAATCCTTATTTCTGCTTTTGTGTGTTCTACTCTGTTGCTGTCTGCTGAGTCTCCATCTCAGTAGATTCCCAACTCTCTCCTTTTTCAGGCACGGTATGATGGTATGTTTTGCAGTTTTATGCTGCTGTTCTCTTAATTTTAAAAAGATCAATCTTTTATTGCTGTGTGAGTTGGGGGTGTGCACTGCATGTGTTGTAAGCCGGTCTGCTGGCCATTTATTTAATAAGCTGGTCTAGCATGGTGCCTTAAGAGATTGAGGAACAATCAGGAATTCCTTGGCTTAAAGTTACCCCTGCTATGAACTCAGCATATAGTCCACCCCTCCAATAACAATACTGGCCTAGCTTACAGCAGGGGTGGGGAGCCTCAGACTGGGGGTCAAATGCAGCCCTCCTGCCTCTTTGTCTGGCCCTCAGGACTCTTCCCCAGGTCACACCCCTTCACAGCCACACTCTTCCTCACCAGCCACACTTCCTCTCCTCAGGCCAAGCCTCTTACGAGCCCTCATTGGCACTCTCCTTGAGTGTTTTTGTCTGGCTGGAATGTGTCCTTGAATTCTGATAATGCCTCGTTTGCCTGGGTGGGTGACGGAGAGGGGTGAGTGTGTGTAGAAACTAGCCTACTGTACAAAGTTAAAATCCACACTTGTTGCTCTGCTTTCTTCTGCTGACTACTGGCACGTGGCCCCTAAAAAGCTGAGCAGGAGGTAATGTGGCCCTTGGGCTGAAAAAAACATTCCTCACCTCTGCTTTACAGGATATTGTAAGAATCGCAACCCGATAATGTATGTGAAGCACTTTGAACACCTGAAAGCTTTCTACAAACATTCAGTATTAATAATAATAAATTATTTTTTGCAGCTGAATGAATTCAGAAGTGGATTCTTTCTCAACCCCTCCCCACTATCTCCCTCCAGAAAGAAGGTATTTCCCCCGCTAAGCTTTGACATCAACTTCCCCCCAAGGCCATGTTGATTAATGAACAAAAGTCCACTTATTTGTGAAGAAGGGAGTTGCCACATGGAAGATAAGCAGAAAAGCAGGAAAAGAGTGTCTTGTAGCAATTTAAAGACTAATAGATTTATTCTGGCATAAGGGATTTTTTGCATTTGATGAAGCGGACTCATGAAAGCTTATGCCAGAATAAATGTGCCAGTGTTTACAGTGCTATAGTACTCTACTGCAAACAGCAGCAGGCTAGGGCCTGCCTATCTTCCATAGAAATGGAAAGCCATGCACAATAAGACATCAAGGAAGTTGGTCATTATTGTGAAAATTATCTGCTAGTACTGAGTTGAGAGCCAGTGTGGTGTAGTGGTTAAGGTGCTGGACTATGGGTTCAAATCCCCACACATCCATGAAGCTCACTGGATGACCTTGGGCCAGAGGAAGGCAATGGTAACCCCCCCCCCGAATACCGTTTACCATGAAGGCAGTCCATTTTCCATTAGTACTGAGTTAGTAAAAAAAACTAGGACCAGTTTTTTTAGTTTGTATTGACTTGTAATCTATTCATGTGCTGCATCCATTATTCCCATGACTGAGGATATAATTGTAGTTCTTGCTGATGGGTTTCCATAAAATCAACTCTTTTGATTGTCAAGGGAATTGCATGTTAAGAGGAAGAGTAACACATATCGGAAATCCAGTTTTAAAATCGTCTGGCACAAGATAAAAGCCCAGATACTTACTTGCTTTATGATGATACTTGGCAAGGAAAGAATTCAAAGGGCATCAAGAGATTGTTCTTTATGCCAATAAAAATGCTGAACTTGGAGTATAAAGTACCATTTCTAATACATATATTCTCTCCCCACACTCTCTGTAGGATTTGAAGGTGTGTGTTGAATTTATATATGGTGTTATTGCTTGTGGAAGACAGTTCATTCTATCCAGGGGGCTTAAAGAAGAACTCTGCCTTGATTCTGAATATGTGTGGATAGTACTATATGCTTCTTTGGAGCTCTGAAAGTGAGGAATGAATTTGCCAGTATGTCATTCAGGGACATTGATGTGGATATAAAAGAGTTCCTAGTTGGCATCAATCTGGGGCAATACTTTCAGAATTTTCAAGACTTTGGTTATAATGCTCTGCGAGATTGCGTGGGGGTAAACAACAGTGTGCTTCAACAAATTGGAATATCTCCTACTGGGCACCGCAGAAGAATTCTCAAGCAATTGGAGGTCATGCTTGCAAAAATGCTAGAAAAATCTGTGGCTCTTGAAAGCCAGAATACTGAAGATGTGGAAGAGTTAGGAAATAGCTGTTCACAGCCACTTTGCCACAATCCCGACACATGCATTATAAATCCAAATGAGAGTGAAACAACAATCTGGGTAACTGGAGAATGGAGACATAAGGCTTGTGACAATAATGACATGTATGAAGATAATAGCAAATTTGCAGACTGTGAGTCATTAGATGTTGAAGGCAACGTGTCTTCAGGTTTGGACTGTCCTAACTCATCCTGTCAGGACTTGACATGCTCAACAGATGTTACTGCTGTTTCAAGAAATTCACTGAACAATGTGATGTCCAAAAAGATATCCCTTTCACTTGAAAAAGGACAGTTGGGAGCCATCCATTTTCAACCAGATGATACTCCCAAAGAAACTTCATTTCTTTCCTCTGCTTTCTCTTCATCAGAAATGAAATCTGGTGAAGATGATGAGCATCTGATGTTTTTTGGGCTGGAAAGTTTGTCAAATGCCCCACCAGACTCTCCATTCTTTGAATTTAAAGGTGAAATGGTTGAGAATGATTTGTATAGCACTAGTACTTTGAGTTCTACAAAAGGAACTCCTAGACCAACACGGTCTTTCATGCTTAGGCATCGTCCTGTTCCAGAAATACCTGGCTGTTCCACAGCAGCAGCTTCAACAAGGTAAACTTTAATAAATTGCAACATTTTATGGTGCTTTTTGAATGTTCTGTGTGCTTCATGTATACTGTTTCAGTAATCCTTGCAACTCTGTCAAGTTGGTCAGTATTCTTTTCTGTGTATTTCCAGACAGGAAGGCTGAGGCCTAAGGCCAGCCAGTAATTTCATGTCAGACTCAAGATCTGAACCAGAAACTTTATGGTTTGCAGCTCAGTCTCCCAGCTGCTATTTCAGATAAGGTCTTGTGTTAAAGAACAGCAAAGGTGATGGAGCAAATGTATATTGCACAAACATGGATGAGACAGGGAGAACAGATATAAGATGTTCTCTTAATATGTGTGGTTAGAGAATATGGAGTGTTAGCTGGGATAGCTTTTCTGAGTAAAATGGTGTTCAGCTATGCTGCAGTTTGCTTTTCTGGGCTCGAGGGTGCCTTCTACACTGCGTTGCCTCCTGTACCAGTGCCGCCCCCCACTCTGATCACCACCTGGTAACTGCCATTTTAATTTCCATATAATATGCCTGAGGGGAAGCATTGCTCTGGAGCATTTGTAAGGAAATAAAATGATGGCAGCCTATCACCGAGTGCCAGAATTTTGTTTTTCAAAGGGAGAATAAGAGCAGCTGATGTGCAGTGCTAGGGCCCAGGCAGCTGCTTAAGGATGTTACTTAGGGACATTGGATCTTCTTTCTCTTACACGCAACTACTATAAGTGCTGTACCTCACTGGTAGATCATGCGTGCAGAAGGCGCCAGGTTCAATCCCTGGCATCTCCAGGTAGGGCTGGTAATGTCTCCTGTCTGAAATGCTGGAGAGCCGCTAACAGTCAGTGTAGATCCAGTGTAGCTAACATTGTGCCCTCCAGGTGATGTTGAATTCTGATTCCCATCTGCCCTTGCAACACTGGCCAATGGTCAAGATAATGGGTGCTGGTGACCTCCAGATGTTGTTGGGTTTCATGTTTGCTACCCCTGGTATAGACAATATTGAGCTACATGGACCAATGATCTTGAGTCGTAGTAAGGCACCTTCCTATGTTAATTGGGTGCAGAAACTCTAGTCTTTTAGGCTTCTGGTCACTCTAGCTTGAAAGAACATAAAATCTGCCAACTCTGCATGCTAAAGTAAATGTATATTGCTCCCTGTCTTTCCGTCTGTCCGTGTTCACTGTTCTGGTGTGACATCCAAATTTCTCTACCTACTCTTCAGAATGCAGCATTTGATGTCCAAAGCCAGTTTCAGAGGGAGTGGCAGGCATTCTGCAGACTCATGAAAAGTAGGGTTCTCTTAATTTTAAAGTGGTCTGCTTGCTTCTAACTTTTTCTGACTGTCAGATATTCCACTGGTTCCCCAGCATCACTTCACGTAAAACAGGCTTCTGTAACCCTTTTGCTGCCACCAATTCACACAGAATGCTTCTTTAAATCCTCCTAGTAGCACACATGGAAGGCTTTAGGCGTGAGATGGTACCACCACTGAGAGTCACTATAAATCTTGAACTATGTTGTCGGTTTATTAAAGGGATATTATTTGCAAAAAGGAATAGGGTTTCTTATTTTGGGACTTTATAGGTGCTTGCTGACAGGTTCTAAAGTCTCCAGAGACACTGCTGCTGACACCAGCCTCCAAGTGGCTCTCCCCACTGGCCCATTTCCCTAAACCTCCACCCTAGCCAGTTACTTCCATAACCCAATTAAGCTGCTAGACCCAGTCTGCCTCTGTGCCCCCAAAGCTCCTCTGGTTGCACTTCTGGCTGTGGCACAGTTTAGCCAGTGTTATATCCCCACTTGTACCACTTCCCTCTGGCAAGACCTTGTTTCAGGGCAGCTCCTCAGACACACTCAATCACTGGCTCTCTTATGATCTTCACCAGAGCACAATTAATGACACCCTGGGTAATTATATATAGGCCTCAGTCCTTCACTCAGGTATTTTCACCAACCAACTCCAACTGCCCTTTCTAAGTGCTAGCTGTCAGTTAACCCTCTACTGCCTGGAATCTCCAGCCAATCGGAAAGAATTTACCTGATCAGGCCCCATCTCCTAAACTAGAGTCTTAAAGCGATTTTGTCTCTTTTCACAGAACCTGTCACCAAGCAACCACTGACAAGGAGGCTTACCGCAGCGTACGAGAACAAGGCCTCATGGCAGTCACAGTGGCCATATGTTTTTAAACACAAACACATATATAGCATTTCTCCACACAGACTATCACAAAACAGTGTGTTTCAGTACATCATGTTAGAAGACATGTGGGCCTGCCACTAAAAACAGCAAGCTTCTCCTGAGTCCCCCCCCTCCCTGTGTTTCCCTGTCCCTTTCAGCAGCAGCCAATATTTTGAAGTGGAGGAATGGGGAAATGCACAATTGTAATAACTTTCAGATACATAATATGGCATTTCAGAGGGGAAGACTGGAAGTGGATTCAAGGCTACAATTTTTGGCAGCAGGCTCCTGTTCTTTGTAACTTGCAGTTCTGCCGTGAAACAGGCTGGCGGTTTAGCCAGTATAATCAGGATGTGCAAACCACTGAACTGAGGTCACACTTTGTTTTTCGATTTTTTTTATTAAATGCGATGCACAAACACTAAGATTTGATAATACAGACGAACTGCTGGTTTTGAAGCCAAGGTCTTTATTGTTAATGCTGCTGCTTGTCTGTCAGTGCTTGAATTTTTTTTATCCTCCTAAAAAGTGTAGTGTCCTTGTGTAGTGCACTTATCTAGTATTCTTTCATGTCTGGATTTTTAAAAGAATTCTCTATATTATTATTCGCCTTACGTATGGCCAAGAAACAGATTTCCCCCCCTTCCGACCTTTCCCTCTCTTTGAAAATTGCCTCCAGCTTGTTAAGAGCAGATTTCTATAATGTGTGTCCTTAGAAATGTAAAGAGACTTTTGGGGATATGGTCTTCCAGCAGTGCTGCCAGCATGGCTGTGAATTCTACAGAGAGCTCATGTTTTGTCACCTCTTATTTAAAGTGTGCTGCTAAGTTTTTTTTAAAAACAACATTGTTCTCACTGAAACTTTAATACAAAATCTATCATGCAAAGTAGCTATAATGAGCAGAAAACTCCATGCCCCCCCTGCCTTCCGTTTAGGTCATAGTAATGGGTCATGTTTAATATCTTTTATTTTTATTACTTACCAAAATAAGTTAACAGTACTGCAGTCCTATAAAATGTTACTCTGTAGCCTGAATGCCTTGGAAAGGTTACAACATTTGGGACTTTTTAGTTCAGATAAAAGGCGACTAAGAGGGGACATGATAGAGGTGTACAAAACTATGCGTGGTGTGGAGAAAGTGGATAATACTAGAATTCATAATATTAGAACTTGGGGACATCCAATAAAGCTGAATGTTGGAAGGTTCAGGACAGACGAAAGAAAGTACTTCACACAGCATGTAGTTAAACTATGGAATTTGCTCCACTAGATGTAGCAATTGCCTCCAACTTGGATGGGTTTAAAAGAGGGTTAGGCAAATTCATAGAATAGAATAGAATCATAGAGTTGGAACTAGGGGCCTATAAGGCCATCAAGTCCAACCCCCTGCTGAATGCAGGAATCCAAATTAAAGCATACTCTACATGTGGCTGTCCAGCTGCCTCTTAAAAGCCTCCAGTATTGGAGAGCCCACCACCTCCCTAGGTCATTGGTTCCATTGTTGTTCCATTGCTCTAAGGAAGTTTTTCCTGATGTTCAGTTGAAATCTGGCTCCCTGTAACTTGAACCCATTATTCCGTGTCCTGCACTATGGGACAGTCAAGAAGAGATCCTAGCCCTCCTCTGTGTGACACCCTTTAAAGTACTTGAAGAGTGCTAGAAAGCTATGTTCTTCCTGTGCCATCAGAGGCAATGTGCCTCTAAATAGAAGTTGCTGGGAACCACATGAAGGGAGAGTGCTGTTGCACTCAGGTTTTGCTTGCAGGCTTCCCATAGGCATGTGGTTGGCTGTTGTGAGAATAGGATGCTGGACTAGATCCACTGGCCAGATCTAGCAGGCTCTTATGCTCTTAATGTCTTAACTATTTCAGTTCATGTGGGTATGTTGTGATGCAATATAACTTTGAAGAAGAAGCCTTAAGTCCTGTGAATGTGATAAACTTATATTAGTTTTACACTGGTTTGACTGTCATGGCTCCCGCTCCCCCAGCCTCTAAAACACATTATAGAAACTTTAGTATATTTGCTGAGGAATCTTGATACAGACCCTAGCTCCCTTCATAGAACTACAGTTGTCAGGGTACACTGAGAAGAGGGAGTGACTGTAAGTATGTTGTGGTAGATAGACCCATTTACTAGATATACCCCTATACTTTAGCTGAGATGTTAAGTGAATTGTTAGAATAATGCCTTCTGTTATGGCACTGAATGTGACTTCATGTAAAATTTTGCAGTTTCAGATCCAGTGGCCAGAAGGTACTTGTAAGGCATACCCTTGAACTGTCCCATGTTATGTAAAATTGGCCTATTATATGATGATAATCCAAGGTATGTTACTGTCCTGGTGAAATCTTACTTTTGCCTTGGTTTTTTTTTGCTATCTCCCTCCTGGCAGCAGAGAAGCGTATTTTCAGGAGGGTAGTAAAGAGCAGAGCTGCTATGCCAACCGCCCAGGCTTTATATTGGCAAGAAAAAAAAATTAGCCTAGACAAATAGGTATGATTGACAAAAAAGGGGGGATGTAGCTGTTTTTAGGGATGGATACATTAGTCTGTCTGTGACCATGTCACTTTCTCATTGATCTGTAGATTTTTTTAAAAAAACCTAAATTTACACATTTCTAAACCCAGTAGGAGCCCATTTACATTTATACATTTTAAAAATATATTTTGATATGTGTTTGAGCAGAAAACTGTTTTGGAACATTCAGGAAGTGCAAAAGCCGATGATTAGTTCAGGAGGTCCAGATTAATTTGTATTGAAATTCACATTTCCCCCATACCTCTAGGCCTGTTGTGGATGTGAATACACGAAGGCAACAACTCCCAAAGTTACAGCCATTTAAAGATGCAATTATCATGCTGGTTCTACTTGTAGAGTATAGTATGATGACTCACACTGGCTTAACAGAATGCTGTCCATAAATCTGCTTGGGCTTGTTGCAATAGGATGGCATTAGACCTTACAGAAAGAACTTCTAGGGCAGAGGTGGCTAACCTGTGGCCTCCAGATGTTGCTGGATGAACTCCAACCATTTCTGACTCTGGCCCCACTGGCTGGAGCTGTTGGGAGCTGCAGTTCAGCAACATCTGGAGGGCAACAGGTTAGCCACCACTGTTTCAGGGATACTCATTGAATGACATAGCATCACTATACTATGAGTTTCCATAGTCTGCCCAACAAGGAGCCAGTAATGTAGATCGGGGAGGGGGGGGATTGAAACTCACAGTGTACTTATGTTATATCATGTTTTCAATATTTATAGGTGTTATGGGGATGAGAGAGGTGGAGGAGGAGACACAGGGCTACTGGCTTCAAACGTGCCCCTTTGCCTGAAAAACGGAGCCTTTTTCAAGCCCAACTGGGCCAGGAATCTGGTGCATTGTAATTGCTACACAGAATGAAAGAATTATGAGCTGCTGCTTTGGGTCATTAATCTTAAAATTAGATGGATTGTAGGAATCTGAGATCATGAAACTGAGCTGATGCTAGAAAATTATTCATTGTTGCTTTTGGTTTTATAAAGAGAACCTTTTACATTTCTTCATTATACCGTGTCTTGCTTTTAAGTCTTTAGGGAACGCTATTGGAGTGTTTTGAAAAGAGCAGATAGCAAGTTATCACAATTTCAAAGGATTGTCATATAAGGTTAGGTGATAGGAGATGAATGGTTTGATACTATGTCACTGTTATCTTTATTTCCTAACAAGATTCAAAAAGACTTTGTTTTGAAATTTTAATAAAAGTAATGTGTCATAGTTTGTTCTTATGAGAAACCTAACCAATTGAGACAACATCAAAATGACATGCTGCCTACATGGAGAAATAAGTTTATATTGCAATCTTTGAAGACTTTTTTTTAGCATTTTGGTTTATATAGTTCTCACATTAGTAACCTTACTGGGAAAAGAGAAGGGCCCACATCCACAGGTGATTCACTTGTACACACTGGAGTGTAACAGTAGTCAGGTTGATTTGTGATTCTGTACGAGTAAAGAAGTTGAATTTGATGGCCAGTACCCTCAAAATGCTGAGTCTCAGATTTCATTTTTTTAAAAGGACAAGTTTTTAGCCCTTCTGATTTTATACATCATAGCACCCCAAAAGGTCATCATTGGTGCCTCTGGGCAGGGCCCCAGAATATGAGCTGCTTTCTTCTTCTTCAAAAGTAAGTCTATAGCCCTCCTAGAAATACAGTTATGAAACAAAACATGAAGGTGCCCTTGAAAGTGATTCCTGTGAAAGGAGCCAGTCCAGCTGCTCCCGTCTGTCTTTAGTCAGTGAGTGAAGTCAGAGCTGAAATTGATCAGGGAGTTGTTTGATGAAGCAATAGGAAACCCTAGGGTCCTAAAGATCTTCTGTTTTTCCCTTCCCTTTAGTGCACTTTTTCTGTTTCTCTAACTTATGTTCTAGTAGCACTTTGAATCTCCATAGCTTTCCCTTCCTTGTCACCTAGTGAACAGGATTCATCTTTCCTGAGGTGGATTAGTCCGAGATCAGGTACTTCCTAATTTTTTTCTGCAAAAGCTACATCACATTTTACCTGATTCAGTTAACTGACAAATATGGGGACTGAACCTGGGACCATTTGCATGCAAAGCATATGTTCTACCACTCAGCTAACCCTCTCTGAGGGTACACAGTAGAATTCTGACTTCTTCTTTTTTGCTTCTGTTGTATTTGATGTTATATAACTGATCCTTGGAAGTGATCAGGTTTCAGACGCCAGAGTGGGCTGCTGGATATGATTTCTAATTATTGGGGGTGCAGCTTGAGTACCCTTTGTAGCTCCCTGCCCTTCCCAATAACTAGCAGAAGGAGAAGATTATGCCAGTTTGCATAATTTTGTTGAGATTGCAGCATCCAGGTTTTCTAGATACACAGGATTGGCAACTTCATATAGTAAGGACCTCTTCTTGCCTTAGGTTCCATTGTGATCCCTTAAAATATCCTGTAAAGTTCATGGCTTTGCCAGGGGCCAAATACAAATGGCTCAGGCAGATCCTGACTCCTTACATTTCTATGGTGGAATAATCTTAAATTTCTAGATAGTGGGAAAGGGTTATTGAGGCATCTATAAATAATAGTAATCTTCCTGCTTTCTGTGGGCCCATGTGGGCTGGGCTCCACGCTTCCCTCCTCAGAGTTGGCTCACACACATCCTTTTCTTACCCTTCCATTTAGAGTGAAACTATTCTGTTTAGTCCTATGAAGGAGGGTCAAAGTCTGCATGAGCAATTTTGGATGATGGATTGGGCAGCTTCATCAACTTGCATGGGGGGGAGGAACGCTGTAGGGGTAAAATCGGACGGTGGGGGCCCAACTCCCCCTGAACTCAAGCAAACAAAGTAAAGTTGGCCCATTGAATGTGTATAGGGGTGGGGGAGTGGTAACTTTTCCACGCTGTTTGAAAAATCTTCCAGGTTTTTTCTTTAAGATCTCCATTTACTGGAAAGCCCGCTAGTCTTTGTTTTTGCTTGCAGCAATGCTGATATTTATCTTTATTAGTGTTGAATGGGTTTTTTTTTATTAGTACTGACTGTTGGCTGTCTTGCAGATTTAGAGATCCTGAAGGACTGAGTAATAAGGGAAGGCAGGATAAAGGCATTTTAATAAATAAAGTGAACCTAAATCTGCAAGAGATTCTGTAAGCTCTTTCACAACCAGAAGCATAAGAATTGAGATAAATGTGCCCAAATGAAATCTGCAATAAAATGTTGTAGTGTGGCATGCTTCTGTTCAGAGTTCCAGCTCCAGTCAATTAATCATTGTCAGTTAATTATATACCACATTAATTTATATACCACATTTTAATTTCTTAAGTTCTTAAATTCTTAAGATTAGCCAGTCCTCCAGGTAGGACAGAACACCAGCCAGCCTATGAGCCTGACTTGTGTAATGTTACTGGGTACTATTTTCTTTCTTCCAGTCAATAGAAAAGGCCAATTCATGCATTCTAAAAAATACATGAGGTCTTGAACTGGGGAGTAGGAATGGGCATGTATTGCATCCCCAATATACATAAGTGCTTTGGACAAGCCTGTCCCACCCCAACCTTCCTACATTGAGTGGAAAGGCCTGAAGAGGCCTTTAAGTGCATTCATTGACCCCAGGGTTAACATAAAAAAACCAAAACTAGATCCTTTAACCCTCAGGTCTTCCCACTTCTGGTCTACACTACTTAAGATCAAATATAAATAATAACCTGACCCAAAGTTTAATAAACAGCTCTGTATTGATCTCTCTCTCCCCCCTCCCCAAAAGCTCTGTGATTGTGTTACTATGAAACAGTAAGTAATATAAGTCCAAATTAAGATATGTCACACCAGCAGAACAACTTCTAGTCTTTTTCAGTCTTGTATGTTAATTTTCTTGGCTGTCCTTGCGAGGAATGATAACAATTGTCTCTTGAAGAAATAAAGTAGAAGCACAACAAATAAGTTGAAACTAGACTTCTATAGCAACAGAAAACATTATACATTCACACTTAAGTGTTGTGGAAGTGGTTTGAAAGTGCATTCCAGAAGTGTGTTTTTAATTACTAGGATGTGTTTCTGAGCAACAAGCATCTGTTTTAATCACTTCCATGATAATTACCACACTTGTATTGTTAGATCTGACTTTGGCATAAGAATGGATCTCCAGAGGTAGCAAGGAAAATATGAAGGTATTCAAGATATTGAATATTTCCAGTTCATTTTTCATACAAATATGTTTTTCTCCCACGAGTGTTTCTGGACCTTTAAAGGCAATGATAAACTACCTCTGAATACAGCGTACCATGAAAACCCTATTCATAGGGTCGCCCATAAGTCGGAATCAACTTGAAGGCAGTCCATTTCATTTTTCAAAGCATGACAAATATAATTTAGTCCAGCTTTTCCCAACCTGGTGGCCCCCAGCTGTTTTGGCCTACAACTCTGATCATCCCTGAACATTGGTCATGCTAGCTGTAGCTGATGGGAGCTGTAGTCCAAAATATCTGAAGGGCACCAGCTTGGGGGAAGGCTGATTTAGCCAAATTACTGCGCTCTATATCTGTAAAGAGTGTATATCAATAGTAGAAATGTTTATGATCCTGATTTTTCTTTGTCACAGTGGGAACAGCAAGTGCTAACATGTTAGCTTGGATGATGCTGTGGCAGGTCATGTTGTTTTGGGTTATAAGCAACTTATATGTGAATATGTTTCTGGGAAGCTGGGTTTTGAATGTTTTTGGAGACTAATCTAACCCTGAGCAGAATTGTCCACGTTTATTTTTATGACAGATTTTATTCTGCCTTTCCTTCAAAGAAGGAACTGCAACTTACATGTGGTTCCCTCTGCTCCCCTATTTTGTATGCCAAAGTGTATGTTTTGGCGATTAAGCTGCTTTTTGATATAAATATTGTCATCAACAAAATATTATCTGTTTGGCTATCTGTAATCTTGATGTGGCTCTTTATTTTTAATGCATTGTTGCTTAGGAAGTGAAAAAATTTCCATTATTCAGAACATATTTCCTTCAGGCTGAAAATTAACACAGCATGTTTGGGACATTTATTCGCAAAAATAAATGCGAACATGCAGTTTTTGCAAGAGTAGGATTTTCCAAATGGTTCATTTTCAACCTAGCAGAAATACACGGTTCTCCATCCAAAGTGCTGATCAGTTTTCTGTTGCATTTGATGTCAAGTTGATGTTTAGCAAAGTTCCTGTCGAAGTGACTGGCTGATTACTGTGCACTGTCATGGGCTGTTATTTAAGACTGGTCTATTGCACATTATTTCTATTTTATACAATATGCTTGATTGTGCAGCAAGTAATTTGCTTTTTTGTGGATCCATGATAACTCTTTGGATACCTGTCTTTTTGTTCAGAACAAGCATCAGTAGCTGTGAATATGCTATTTTCACATTGTGCATCATGACATGCAGGAAAGAAGTACAGTGAGCCTTGGACATTTGCAAACCCCCTTCCCCTCTCTTCTTACACAGCTAGAAGGAGGAGTTCAGAAGCTTTTGGTTTTGGTTTTGGTTGACCATGGTTTGCTGTATTGCCTGGGATGACACACTGTGGTGAATACTAAATGTACATGTACTGCCTTCAAGTCGATTCCGACTTATGGCAACCCTATGAATAGGGTTTTCATGAGGCTGAGAGGCAGTGACTGGCCCAAGGTCACCCAGTGAGTTTCATGGCTATGTGGGGATTCAAACCCTGGCCTCCCACATCGTAGTCCAACACCTTTAATACTAATTATGGTTAATTTCAAACAAGACAACTTCAAATATAGGTTATGAGGCTGGTTTTTAAAAACTAACCATAGAGTTAATCAAAATTCTGTGTCTAGGCGGTATGACAAACTGTGCTTAATTAAAAACAGAATTGAAAGCTTCTATATTCTTTCTCTCAGCTCTATGAGGTAGGAGGGGAAAGGGCAGTACACAAGTCCAAAGATCTCTGTGGCTTGTGCGCATCACACTAAACCTTGATTTAATGTGGAGACCAAAAATTGTCTTTTTTGGAATTAAAATATCATGGATATTCATTGCATCTCTAGTTAATTGCTTAAACAGTTCTGTAATGACTTTAGATTAAGTGTTATAATAAAGTAGGATATTTTAGGACAAAATATTAATTGTGCTGAAAATGGAAATTAGAACATAATGTTACTGCTTGGATTTTGTGAATGAACGCAACAGCTTTTTAAACCTTAAAGTTTATAATTCTAACAAAATAGGTAAATGCATGTTCTGTCTAATATTTATCTATTCTGTTTGGTATCTTTCCAGCTCCCTCCAGGAAAGAAGAAATGTGAATGGTTTAAGTATCTCTTGTTCAGAGAGTCATCCTTCACAAAGAAGTGAGTTGAACTTTGCAACTAATTGCAAGTTATATTGAGTTATTGGAGAATGTAAGAAAGCAAGCAGAGGTGATAATTGAATTTTTTATTTGGGAAATATAGCATAATAAGCATAATGTTGGGAAGGCCATATTAATGAAAAAGGATGTTAATAAATAAAAGTGGGTACATCTATTTCTTGAATGATATTTTCTTTATTTGAAAGAAATGTTAGCTTTACTTTATATCTCTTTCCACCTGATAGCATAGAACTATTTCAGTTGGGATGAATAAATAATGCTTGAGGATACGTCAAAGATCTTATAGAAAGGGGAAGCTCATACAACTCCCCCAGGGAGAAACGTGTGCACTCCCATCATTGGGATGGCTGAAGTGTGAAAGAGATGTGCAAGGTTTGTTCTGGTGTAAAACCTGAGAAGCACAGAAACAGGATGTGTGAGTCACATGTGCATTCTTCTGTGTTGCTTTCACATCATGCTTCACAAAGCCATTGGCAATGTATCTTTCCTCTGCTAGGGCAATTAGAACTTACCAGTAGCCTATGATCATTGCCTTCTTTGAAATATGATTGCTAGGGAGTGTATGTACAGTATTAGGCTCTAAGTATATGTGACAGTAGCGGATTCTGCTTTCAGAAAGGGTGCTACCAAACAGATATAAAGCAGGCAGTGAGGGGCAATTTCATACGGAGAGATGTGGGGATGCTGAAAACTTCCTTTTCAGACCGATTTTCTTCTGGCAGGATTTGCCTCTGGAAGTGGCTTCAGTAGAAAAAAGCATGGGGTGGAGGAGGGGTACAGCAAGGAACCTCTTCCTACCTACCACTGCTCCACATTAAATCCTCTCCAGCTGCTTGCTCTATACTTGTTTGGCACAACTGGCATTCTTATAATGCTGTCATAATGCAGTTACATCTCATTAAATGCTAAATAAAGTGTTATGAAGGCAGGGCAGTCGGAAAGAGCTCAACAGAAGAAAAGTGGAGATGTGTATAAATTAGTGTGAGTGCACGGAGAGAGAGAGATGCTTCCCTGTGTTCATTTTGCCATTCCTTACCATTCTCATACACTCCTCAATACAATGTCCATGGACATACCTACATGCTCTTTCTTTACAGTATTTGTCTGCTGCCATTCCACAGTGTTTTCACAGCAACTCCCCAAATGCTCCAATATTAAACCAGCCATCCAAATAACACAAAATCAAAAGTAAAATCACACTAAAAATGAAAAATCACCAAGAGCAGCAGTAATATATTCTCATCAGTCAGAAAATGCTTTTTAAAATTAAACCAAAAGAGTGATGTACCTGGCGGATCTTCCATAAAATTGACTACTCTTGTGTGTTTCTTTCACTGCCCCATCCACTGTCACAACCCCCTACAACTTGTTATTTAAACTCTCTACTTATTCCATACAACATACTGGTTTTTAAGATTCCTCCCGGTTTTGATTGGCGTTTGGTATATATTTCAATGGAAATAGTCTGGTAAGCCTGTTGCTTGAAAGAATAAAATAACTTAAGGTTTGTTACTACTGGAAAATAAAGTCACTCTGATTCCAGGCATACATGTGGCTGTTATAGAGCCATGATGCTCACAGTCACAGACACTTTTCTCTGACTGACTAGAAAGGAAGAAGGGAGGAAGTAAAGCCTGAGGAAAAAACAAACAAGCAGTTGCTAAGACAGGAATCAGCGAGGGAAAAATAGGTTGCCTTTCTGTCTCTCACCTCCCACTTGTTCAGATTATTTGTTACAATCATTGGTGCTCTAGTCCCAACAGTTCGAATCCTCTTGGGTGTACATCAAATGGATCTTTGGATCCTGGCCATGGTGTTGAGAGGATTAAGGACAGTTAATAGAGTTTTACTTTCTTCTGTGCATATGCATAAACAACTATTTGAAGTGAACTTTTGCCTGCTCCTGTTTAAAACTTACCTGGACATGTTTGGACACATTTCGTGCTCCGCAAAATAACTCTGCTGTCAGCTCTAGGCATTTTAAAACCATGAAACAGCTTCCCCTCCCCTCCCCCTCTTCTTCACACCCTGGAAACTATGAGATGGGTTTGAAGGCTGGTGTTTTTTTTATCTTCCTTTTGATTCTTTTACATTCAAAGGTTTTTGGCTGAAACTAATAATGGCTATAAACTTTCAACTTTATTCAAGGAATGGTGAGTTTCAAAACATGACATTAAGACTGGGAAGAAAATGGTAATAAAACCATTTATAAAGTTGTTATGTTTATTAGATGCTTTGTTTTGCAGAAAGGTGACCTCAAAGCAACTTACAAAAACTAGTGTAAAAATAAATAATGACAGACACTCTTCATTTAAACATAAAAGCTACATTTCTATTGCATTCTGACAGCAACATAGCACATTTTTGGAATCCTAGATAAACAGGTTCAAGCTGTCGTGCCATTGTGAAGCCATTGCAGTGTTCTTAATTTAGTCATCCTCTCATAAATGGAACCTGGGAAATGTGGGTTAGGACTAAAAAACTAATCAAAGAGTCTGCTATACTTTGGCTTTCATATAACCCTGCAGCCCTGCCAGATTTTGCAACATAGTCCCATGGATCATCCCACCATAGCAGGAAACTGTTGTGATATGAACCATGAACAACTGTGTCTTATCTTTTAGTGAATTAAATTTATAACAGCGGAATAGGGCTCCTCGAGCTGAGTGGCTCAAAGAAAGCCTGAAAGAAGTTAATGGAGAAAATATGTCTACATATTTATGTACCATAAAGACAAACACTGTCTCTGGTTGGCAATAGATTTCCAGTGTGAGGAACCCTGCTGTTTGTTTATTTATTTATTTATTAAATTTATATCCTGCCTTTCCTCCCAGAAGGAACCTAGGGCAGCAAACAAAAACACTAAAAACACTCTAAAACAGCCTTGTCCAACCTTTGGGTTCCCAGATGTTGCTAGACTGCAACTCCCATCAGCCCCAGCCAGCATGGCCAATGGTCAGGAATTATGGGAACTGTAGTCCAGCAACATGTGTGGTCCAAAGGTTGGACAAGGCTGCTCTAAAACATCTTAAAAACAGACTTTCAAATATATTAAAGCAAAACATCTTAAAAATATCTTTTTAAAAAGAGCTTTAAAAACATCTTAAAACACAATTCCAACACAGACACAAACTGGGATAAGGTCTCTACTTATAAGATTTGTCGAAAGAGGAAGGTCTTCAGTAGGCGTCGAAAAGATAACAGAGATGTCGCCTATCCTTGAAGGGAAGGGAATTCCAAAGGGTAGGTGCCACTACACTAAAGGTCCACTTCCTATGTTTTGTGGAATGGACCTCCTGATAAGATGGTATCTGCAGGAGGTCCTCATCTGTAGAGAGCAGTGATCAACTGGGTATATAAGGGGTAAGATGATCTTTCAGGTATCCTGGTCCTAAGCTGTATAGGGCTTTGTACACTAAAACCAGAACCTTGAACTTGGCCCAGTAACTATTGTTCTTGGGTTTACATGCATGTGCGTGCACCAAATGCTCAGAGTGACTGACTAACAGTGCGATCTTATGTCTATTTAAAAGTAAGCTCCATAGAGTCCAGCAAGGTGTACTCCCAACTGGAGGATTCCCATTTTTAGGGGTTTTCTTCCCCTAAAAATGAGTTACTGTATGCTGCCACCATTAACCCTAAAGCTAGCCTGAAAACCAGTAGACTGTCCAGGTTGTTGGATGTGTGTGTGTTTCTAAGCCTTACTGGTGAACACCCTTCGCTTAAACCTAGCTCTAGAAATAATTAAAATAAAGTGACTTTAGATTTACTTTTTGAAAGTTCGGGGGTGGTAGTACAGGACTTACCAGTATCTTGAGAAATACCTTTAGAGCATATGAAGTAGCTCATGGCTAGTATATGGGGAAGATTTCAGTGAGAAATACCAGAGAAGTACTTTTTTAGCCCAACAAAGTTAATAGTCAAAGTAGATAAAGATGTTTATTTGGGAAAAGGCAGAAAAATGGGAAGCCAACAATTCATATTCACAGACCTATTTATATAAATTAATCAAAATGTTTATTAGCTAGTTACATTTTATGTGCTTGAGCAGAGTCTTGGATATCAGACCATATGCAGAGTTTCTTGCAGAAAATATTATCTTAGTCCATTACACTGCATCTTATTTGCTTAGCTTCAAAGAAGGCAAGGTACTGAGGCTATAAACCACATATATTAGAATATGTGACAAGATGAAGCTGGTGTCCTTCCTAAGAAAAGAATGGTCCAAACTACATATGGTGTCCGAACAAGGCAGATCAAATAACCTTATTCTTGCCTTTAATGTATTTGATATTGAAATCTTATATGGAAAATCTCCAGTGTAGTGTTCTTCCTTTAGGCCTTGTTCAGATACCAACAATGAGAGCAGTCTGTACATAGGATGGACTTCCTTCCCCACACATATGGACACAACTTGGATAAAGTTCATATGAGCATTCATTCTCATTAGTAGCAGGGCTTTACTTTTACAGTAGAAGCTTGTGGCTGATATTGACAATTGGATGCAAGTCTCCTCATTCTCATCAGCTTGAAAGAGGACTGCTCCCAGATCACAGCATGAGGCATTGATATGAATTTCAGAGGATTTATCAAAGTTAGGGTCAGGCAAGACAGGCTGTGAGGTGAGGCAGGCCTTCAGTTATCAAAGGCCTACTTACAACTGGAAGAGCAGAATACAGTCTTGGAGAGTTTTTTCCTACATAGATCAGTGAGAGGGGCAGCTATCACAGTACGGCCTTCTACAAACTGGTGATAATATCCAGCAAGTCTCCAAAGCGATTGGACCTGCTTCACGGTGATGGATGTGGCGTGATCCACTGAGCAATAGTTTCCACTTTTGGGAGGTCAGTGTGGCCTCTTTTTACTCTTTTACCTGAATAAACCACTTTTTGTGCATTGGAAGGGATACCAGTTTTGTGGAAGCGTTTTCAGCCTGCATTCACATGGGCCAGGTGCTCTTCTCTAGAAGAACAGTAGATGATGATGTTGTCCAGGTAGGCCAGGGCAAAGTATCTTAAATTGTTAGAAGTTGGTTAACCACACTTTGGAAGGTGGCTGGAGTAGTTCTGAGTCTGAAAGGCAACAAATCCCAGGTGAGTAGTAAATGCAGATTTGGTTTCATTGTCCAAAAGGATGATGCTAATGTAAGTGGTGCCCCCTAGCTTTTCTAGAAGGACATCTACTTGAGGCATTCAAAAAGTGTTGGAGTGGTGATGTAATTCAGACAGCAGCAATTAACACAGAACTTAACTGAGCTATCGGAGTTTGGTCCCAGGGAAAGACCAGAGACTATTGGAGAATGCTATGACTCCAAGAGACCACATCTTGGACATGTGGACAAGGTGCTTGGACAGGTATGTGCAACCACTTCGGTACTCGATCCTTGCCCCTCCTGGCTTATAAAAACTAGCAAGGAGGGAACAGCTGGCTGGGCCAAGGAAGTGATAAATGCCTCCTTGCGAGAGGGAGTGGTCCCTGGCTGTCTGAAAGAAGCGGCAGTGAGACCACTTCTGAAAAAACCTTCCTTGGACCCAGAGGACTTCAACAGTGGCAAATGTTCCATTCTTGGGCAAGATCTTGGAACGAGTGGTTGCTGACCAGCTCCAGGCGCTATTGGATGAAACCGATTATCTAGATCCATTTTAGTCGGGTTTCAGACCCGGTTTTGGCACTGAGACGGCCTTGGTCGCCCTGTTTGATGACCTATGTCGGGAGAGAGACAGAGGGAGTGTAACTCTGTTGATTCTCCTTGATCTCTCAGCGGCTTTTGATACCATCAACCATGGTATCCTTCTGGAGAGGCTTGCGGAGTTGGGTGTTGGAGGCACTGCTTGGCAGTGGTTCCGCTCCTACTTGGCGGGCCGTCACCAGAAGATAATACTTGGGGAACATTGCTTGACACCGTGGGTTCTCCAATATGGGGTCCCGCAGGGTTCGGTTCTGTCTCCCATGCTTTTTAACATCTATATGAAGCCGTTGGGTGCGGTCATCCGGAGTTTTGGAGTGCGTTGTCATCAGTATGCTGATGACACGCAGCTCTACTTCTCCTTTTCATCTTCTTCAGGTGAGGTGGTCGATGTGCTGATGTTGCCTGGACGCGACAATGGACTGGATGAGAACGAACAAGCTGAGACTCAATCCTGATAAGACTGAGATGCTGCTGGTGGATGGTTTCTCTGGTCAGACGGTGGATACATACCCTGTCCTGGACGGGGTTACACTCCCTCTAAAGGAACAGGTTTGTAGTCTGGGAGTCGTTTTAGACTCTTCCCTATCACTCGAGGCTCATGTAGCCTCGGTGGCACGGAATGCGTTCTACCAACTTCGGTTGGTAGCCCAGCTACGTCCCTATCTGAGTAAGGAGGACCTTACATCAGTGGTACATGCTCTGGTAACCTCATGTTTGGACTACTGTAACGCGCTCTACGTAGGGCTACCTCTGAAGACGGTTCGGAAGCTACAGCTAGTGCAAAATGCGGCGGCCAGACTACTAAGAAGAACCAAGCGGTTTGAGCATATAACACCTGTTCTGGCTCGCCTGCACTGGCTTCCAATATGCTTCCGGGCCAGATTCAAAGTGTTGGTACTAACCTATAAAGCCTTATACGGCGCGGGACCACGATATCTGCTGGAATGCCTCTCCCGATACGAACCGGCTCGTACACTACGGTCTACTACGAAGGCCCTCCTCCGGGTCCCGACCCATAGGGAGGCCCGGAGGGTAGTAACAAGATCTAGGGCCTTCTCAGTGGTGGCCCCCGAATTGTGGAATAGTCTCCCCGAGGAGGTACGCCTGGTGCCGACACTATTATCCTTTTGGCGCCAGGTTAAAACCTTTCTCTTCTCTGAGGCATTTTAATCTAAGTTAATTTGAGTAAATGTTGTAATTTTATTTTAGATGGTGTACTTTTATATACTTGTTGTATTAGATCCTGTAATTTTATTATTGTATATGTTTTTATGTTCACCGCCCAGAGAGCTGTTTGCTAGTCGGGCGGTATATAAGCTTAATAAAATAAATAAAATAAATAAAAATCATGTACCACCTTTAATAAAAAAAAAGAAAAGAAAAAAAAAGAATCCCACTGTCCATTTTATAGTTTTAAAAAAATATTGGCAGGGTTGGAAGACTAATCCCTGCCAGACAGTACAATTTACACATGCCCATTCAGAAGGAAGCCCCACTGTGTTCAGTGGGACTTACTCCCTGGTAAGGATGTATCTGATTGCAGCCTAAGATACTGGTTAGGAATAGGGGAAGATAATGCCTCGTGCAGCAGCTGCCTCTTTAGATTCTGACTCCTTAGTTTCTTCTATATCATGTAATAAAAGTAGGACCTGCAACAAAATATTGCAGTGTGGAGTGCTCCTGTACCAGTCGACTATCCATGCCCTCCTCCAAAATTTTCCATTCCATTCCCAGTCCGTTTTCCATGTGTTCCCCCCTCCCCCCCACCAACTGATGGTCAGCATTCCATGCCCATTGAGCACACTCTGCGCTCTTTTGGTGGTGGTCTCCCTTTTTAGGATTTTCCCTATTTTTTCTTTTCTGCAAACTGTGCAGTTTCCCCAAGCCTGCTGATACCTCCCGTGTGTGTGTGTGTATGTGTGTGTCATTTTACAATTGGTATTCCTAGCCCAAACACTGGTAACAGAGGGAAATATCCTCTGACACTACACTGTGATACTTTTTTTTACAAATGAGAGAAACTTAGACTGGTGTATCACTAGACTGTAATAAAAATGCATTGAATAGCACACACAGCTGTAATTCCAAGAAAATGGTGACTGTGAGTTTGAACATAAACCTCTGCAGAAGTTTTAATTAATTTAGTCTCCAGCCCTGAGACTTGCTTAGAAGCATTTTCCAGTGCAATGAATGTTAAATTATGTAAATAGGATTAGCAATGTGTACCCATATTATTTTCTGAACTACATATATTGAAAGGGACTTGTATAACTTAATGCTGGGATGTGGACTTGAAGAACTATCTGCTGAAATACAATTGGTATTGGTGCCACTGTATTTTTAGTCAGCTTTAATTGAAGGTATGATAGTTGATACTAGGACTGTTTAAAGTCTGCACAGTTTTGTATGACAATCTGGAACTTCTTAAGAGTTGCATGCATGCTTACATCAACAATTTATTGAATGTCATAGGAGTAGCCAATGTGTTGCCCTCCAGATGCTTAGACTGAGACTCCCACCAACCCCAGAGAGCATGACCAATGGTGAGGCATGATGAGAGCTATAGTCCACGACATCTGGAAGACGCCACATTAGTTGTTCTTAGATTGCAGCACCAAGTAGTGACTTATTTGTGTGAATTAGCCATCACCTACAGGAACTTGGTACTATTCTCTTGGAAGAGTCCATGCATTTATCTTGGGGAGAAAATATGCAAGTTGTCATAGAATAAGAGTGGTGACAAGATCTAGGGCCTTCTCAGTGGTGGCCCCCGAACTATGGAATGGTCTCCCCGAGGAGGTGCGCCTGGCACCGACACTATCATCTTTTCGGCGCCAGGTTAAAACCTTTCTCTTCTCTGAGGCATTTTAATTCCTGTTAATTTTAAATTATTATAATTTGATTTTAGATTGTACAGTTTTTTGTACAGTTTTGTATTGTGATATACTGTATTGTGTTATTTTTATTGTATTTTTAATGTTCACCGCCCAGAGAGCTGTTGCTAGTCGGGCGGTATATAAGCTTAAATAAATAAATAAATAAATAAACATGTTTGTGAAAATGAGTGACACATGTACAAATCTGAAGCAAGGCTTGTTTTCTTTTAAAGGAGATTCAGCTGAAGAAAAGCCACCTCCTATATCTCCATATGGAGAAACCTTTTTTATCAGCTGCCCAGAAGACAGGGTGAGTTGTTTGCTAGTAAAATTTCTGTCATTGTGATAAGGGTGGAGTGGAGATCATGATGGTGCATTGTATGCCTTCTAGGATCCCTGTTAGTTAGATCTGGGCCACCTAGTGTCAGAGTGGAGAACAAGTTCTGCTGTCACTGCCATAGTGATCCAAGTGCAGAACTTCATTATTGCCTATAAAAGTTGGGGGCAGCCCATTCACTGTTATGGAATAAGGTAAAGGGGAACATGCAAGAACTCCATTGGAGTTTGGGTTGCTCTTGCTCATTGCCACTGCTGATTTCAGTCTTTGAGAATCAAACGTGCCCTCAACTGCCTAGACCCAGCCTGTGTTATTTTCTTCATCATTTTGGAGTGTGACAAAATATTGGGCAAAGGGAATGGAATGTTAGGAGTTGGCAGATACATTGTGTTATTTATTTGATGTATGAGGAACTTTTGGCCTTCCCAAGCTTGCTGGGCTACAACCCCCATAATCCCTGGTCATTGGCTATGCTTGCTGAGGCTGATGATAGATGCAATTCAGCAACTTCTGGAGGGCCAAAGATTCCCCACTCCTGACTTATTAGGAGCCTACACAAGTTAAAACTGGTTGGCCTTGTGTAAAGGATACAGTCTAGAAGACCAGACTCATTAAGATGGGGTAAGAAGAAGATAACACTGTATTTTATCCAGTGATTCTCACTAAGAAATAAAGCATGCATTTAGGGAGCCAGGATTCTTGAACTGGGAACTCTAGCAACAAGTTCTATGTGCCTTACTCTTTACCAGTTGGAGAAAAAAGCTTCTGGTCGTCTTTTTGCTATGCTGTAATGTCACCACTGTGCATGGTCATATGATGGTATGGCAGCTGCCAAATCAGTAGGAATCAAGTGCCACAGGGGACCAATAGGGTTCCATTTGCTCCTGAACAGCTGCTGGATACATATTGCTCTTGAACTAGTATCACAGCTTGCTTCAGCCCAGCAATGGTAAATATGTCAAAAAAGGTGGAAGTTTTCTACTAAATTCTTAAATATTTATTAAGCGAAAATACATCCCTTATTAATTGCACATAAAACCCAGATTCTGTGCAACCATTACTTTATGCAAGTTTCATTTGCAGGATTAATAATAGGGAAAATGATTTGAAACTAAGATTAAAGACAATAACTACAGACCGCACTATTCACAGACAACTTTTCAGTGTTGTTAGATGTAAGATTGAAGAAGAATATTGGGTCAGGCATGGAGAACAGAAGGTTTCAGTTTATAGGAGGGATGCCTGGAGAAACTTGTTAATGAGACACTGGGGAATTGGAGGAAGAAGGTAAATCAGCTGGAACTTAAGCCGTTTATCTGTACTGAAAAATGAACTTGGATGTTAGAGATACTGAGCTGTGTTTTCAACCAAGAAAGAAGTAATCAGTGAGAATACTTTTTTTTCCAGGAAACATACATAAAACCCCCTTTGTTTAATATGCTGCCCTTTCAAGTGGCCAATTTACATGTTCTGAAGAGTTATTTGAGATAGAATTTGCCCGGCTGGATTTTTTATTCCCCTCCCCTTTGGAAGTGCAGACCCTCTCAGCCTTTATTACAGAGATAGCTAATATGGTGCCTTCCAGATCTTGTTGGACTACAATTCCCATCATCTCCAGCTAGCATTGCCAGTGGTCATGGATGATGGGACTTATAGTTCATCAACATCCAGAGGGCGTTATGTTGGCTACCCCTGCTTTATTACAAACTGCTTCTTGGTCAAGATGGCAAACCTCTTTTGAACTGACACAATTCAAGATTATTTCACAATATGTATCACAATATTATAACCAAAGCTACAAACAATATCAATTAAAAACAAAGAATCCATAGGTAAAACAAAGCAGTGCAACATAAGCCAGGGAAATATCTTCTGGTAAGAAATGCCCTATAATTTCTTTGACTGTGCCAATTATCAATCTACGGGATAGGGATGGGGAACCTACAGCCCATGGGCAAAAAAAATGGCCTGCCAGGCTTCCCTATTTAGCCCACAAGGCCATTTTGGACAGAAGGTTGTTTGAATAGTCACATTTCACAGAATAGGAACTTTGTGTATACAAAAAAAAATCCCCATTGTAAGTTGTTTTAGAATCGTCAGAAATGAGCACTCTGTAATAGCTTTCTGCAATGAGAACATGTATCAGAAAGCCCATTTTATGTATATACGCATCCAAGATAAGACTGATGGGTAGCTGGATCTACCTGACCTCTACTTTGCTGGGTTTTGTCTCTGTCATTGTGCTCTGTTTGCCACTGCCTTGTGACACTCTGGCATTTTTTGTAAATTTTATTTTACTGTATTATATGTGTTCAAAAATATAATTAATACTTATAAAAAAGATTGTGGCAGTTATTTTAAAGGGCGGAATCCAACATTGTGTAAGTGGACTTCACCTTCCTCTCCTCTCCCACGAAGCCCTTTCCTCCCAAAAATTTCCTTGAAGGACCCCCCAAGACTCTGGGGCAGATTTTGAGGGTGCACAGGGGGAAGAAGAAGGTGAAGTCCTGTTGGTTGACTGGAAGTCAGTTCTGCTCGTGCATGGACAGCACTGGACACACCCAAAGGCTTGTAGCTTTCTAAAAATTACCTATATCTATTCAAGTTTTGGAATCTCTTTTTGCAGGAAATCTATATCAAAGAACTTTCAAGCATCCAGGAGGAGAACCGAGATGACAAAAGCACTGAAGGAGAGAGCCTTCGGAGCAAAACACGGTATTGGATGAAAACTTTTAATTATATATGCTTAACATCCATCTCTCAATCTAAATGCATAGAATAAGAATGTGTGCTTCAGGATCAGGATTTCTGAAAAAAATCTGAGGAATTGCATAATGTTGCATCCTGTATAAATTAGTAGTATTACAATGAATCAAGTTCACCTATGGGAATACCTGCAGGAAACCATTCTGTGGATCCAAAATGATGCTGCTCTTATGCACCTTTGTGCTACTGTTCTACTTTTCTAGAGTTCACTTCCAGAAATCTCAGCTTTTTCATACTTTGTGCTAAAGCTGAGGCCTGGTTTTAAATGAGAAGCTGAGTGTGGTGAAAAGCGTTTATCTGTGTAGGTCTTCTATGTGGCTGCTGTCATATTTACATGAATTTGTCCCATTATAACCTCTCATGCTGCGTTTGTATGCCAGCACAGCATTTGTCAGGATTGCAAGTTGCTGGTGTGCAATGGGCAGACCATTGGGGTTAAGCAACTCCTGATTCACTTTGGGAGTGAGGAGTTAATGAGAAAACGTCAGCTTGCACTACACAACCAGTACATTCTGTTGGTTGTTTTTCTGTGCAATTGATCATCTGAAAAGCACGGAGGCTGTATGTCCTGTGTGAGGTGTGTATGCAGGCAAGAGTGTGTGTGCGCAGAGTGTGGGGGTAGCTATGGCCACTTGGGGCTACATCCACTGCTGGTATGTGGACCTTCGGGAGGGTTGGCCAAAGGTGAATGTGGCCCTTAGGATACAAAAAGTTTAGCTACCCCTGCTCTACAGAATCATTGCCAATCAGAGGAGGTGATCTGAGCTAGATAGACCTGACATTTAAGGTAGCTTTGTATGTTCAAGTGAGGACTATGGCTGTTTCCAATATTATTTTTTCCTGTTCTCCTCTGTAAGATGCGTGTAGTTAAGCAGGGATAAAATGGCCCAAGACACACATCTTTAATATCGGAATGGCCGGATGAAAATTGTGCGGCAGAATGACTGGCTCTCTGGAACTCTGCTACTTGTATATTTCAAATTAATATCCTCCCATTGCAAATACTAATAACTTTGGCTGTCTTCTCTCCGCCTACCTGTATAAAGCACCAGTCCTCCTGAGCACACGTAGTAGGATGTAATTTCCACTGAACTCAGTGGGACCTGTATTAGAGTAAATATGTGTAGGGGCAGGTAAGTGTTTACAAGATGAAAACTGGCGAAAAGTAACATTCATTTGGCCCTGTTGCTTTAAATATTTTTTTTCAAAATAGAAAATACTTTGCGAATCCATGATCACTGTAACCAGTACAACAATGCTGTAAAATAGGTCCTATATTTTTGTTGTTGGCAGTGGTAGTAGAAGTGGTTTTATTTCTAGATCACACTTTAGCTAAAGATCACAGGGATACAACAATATATAAAATAATACAAAAGTAAAAATACGTGCAGTTGTAAAAGATCAGAAGACATACCAGACAGCAGAGATCAACAATCAGTCCCTAACATAATATGCAGCAGGGATGGGGACCTTCACCAGCCACATCCCTTGCCAGCCTTGCTTCACATCCTCCTTGGGTGTGTTTGTCTAGCTGAAATGTATGTAGAAACTAGCCCACTATACTAAGGTAAAGTTCACATTTGTTGCCCTGCCCTCTCCTGGCATATGCCTCCGGAAAGTTGCCCAAAGGGGAATTGTAGCCCTTGGCCTGAAAAGAGTCCCGCAGCCCTGATATGTAGCCTTACTATCTCTGTTCGTCCCAAAGGCATGAATGAATAAATGTGTTTTTGAAAGATACTGGAAGGACACTACTGAGGGAGCCAATCAGATCTCCAATGGGAGGGAGTTCCATACTTATTGTGTGTCAGGATTGAAGAGGCTGAGAGACAGAGTGACTTGCTTGAGGCAATGTGGTGAATTCATGATTTCAGCCAGGAACTTCCTGGTTCATAGCTCAATCTGTATTACATTAGCTCTAAGAATGTTTATACAAATATTCTGTTGTGGTAGACACAGTTGTATTTCTCTCTTGCATTATGGTAGTTGCGTATTGGGGGTTCTGCCTTTTTAGCTATGAGTACAGAAAACACAGTGCTGAGGAGGTGCTGACTGCTCTGCTGTGATGTTGGTTTCCCACTATATGAAATTACTACCCTTGATTCCCCCCCCCTATAAACAATATTAACTGCAGCACATTATATGAAATAGCAGCAGATAAAGTCAATACATTGTTCAAAGGAATGAGAATGATTTCAGTAGTCCAAGTAATACTCTGGGTCTAACTTGATATGTTGCTAAATGTGTCACTTAATGTGGTGTGTGTGCGTGTATGGTTAATCTTAGTATCTATTGTGGAGAGTCCTAATTTTAATTGGGACTGCAGTGCTAGGGGAGGGGAAGGGTCATCCTTTTCTTTCCTGCCATAGTCCTCACCAAAATGCTTCCCTCCACCCCAGTTGCTGTTAGCCCCAATAAGGATGTTTTCATTGGTGAAAATGAGAACCCCCTCCCAGGGCTAATACCAGCTTGTGGGCATTTTTGTCAGGATTATGGCAGCGAATCTAGGGTTAATTCCCCACCCCTATGTGCTGTGGTCCTGACATACATCACCCCTCTTCCTGCAACTTCAACAGACACGCTTAACATCGCATCTAGTTCAGCCTTTACAAGTGGTGTGTTAAAGTTATTGATATTCACTAGGCCTAAAGTTAGACCTGCTTTCCGCCAGTGCTGTGGAGCAATCTAGCATCATTGTTTATTTATTTATTTATTATCATTATTTTTACCCCGCCCTTTTTCCAAAACTGGAACTCACGGCGGCTTCCAGATAAAAGCACACATATAATTAAAAACATACAAAAGTCTAGATTAAAATCAAATTAAACAATTTACAGTATTAAAACCATTCATACATACAGTTAAAATAATTCAAACTCAGTTTAAAATAATACAATTAGGCAACAGCAATGCAGCACCCTTCAAGACCTGTCCTTAACAGCTTTCAGTTCCAAAGGCTTGTTGAAATAAAAAAGTCTTTGCTTGCCAACGGAAGGACTGCAAGGAGGGGGCCATTCTTGCTTCCCTAGGAAGGGAGTTCCAAAGCCTTGGGGCAGCCACTGAAAAGGCCCTATCTCGCGTCCCCACTAGTCGTGCTTGTGAGGATGTAGGTATTGAGAGAAGGGCCTCTCCTGAGGATCTCAGGGCCTGGGCAGGCTCATATAGGGAGATACGGTCTGACAGATAGCCTGGACCTAAGCCATATAGGGCTTTATAGGTCATCACCAGCACTTTGAATTGTGTCTGGAAACAGAGTGGCAACCAGTGGAGCTTTTGTAACGGGAGTCGTATGGTCCCTGTAACCAGCCCCAGTTAACATTCTGGCTGCAGCACGTTGCACCAACTGAAGTTTCCGAACAGTCTTCAGAGGCAGCCCCATGTAGAGCGCGTTACAGTAATCTAAACGGGATGTAACTAAGGCATGTGTCACCGTGGCCAGATCAGATGGCTCAAGGAACGGGCGCAGTTGGTGCACTAATCTTAATTGTACAAAAGCACTCCTGGCCACCGCAGAAACCTGGGCCTCCAAATTTAAAGCTGAGTCCAGGAGCACACCCAAACTGCGAACCTGCGTCTTCAGGGGGAGTGTAACCCCATCCAGCACAGGCTGAATTCCTATTCCCTGATTTGCCTTTCGACTGACCAGGAGCACCTCTGTCTTGTCTGGATTAAGCTTCAATTTGTTCGCCCTCATCCAGTCCACCACTGATGACAGACACCGGTTTAAAACCAAGACAGCTTCCTTGGAGTTAGGTGGAAAAGAGAAGTAGAGTTGGGTGTCATCCTGATGGCACCGAACCCCAAACCCCCGGATAACCTCTCCCAGTGGTTTCATGTAGATGTTAAATAGCATGGGGGACAAAACTGAGCCCTGAGGGACCCCACAGGCCAACGGCCAAGGAGTCGAACAGGAATCCCCCGGCACCACTTTCTGGGTTCGTCCCTCCAGGAAGGAACGGAGCCACTGTAAAACAGTGCCCCCAAGTCCCATCCCAGCAAGGCGGTCCAGAAGGATACCATGGTCGATGGTATCGAAAGCCGCTGAGAGGTCCAGCAGAACCAACAGGGACACACTCCCCCTGTCCAGTTCTCTGCGTAGGTCGTCCACCAAGGTGACCAAAGCCGTCTCCGTCCCATAACCAGGCCTGAAACCAGACTGAAATGGATCTAGATACTCCATTTCATCCAGGAATCCCTGGAGCTGGGAGGCCACCACACGCTCTATTACCTTGCCCAAAAATGGGATATTGGACACTGGCCGATAATTATCCATTATGGAGGGATCCAGGGATGGCTTTTTCAACAAAGGCCTTACAGCTGCCTCCTTTAGGCACACTGGAACTCTGCCTTGTTGTAAGGAGGCATTGATCACTCCCTTCACGCACTCAGCCAGTCCCTCTCTGGCGCATTTAATGAGCCAGGAAGGGCAGGGGTCTAGAAGACATGTGTTGGCTCTCACCTCTCCAAGGATCCTGTCCACATCCTCAGGCTGTACAAATTGAAAAGAATCCATTATTATTGGACAGGCAGGAGCCAAAGTTACATCCACTGAGACTGTATCAACTATAGCATCCAAGTCGGAACGAATCTGAGTGATTTTATCTGCAAAGTGCCATGCAAATTCTTGGCAGCGGCCTGTTGAATGGTCTATATTATCCCTATGGGGGCCAAGATGTAGAAGACCTCTGACCACTCGAAACAGCTCCGCTGGACGGCTCCCTGCAGACACAATAGTGGCAGAAAAGAATGCTTTCTTTGCTGCCCATACTGCCACAGAGTAGGCCTTCAAATAGGCTCTAGCCCGTGTTCGATCAGACTCGCTCCGAGTCTTCCGCCAACGTCACTGTAGTCTCCGTCTCATTCGTTTCATCACCGCCAGCTCCTTGGTAAACCAAAGGGCTAGTCTGGCTCCACTTCGTGAGAGGGGACGCTCAGGAGCGATCGTGTCCACCGCCCTGGCCATTTCCCCATTCCAGAGGTCAACCAGAGCTTCGACAGATTCGCCTGCCGAGGTGACAGGAAAATCCCCAAGAGCCATCAGGAAACCATCCGGATCCATCAGCCTCCTGGGGCGGACCATCCTAATCGGTCCCCCACCCCTGCAGAGGTTCTGAGTCCCAGTGAGTCTAAACACAACCAGGTAGTGGTCTGTCCATGACAATGGAACTACAGAAAGTTCCTCCACACCACCATAATCCCTCTCCACACGGAAAACAAGGTCCAGGGTGTGGCCAGCAACATGAGTGGGGGCAGATATTACTTGGGACAGACCCATGGCTGTCATGGAGGCCATAAAGTCCTGAGCCACTCCAGACAGGGCGGCCTCAGCATGGATGTTGAAGTCCCCTAGCACCACAAGCCGAGAGGACTGCAACATCGACCCCGAGACCACCCCAGCTAGCTTAGGAAGGGAGACTGTTGAGCAGCGGGGTGGGCGGTACACCAACAGAATCCCTATTCTGTCCCGACCACTCAACTTCAGATACACACACTCGAACCCTGGATACTGTGGGATAGGACACCTGGTCAGGGAAATGGTATCACGGTAGACCACTGCAACTCCACCTCCCCGCCCCCCAGGTCTCGCCTGCTGCTGCACAGAGAAACCTGGCAGGCACAGCTGAGAGAGATTAACCCCCCCAGCTTTATCCAGCCAGGTCTCTGTAATACAAGCCAGGTCGGCATGCTCATCCAGGATCAAGTCTTGAATGGCCGTTGTTTTACCATTCACCGACCTGGCATTCACGAGCAGCAATTTCAACCCAGGGGGACTGTCACCAAGGCTATCCAGGCTATTTGCAAGGGGAGACAGTTTGGGTGCAACCAGCACCCTGTTGCATTCCCATCTCCCCTGATAACATAACTGCCCTGATAACATAACATTGTTTGACATCATGGGTGAATGTTGCCTAATTTGTAGATTTTTTAAAACAAATTTGTAAAATGTATGACGGACTTCGGCAAACCATATAGGCTTTTCCTGTTTATATAGGATGTTTTGCTGTTTTATATGCCTGTTGTTCAGGATTAAGTTGCAACACCCTATGGCAAAAGAGCAAGATTGCTTGCTTGAAGTATCATTACATTTTATGTTTGCTTTCAGTACTCTTAATAATCAAAAACAGAAAATCACTGGAGACGTCGCAAACAATGAATTGGTACCCCAAGAGGATCATTGTCTATTGTCAAATAGATTTGCTGGTGAATCTGAATACTCTGCAGTGAAAAAATGTGCTCAATATTCACGAAGAGGAAAATATAAAACATCAAAAAGCCTCAGAAGTGGGAAACTGGACTTTGCTTCTAAGGAACAGATTTATTCCCCCCATTATGGTGATGTTGATGAATTGGTCAATAGCCCCAAAGACTCAATAACACCCTATGCCTGCTTTTATGGTCCTGCAACAAAGAAGGTTAAAGAAGGATGGCTGGATAAGTTATCTCCTCAGGGGTATGTCATTTTTAACTTTGAGAAGTTTTTTTTTAAAAAAATGACTTTATAACTTGTAAATGTTAGGTAGTTGATCCTGTCTGTTCTCATTTTGTTTCATGAAAGGCAGGAGGGCTGAAAAGTCAATGGGTGGCAATAGTAGTCTACCATTTTTACTGTAGCAGCACAATCCTAAACATGTCTACTCATAAGTAAGCCCTGTTGAATTCGATGGGTATGCTCCCAGGTGGGTGGGGTTAGAATTGCAGCCTAACTGCACAATCGGATTCCTGCTTTCTCAAAAGTAAGGCCCACTGTGTTCAGTGGGGCCTGCACCCAAGAAAGCATGCAGAGGACCACAGCTGAATAATCTACAGCGTTGTTTTTTCAAATAACCTTTTTTCTTTCGTTGCATGCAGAAAACACATGTTTCAGAAGCGTTGGGTAAAATTTGATGGTGACAGCGTTTCTTATTATAATAATGATAAGGTAAGTTTGCAATGGTTGAATAATATGTTCTGAGTTATCGGTGATCTCTCTGTACTTTGTTGCAGTGTACTAGTTATTCATACTTTTTAAAGGGGAAAATTGCACATAATCTAGTCCTGATTTGTTTGCACTGAAGGTCTAAAGAAGCAGTTTCTGTAGTACAGGGCTGGGAACCTTTTTCTCCCCAAGGGCTGTGTTTGCTAATTCCAGTGGTGTTTGGGCCAAGAGAAAAAAGTGGGTGGGACAACAGAGCTGTCTCTTAACTTGGCCTTCTTGGTAGTTCCACCACCCCCAGAAAGTTTGAGGATGGTAGCCCAGGAGAAGGCATTCTCTGTGGCAGTCCCTAAGGTGTGGCAGTTCCTCCCCAGAGACGTGAATCTGGCACTTCCATTATACATCTTTTGTCATATGCTGAGGATGCATCTCTTCACCGTAGCCTTTGACACTATGTGTGTGTGTGTGTATGTAGAACCCTCTCTAGTTGTGAATGTTATGTGTTTTAAACTTCTTTTAATATTGTAATTTATTTTGTTGTGAGTTGCCCTGACCTTCTGATGAGGGGTGGGTAATAATAATAATAATAATAATTAAGAACAGGGTATACTTCAGCCATGCAAAAGTCAAAGGCTTCTATACACCCCTTTGTATCCAGGCAAGCAAGATACATTATCACTGTTCTAGGACACTTTTCAGCAAAAGCCAGTAGAGACTGGTGGCTCCAATGTCAGTCAGACAGTGAATCTGTTCTGGATTTTAGTCCAAACTTTCAAGGAGTTGCCCAAGGGCTGCACCTAGATTTCAGCACCTTGGACAGCTCCCTGAAAGTTCAGACTAAAACCCAGAATGGATTCATTGCTCCACTGACATTGGAGCCACCAGTCTCCACTAGCAAGATCACTCGAGGAGTCTAAAGAGCAGGGCTGGTGAAGGCCATGGCTTAGATAGAGTCCCAAGGGCCAATTAGAGAGGACTGAAGGCCACATTTGGTTCCTGGGCTTAAGGTTCCAAACCCTTATTATAGCACATGGTAACACGCTAGTGGATAGTAGTCCTCTATACCCAAGTTTTGTTTGTTTAAAATATTTATCTCCATCAGTTTGAGGTAACTTAAACTGATAGCTTATAATCACAGAACTACACTTACGATAATACAAATGATTATAAATGGCAGCACTAAAATGCAATCCTGGGCTGAAGAATTTTGTGCCCAGCTGATCATTGTAACACTCACATCCTCAGTTATTCAGATACTGAAAAGGAAACCCTCTTCCAACTTTCTTTTAAAGGCTAATTGAAAGCATTATCCTGTAGCAGACAAAACAGCAATGTGATCTTATAGATAGATAGATAGATAGATAGATAGATAGATAGATAGATAGATAGATAGATAGATAGATAGATAGATAGATAGATAGATAGATAGATAGATAGATAGATAGATAGATAGATAGATAGATAGAGATAGTGCAGTCCTTTATTTTTTGATCAAAGGATACATTTCTAAAATTCAGAGGACAAGGGAATTGGAAAGGGGAGAGATTGTGGAATCCTCAGTAGCATATACCCTGTGGTACATACTTTTCTTGTGATTGTGATACAGCAGCAGTACCAAATCCAGACAGTAGATGCCTGTAGACACCAGCACATAATTTCTGGAAGAAATGCTCCTAGGAATTTTATAATCGAGCTACTTCACTGGGGTGAAATACACAGGAATGATGCATCATGTATGGCAACCAGTTTTCCCCTGAAAAAATAAGTTAAGTTTGATAACAATATATTTGAACAGATACCCACATGCAGGATGTATACGCACACACACACGCACGCACGCACGCAGGCAGACAGAGAGACAGACAGAGAGACAGAGAGACAGAGAGAGAGAGTCTGTCTCTATCTCTGTCTTGCTGTTTTTGCTGTTAGGAAATGTTCAAACTGTTAAAGTAGATCTGCTTGAGCAACGACATTCACTGAAAGAGAAAATTATTTTATTTCAGTTTCCTAGCAGTCTTTCAGCTCAGTCTCATCGGTAGTCTGTTCAGACATTTGAAGCATGTAGAAGCCCCCTTTGGAAATGTTCCTTATGTGTTTTATCAGTGCATAAGCAGGGAATGGGGCTGTGCCAGCTAGCCCTACCCCTTGGCATTTACACAGACAGTGGGAATATCTGCAGGCAGGGTGCTTTTGTGTGTATCCTACTGTACAGAAGAGTCCCTCTCTGTCCACATTTGCATGGTAGGTGAGGACATTGGCTGGTGGAGCTAGTTGATGTGACCTGCTTATGTGCAGACACAGCACATGAGCAACACCTCTGAAGGGGGCTAGATTGAACCTGAATTCAGAGAGAGAGTGGCAATGAATGCATGCTCACTAGATTGTTTATACAAAAATTAAACCCCCCTCAATTTGCCATTCTAAGGTGGCAATTTCAGAGCAGTTGTTTCAGTCACCATTTGCAGGTTGCTGTGTTGTTGTTTGACTCTTAAGAAAGCCTACATTTGCAGCAGAGGAGAGGGAGCTTCTTAACTTCCTCTTTCATTGTTTCTCTTTACAATCTTCTTTAAAACTGGTGGCAGCTTTGATGACATAGCGGCAGAAATGGAGCTATTGCTGCCATACCATTAGGCTTTTAAAAAAAGAAGTTAAAGTAAGAACTCCCCCTGCCCCAATTGTAAGCCTCCTCCCCTGTCTCTCAAATCACTTGGCACCATTGCTCTTCCTTCTTTCCTTTTGTTTCATTTTGGAGTTCACCCTGAAGTGAAACTGTAGAGAACATCTCTAATGCACACATGCAAACTGCGTGCAGATAATCTTTTTTGTGTGACTGGGGACTATCATTACTACATGTTGAGCATTTGTGTCAAAAGAACACTTTGTCATTAGTGTGGGTACTTGTCATAAAGTAAAATGGGTCTCTTTAAGTAAGACTCACTTGTGCTTTCATAGACTCTTTTTATTGTATTTAATGCAGGAAGTGTACTCTAAGGGAATAATCCTCCTCTCTGCTATGTCTATGGTCAGAGCCCATGGGGACAACAAATTTGAAGTTGTTACAGCACACAGGATCTTTGTCTTCAGGGCTGAAAAGGAAGGTAAGAGATGCATTTTTAAAGACTGTTGTTGCTCATTGCTGATTCATTCTTTTTCCAGTCACTTTAAAGTGTTTCAAGTGCTGAGTTGCAAGAGACTCATTGTTGGTTCCCACGGCAGTAGTAGATGTTGTGGATGATGTTTCTTAAGAAGCTAAGCAGGCTCTTCTTCCAGTTCGAGGATTAAAATTTGTAATGTTAGTCCAAAACAAAATGCAAAAAGTCTGTTGGTGGATTCTCTTACTGATGTAACTGCTACGCTGTGTAAATCTAAAATTCATTCTTGTACTGAACTCAAGGGACTCTTGTCATACGGAGTTTTGTGTCTTTTCAAGAAAAGATGCATGTTGTTTGGTACTAACCCCTTGGGTAGCTTGTCATGAGTCCCAACAGATGACATCAGGATCTACTATATAGCTACAGTATTGTTGTTCTTTGTCCCACAGCTATAACGCTTCTTGATCTATGGTCCTTGAATGATTTTCTCATAGCCCAACAGTTATTTTATCATGGGTACAGCCACCAATATTCAAACTCTAGTCAGGATAAGGACCACAGGAACATTGGTGAATGCAGAATGGCTTTTAGTAAATGCACATTGCAAAAACTAGGTGCTATCTAAAAAATATGGTTGCAACTGAAAATAGTAGATGTACATCTCTTTGTCTCCCCTGGCAACATGTTACAAAGCAAGCAAGCAAGCAAAAAAATAATAATGAAAGACAATGTGGACAGTTTAAGGCCATTTTGGGGGCATCTGCGGAAGCATGGGCCCCTTGCCAAGTCTCAGAGCTCCCTGGCCCTGCTGGTAGTACTTCTTGATGTCTGTTCACTGTCCTGCTCTGTGAGAGGCTGCATTCAGACAGCACTTCATGCCATTTTCCTGATGTTTCCTTACCTGTTAATTTTTGTGTTATATGTGATTTTTCACACAATGTAAACACCACTTCTGGAAATGTATATATCAATCAGAGTCAAGTGGGTTCAATCAGAATCAAGTTGAAGTTTAGTGCACATTTCCATCTTATTTGCTTCCAGAAAAAATCCATTTGCAACCTCATTAACCTTGAAAATTGCAGGAATTTGGCGTTTTATTTTTCCTGTGGTTTTCTTGGGATCACTTGGGTGGTATTCCATCATACAGAAGTGCACATACTTATAAAGGATGGAGGTGTGGCAACATGTCTGACATCCGTTGTTGTGTCACACCATGGCCACTGGTGTGAATGAAATTTAGCATGACATGGCAGTATGTTGATAAAAAAATACGGCAGGTATTGCCGTGTGGAAGGAACATTATAAATCGGAAGAGAAGCGCTATCATTATAATCAGGAAGAATAAACCTTACATCAATAAACCCCACATCTGAATGCAGCCAGAGTTCAATGCTCACAGGTAAAGGTTGGCAGTGGTCAATCACTTGTCTGAGTCAGGAATTCAAGGCAACAGTCAAGAGCACTTATAGGACCTTGGAGAGTTCCCAGGATTCTTTTGAGACAGCTGTGCTCTCTGCAAGTACTTAGGTCCAACTTATTTATTTATTTATTTTTATTTATTATTTTATTTATACCCTGCCCTTCCTTCCAGCAGGAGCCCAGGGCAGCAAACAGAAACATTAAAAACACTTTAAAACATAAAAAGACCTTAAAATACAATTAAAAAAAACGTTAAAAACATAAAAATTTTTTTAAAAACATCTTTAAAAAAGGGTTAAAGATATTAAAAGACATATTAAAAGCAATTCTAACACAGACGCAGACTAGGATAGGTCTCAACTTAAAAGGCTTGTTGGAAGAGGAAAGTCTTCAAAAGGCGCTGAAAAGACAGCAGAGATGACGCCTGCCTAATATTTAAGGGGAGGGAATTCTACAGGGTAGGTGCCGCCACTCTAAATGTTTGTTTCCTATATTGTACAGAATGAACCTCCTGATAAAATGGTATCTGCAGGAGGCCCTCACCTGCAAAGCGCAGTGATCAGGGGTAAGACAGTCTTTCAGGTATCCTGGTCCCGAGCTGCATAGGGCTTCGTACACCAAAACTAGAACCTTGAACTTGACCCAGTAGCAAATGGGCAGCCAGTGAAGCCTTGTATATGTTGTCTGGCTCTGTAGTGTAGTAAGCTCTGCCTCTCCAGTGGAGCTGACTAGCTGTTAAAGGGCTCTCATCTTATTTTTTAGACTTTGGTAGGGGTCTTGCGGAAGATTACTCCTCTGAATCAGAGGAGGATGGCAGGGCCGTGTTCTCAAGACAGGCGGGCCCTGATGAAGCTCCTGGCAGTTCTTCCCCCAAGAACAGATCTGGTGCCTTTTCCTCCATTGCACAGTGTATCATCCCTGGGTCATGGATCATGATATTTGCTTGCTCTCTGCCAAGTGAGGAGTGAGAGGTGGCAGCAGGGAGAAGAAGGATCAGCAGCTTCCACTTGCCTTGCCTTCTCCCTCTGAGCTGTCTTCTGACTGGACCCAGAGGGAGAGGGCAAGCAAATGGGCATTGGCAACAACAGCAAAGAGGTGGGCCCACTTATCTTGCCTAAGGGTCCACAGATATATAGGTGACACTGAGGATAATGGCATGAAAATGACAATAATAATAAAAAGCAAAAGGAGGAGGTTCTATTTTGCTTGTTCTTCAGTGCCAAAGTATTAAAGTCATCACAAGCTGTGCTTTGGAATTACATTATTAAACATTACATTTTTTTACTGCCCTTCCTCCAAGGATCTCATAGCAGCTTACAATACCCATTTTATCTTCACAACAGTCCTGTGAGGTATGCTTAATTAATCCAACTAGGAACTATATAATAGTGCCCAAGGAGCTTGCTACTCAGAAGCACCTTTAGTATGCTCTAGGGAAAATCTGTACAAAAGCGCTCATACTGTTTTTACATTAGAACCTGTCTTTTTTCCAAATGGGACACACAGAAAAGACCTTTAATTGTCTTAAAAAATAAAAATAAAATTTGGTTTCAAGGAGTTTACATAACGCAAACAATTTTTTTAAAAAGACAATTTAAGACTTCCCGGAAGGAGTGCTGGCTGGTGATTGTCTCTGAGTGAGCTCTATCTCAGAGGAAGCTTATTTCAGTTAAAAGCCAGTCAAGAGGAATTTTTGACTGGCGTAAATGTTCTCCAAGATAAAAGGGGAACCAAAGAGATTATCCACGGAACTCCGTCGAGCTGTAGATTGCTAGATTTGATTAGGAATCCCCCTGAGATAAGAAGGCATTTCTAGTAGTGGAAGACAGAGTCTGGATTTCCAACAGGCTGTGCTGAAAGTAAGCGAGACTTTTTTTCTTTCTCTTTTAAAAACGTTTTTAACGAGCTAGCCTCCTTCTGTCTAAATCTTACCAACTAACTTAAATTACTATCGTAAAAGAGACTTGTTTACGAATCGGCAACTCAGAAACTTGAGTGAGTCACACTTTTTTCGTATTATACAAAGCTAAGGAAGAAGGGAGTAATTCAAAGAACCTGCTTTATTTTTTATGACAAAAAGCTGGCTTAAAGCTGGAATTTAGATGGAGACTAAATGAATCTTCATTACAGAATGATAAAATAGTGCAGGAATGTAAGAAGAAATTAAAAGAGTTTTTTGAACACAATTTACATAAAGGAACAGATGAAAATATTGTTTGGGATACAAGTAAAGCATTTATGAGGGGATATTTTATTAAATGTAATTCTGAATTAAAAAAGAAGAAACAACAGAAAATGCAATTGATCTTGGAAGAAATAAAACAAAAAGAGGAAGAATTGAAAAAGAATCCAACTAAAGCTTCTACTGTAAATCAAATTAAAATGTTACAGAAACAAGTGTCAATGTTGACAGTTAGAGAAATTGAAAGGAAATTAAATTTTGCTAAACAAAGGACTTTTGAATTTGCAAATAAACCAGGGAAATTGCTAGCATATAAATTAAGAAAAGAACGACAAAAAAACTTATTTTAAAGATACAAGAAGGAGATGAGATGTTGACAGACGATTTAAAAATCCAAAGGGTTTTCCATCAATATTATTCAACTTTGTACAAGTGTCAGGAAATTCCCTCAGAAAAAATAGAAGAGTATATATCCAAACAGAATTTGCCTAAAATTACAGATCTTCAGAGACAAGCTATTAATGGTCCTATTACGTCAAGAGAAATATCTGAGGCTCTAAGTAAAATTAAATTAGGAAAGGCGCCAGGACCGGATGGACTATCAGCAATGTATTACAAATGCTTGGAGGAGGAACTTTTACCACCTTTACAGTATACAATGAATTCTATTTTACAAGAGGGGAAGATACCGGATAGTTGGAAAAATGCCAATATAACATTAATACCTAAAGAGGAGCAGGATTAAGTAAAACAAAAAATTATCGGCCAATATCTTTACTGAATAATGACTATAAAATTTTTACAATGATTTTGGCAGAAAGAATGAAAATAATATTGCAACAATTTATTCAGGAAGATCAAGCGGGGTTTTTACCTAAAAGACAATTACGTGATAACGTCAGGAATGTTTTGAATGTGTTGGAATATCTAGAACAACGAAATGACATACAAGCTGCTTTGATTTTCTTGGATGCTGAGAAAGCATTTGATAATTTGAATTGGAAATTTATGTTTAAGGTTCTAGAGCAAATGGACTTTGGAGATAATTTTATAAAATGGATCAGATCGATTTATACATCACAGAAGGCACAGATAATTGTCAATGGGGATTTAACGGACTTATGTGAAATACAAAAGGGTACAAGACAGGGATGTCCATTGTCCCCCCTTCTATTTATTCTGGTTTTAGAAGTGCTGCTTAGAGACATAAGGCAAGACAAAAGGATTTCGGGAATAAAGATAAAAAAAGAGGAATATAAATTGAGAGCATTTGCTGATGACTTGACAATTGTATTAGAAAATCCCTTGGAAGGAATTAAAGTATTGATGGATAAATTAGAAGAATTTGGACCATTAGCAGGATTTAAGATCAATAATCAAAAAACGAAGATGTTGGTGAAAAATTTATCTTTAAGAGATCAAAAAGGGTTAATGGAGAAGATAGATTTTAAAATAGAAGAAAAGGTGAAATATTTAGGTATCATTATGACAAATAAAAATTCAAAGTTGTTTCATAATAATTATGAAAAACTATGGACAGAGATTAAGAAAGATTTGTTAAAATGGGATAAATTACAGTTGTCATTAATGGGTAGAATATCTGTAATAAAAATGAATGTATTGCCGAGAATGATGTTTCTATTTCAAACAATACCTGTAATATCCTCTGATCTACCTTTCAAACAATGGCAAAAAGATATTTCTAAATTTGTTTGGCAGGGGAAAAAACCAAGAGTTAAATTTAAATTATTACAAGACGCCAAAGAAAGAGGAGGGCTGGGATTACCAAATTTGAGATTTTATTTTGCTGCTTGTTGCTTAGTCTGGATAAAGGAATGGATTCTATTGAGGAATAAAAGATTATTGGATTTGGAGGGTCACAACCTGAAGTGGGGATGGCATGGATATCTATGGTATGATAAAGCAAAAGTTAATGTGGATTTTAATAATCATTTTATAAGACGTCCTTTGTTGAATATATGGAATAAATACAAAACAAAGTTTTTTTCGAAAATACCACTATGTGTTTCAAGTCAAGAAGCATTTTATAGAAGAGAAATGGCTGGAAAAGAGAAATGGTTAACTTACCAAGAACTATTAGAAAATGTGCACGGTGAATATATAATGAAAGAGAGAAAACAATTAGTAAAGGAAGGATATAGTTCACAATGGTTTGCCTATTTACAATTGTTAGAAAGATTTAAAATGGACAAGAAAATGTATGGGTTTGAAATAAATAAATCTGATTTTGAAATAGGTTTGTGTACAAATGATGAATGCATAATTGCAAAAATGTATAAATTTTTATTAAAAATGGACATGGAAGAAGAACAAGTAAAAGAGTGTATGGTTAAGTGGGCAAAAATTTTTGGTTATAATATACAAATGGATCAATGGGAAAATATGTGGAAAAAAGGTTTGAAATTTACATTATGCTATAATCTTAAAGAAAATTTTTATAAAATAATGTATCGTTGGTATATGACTCCAGAAAAGTTGTCAAAAATGTATAGTAATGTTTCTAATGTATGTTGGAAATGTAAACAACAAGAAGGATCTTTTTATCATATGTGGTGGTTGTGTAAACAGGCAAAATTATTTTGGGCACAGATAGGTAGGATGATGCAAAAAATCTTAAAGATAAATATTCAGTCAAAGCCAGAATTTTTTTTATTGGGTTTTATGGATAAACAAAAGGAAAAGAAATATGGAAGAATAATATTATATATGATCACGGCAGCAAGATTACTATATGCACAAAAGTGGAAAATGGAATCGATACCAACAATGGAAGAATGGCTATTGAAATTAATGGACTTAGTTGAGATGGACAAATTGACATGTCTTATTAGAGAAAAAACGACAGATACATTTCTTAAGGAATGGAAGCCTCTTTTGGACTTTTTGTTGAAAGAAAAAAATGAAATGATGATAATGGGATTTGACGATTAATCAAGATAGACCTTGGAAAAAAGTGAATTTCGTATGTTTTAGGAGACAGGTTTGATATATATTATATACTTATAGCTGATCTGTAACAAATTGGAAGTCAAGTTTTTCTTTTTCTTTTATTTTTTTCTGCTGTATTGTTTTTGTTGTATTTGTATTTGTTTTTATAAAAAATTGAATAATAATAAAAAAATTATTATATATAAAAAAAGACAATTTAAAAGCTGATTGTAATCCTATGCATTGAGGTAAGCTTTACACTAATCTAAATTCATCCCTTGGCATGTAAACTCTTAATAAATTTTTTCGTCTGTAATGTAAGAAAACAGAGGGACAACAACAATACCTGAGAGAACAAATAATTTGCAAAACTTTGGTGCACAGTCATGGTGCAAAACAAACAAACAAAAAACAAGCAGCATTTTCAAGACTTTTTATGAAACAGTATGAGTTTCTTGGGACCTTTTTTTAGCACTTATTAACACCACTTAAAAGCTGTGCTTTCAGCCATCTGCTGTGAGTCACTGTTCATTATAAAACTGACAAAGAGCAATGTGAAGTTGATGGCTTGGGTGTGAAGATCAAAGAAAATCTGATTTAGGTTTTCTTGTGACTTGCACACACATAGATAGATAAATACAGATAATATATTGTCATTTTTACAGTGTTTCCAGCCATTTTTTAGACACTGAAAGCAGGGCTTAAGCTTGGCAAAGGAGGACAGAGTTATTTCTTCTCTGTTCATTTATTAACCTTTAGAGTGTGTGTAGAATCAATATGGAAGATGATTGTACAACTTGAATTATTTATGGAGAGTGTTTGTGTGTGTAATCAAATGACCAAGTAATATTAAGAGGGGAACAAGAGTTGAAACACTTCAAGTTTTCCTGGCAAAAGGTGAAGTAATATGGAGGAGGCATTTACCTGAAATCTATTTGGACATGAAGTCATTCATGGAAAGTGCATGTAGGGTCAGCTGGTATGGAACCATCTATACCAGAGTACTGTGTAGCTCCAGAGGTACTATGAGAACTGAAGAGGGTACATGTGACTGTTTGGGGTTTTGGTATGTTTGCAGCAATGCACAAAGGCAGTGTGGGAATACTACTGTAGTTGTTTGCCTGGTGAGGAGGAAAGAATGAGGATGATTGACCAGGAAGACAGTGGGGAAGGGATTGGTCCTGGGCCCAGTGCTCTTCAACATTTTTATTAATGACTTGGATGAGGAGGTGCAGGGAATACTTACCAAATTTGCAGATTATACAAAAATGGGAGGTATAGCTAATACCTTGGAAGACAGAAACAAAATTCAAAGGGATCTTGATAGGCTGGAGCATTGGGCTGAAAACTACAGAATGAAATTCAACAGGGATAAGTGCAAAGTTCTCCACCTTGGAGAAAGAAACCAAATGCACAGGTATAACATGAGGGATACTTGACTCAGCAATACTACATGCCCGAAAGATCTTGGCATTATTGTTGATCCCAAGCTGAATATGAGCCAACAGTGTCATATGGCCACAAAAAAGGCAAATGCTATTTTAGGCTGCCTTAACAGAAGTATCGTTGCCAAATCACATGAAGTATTGGTTCTCCTGTATTCGGCACAGGTTAGGCCTCATGAATTCTTTCCTTCTGACATTGTACTGTTCACACAAGTAGACCGCTCCTGTGAAAAGTCACTTCAACAGACATTGGCTCATCCAAGTGATGTTTAATGAAATATAGCAGTATGTTATGGAATCGTTTGTGTGCCATCTTCTTAATTCAAAGAACACAATATATTTGCAACATTTCACATGTTTTAAGTTATTTATTTTAGTTTCAAGTTTGTGTCCTGCCTTTCAACAATGTGTCCCTAAGGCTTCTGACGGTAATAATGAAACAAAGTCATAAGCAAAACATTAAAAAATCAGCATTAAAATCCTATTAAATAGTTGCTTACATCAATGTTCAATTGCTAGTTTTGTTCAATTTTCTTTCTTTTTTTTTTTAGATGAAAGGAATGACTGGATTAGTACGATCCTCAGTGCTTTGCAGTTGCAACCTGAAATCTCTCAAGTGCGAACTGCTGTTCCTCCTGAGAAAAGGGGTTATCTGGAATTGAAAGGATACAAAGCCAAAATCTTCACCTTGCTGCAAGGAAACAATGTGTGGATCTGCAAAAATGATCAGGTAAATGTGGCTTCTTTTATTACTCCATTTTCAGCATGAAATTTGTATTCGTACTAGTATTCCAGACAAAAATGCTGTGTGATATTTCTGGATCTGTATTTGTGAGGCATGTATAGAATGAAAAAGATTGTTCTGTTTATGAGAGAACCTGGTTATGGGGAGCAGGCCCTGTATTAAAACTCCTATTCAGGCATGGAATTTTATCTGATGGCATTACTTAAGCCCATTTCTCCCAGCCATCACTATTCCATATGTGAAATTACATGAATGCTTGGCAAAGTACCCACAGAAGGTATTTGGGCTGGACAAAAGATGTAAGAATTAAAATGCAATTGGCACGTTAGAAACACTGTGTTCTGTATAAATATTGAATGTATGGGTTTGGGCAGAAGGAACATAGCTGTGTGGTTGAGCACATGCTTTGTATGCAGAGGGTCCTAGGATCAATCCCCAGCATCTCCATATGTATGTATAGATGTTACACACACACACACACACACACACACACACACACACACACACACAGAGGGAGAGAGAGAGAGAGAGAGAGAGAGAGAGAGAGAGAGTTTTGAAAGCAACAAACTGAGAGGCAGTGGAGAGATACCTCTATCTGAGATGTGGGAGAATCCCAGCCAGTCAACGTAGATGCTCCTGGTCTGACTAGGTACAGGGTAGCTTCATATGTACCCTTTGGAGTCTTGACATAATGGCACATAATTGCTAGGCTCTGCAGATACTGTAAGGATCTTTTAAACGTTGCTTTCTTTCCATATACAGCATTGTTTTGAGTGAGGGCTTTTTTGTTTAACATCAGTTATCAAACCAAAAAACAGCAGCAAACAACAAGAGGAATGTTCACAATCAGCCTTTGCAATCAATACATCAGGCAGCAACAGAATTAGAAGTTTGAGTTAAGAAAGGAATGTTTTCAATTGCTTCTGGAACACACAAAAAGAGGAAGATAACTTTTTGGGGAAGGGAGTTTTGTATAAGGGGCACCACCACTGAGAAAACCCTTTCATGCATTACAATGAGCCTTGCCTCAGAAGGCAGCGCCGCATGCAGGAGGAGCTGATCTAAGTGGTCAGGTAGATTCACATAAGAGGAGATGATACTTTGGTAGGGTTAGAATCATTCTAAGCATCTTGTTCTCTGAATTTTCCATAGATCATTAGATATTGGCCTCATACTTCCATGGCCATCCTTTGAGGCAGGGATGGGCAATCTGTGGCCTTCAGTTGTTGCTGGACTACATCTACCATGATCCCTGACCATTGTCCGTGCTGGCTGGGGCTAATGGAGATTGGAATCCAACAACATCTGGAGGGCCACAGTTTCTTCAACACTGCTTTTAAGGCTAGAAACGTCTTCCCCATTAAAAAGAAGGTAGCAATTCTCAGAAAGTGGGTGGGTTTTCCCACAGGATAATGATATTTACATAGGACTTATTACAGTCTTACATTGTTGCAGTTTGTTGCCCAGTGTTCCTCCCTTGGGCTGTAGTTTTTAATTGCCTAATTGTTTAGATAAAGAGCTCTGAAAAACATTTGCTCAACTAATAAATCAGGCAGCAGATCTTTCTTAAAATAATTATAGTAGTATGTTTAATGCACATACTAAAAACTACAGAGGGCTGTACCATCTTAGAAGAGGCATTTTCCCCTTCTGTTCCACATAGGAGCAAATGCATCTTCTAAGATAGCCTTCCCTAACCTGTGGTCTCCAGGTGGACTACAACTCCCATCAGCCTCAGTCTGTACAGCTGTGCTTGCTGGAGCTGATGGGAGTTGTAGTCCAAAACATTTGAAGGGCACCAGGTTGGGGAAGTGGTTTTAAGTTAATGTGTGCTACATCTAAAAAAAAAATGCTTTCTGTTTCAATAGTCCATTTATTCCAATCTTGTACATGTCTACTCAGAAGTAAGTCTCATTTTAATTTTTTTTTATTCAAGATAAAGTAAAAGTACAAAATGTTCCAATTCGATTACACAGAAGCATTACAAAATAAAGCAACAACAGCAAAAACAAAATATGAAATGAACAAAAGTAATAATAGGTAATTATTAAGATTAACTTCTTACCCCTTCATATTTAAGCGTAATAATATAATACAACAGTTTCCTATATTGAGGTAAATAAATTAAATGGAGCTATTTCATCTATCACTTTATCATTCCAGAATTGTATAAATAAAGCCCATTTCTCTACAAATTTATTTTGATGGTTATAATTCATCGCATTTCTATTATAAGTCATTTTTATCATTAATACTGTCTCCTAAGTTTTTTTCAACCAATCCATCAATGTTGGGGATTTGTTATTCTTCCATTTTTGCGCGATACATATTTTTGCCACTGTGAGCAAAGTAGCTACTAATTGAAAATCTACATTAATAATTTCTTCACGAAATAAGCACAAAAGAATTGTTTTAGTATTTCTGGATAACGTTTGACCGGTAACATTCTGTATTATATCTAAAATTTTGTTCCAAAAAGGTTTTATTTTAACACGGCTCCAAAAAAGATGTATAAAATCTACGTTACTTCTTCTACATCTCCAACAGTACATATTTTGATTAAATATTTTGCTTAATCTATGTGGTGTTAAGTACCATTGATAAACTGCTTTAAAAAAATTCTCTTTCAAATTACTATTTGATAATGTGGTTGGGATATTCTTAAACAATCAAATCCACTCTTCTTCCGATATTGATAAATTAAATTTCTCTAAATCTCTGCTCCATTTCTTTTTATATGTTGAATGTAATTGTTGCATACTTAATGAGGAGAGGATTTGATGTATTTTAGCAATAGCATTCTTTTTCTCTGATTGTAGTAAAAAAGTCGCAAAAGCCATAGGAGGACGTGGGTTTCCGTGTTTTGTTTTTATTTGTTCTACTATATGCCTTAATTGAAAGAATTGAAATAATGGAGGCCTCTTATTATTCAAAATTTCAGCTGCATTTTCATAAGAAATAATAAATCCTTATTTAAACCAATCACTATACTTGAATAGTTTTCCCCATGTATAGTAATTAATAGTTTGTTGTAGTTGATTGTTTACAAATTCGTTTCTCAAAATTTGAAGTCAGAGAGGAGAAACCTGGGGCCAGCTTTTTTACACAATAAATCCATACTTTAAATACTGTGTTTGTAGATGTAAGGAAATTCTGTTTAGTTATTATTGTTTTTGGCTTAACCCATAGTAGTTCCTGTAATCTTCTCCTATACATTTCTTGCTCCGCTTTTAATAAGATACTATAGCAATCTTCAAACCAATCTGTAATTAACGATAATTTGACTGCTTGGTAGTACCTAATAATGTTGGGTACTCCGAGTCCTCCATTACTAATTTTTTTGATACAGATGTTCATTTGCTGTTCTACTTGGCTTGTTTGACCAGATAAATTTCAATATTTTTTCTGTATTTGAATAAGTTTGTAGTTTTCTATTTCTAATGGTAAGGTCATAAAAATAAATAAAATCTTAGGTGGGATCATCATGGATATAGCTGCTATTTTTCCTAGCCATGACAGTTGTATTTTCCCCATTTATTTAAATCTTCCTCAATCTGTTTAAGCATTCTTTTATAATTATAATCTTTGATTATTTGAAGATTAGGATGTAGCCAAATGCCTAAGTATCTTATTGGTTTATCTTCCCATTCTAAACCCGTGTCCTTTAGCGTTTTTCTATTGGCCTTTTGTATATATTAACTCCAAAGCACTCAGATTTATCTATATTTATTTTATATCCAGATGCTTCACTATATAGTTGTAACACCTTAAAAGTGCTTTCAATAGATATTGTTGGGTGTGTTAAAGTTAAAGCTATATCATCTGCATATAAGTTTATTTTAAATTCCTCCGTACCGTATTTGACTCCTGTTATTTGTTGGTTATTTCTTATTAATGTTGCTAATGGTTCCAAAAAAAATAGCAAATAATAATGGCATTGAGTTCTTTCTTGGGTAAATGAATTTAGGTTTGCATTGTAAAACTCATACAGTTAATCAACTAAAGCTGCAGTCCTATGCATATTTTCCCCAGAGTAGCTCTAATTGAACACAGCAAAATTTAATTTCTGAGTAGAAATGAATTACTTAATAAATGTGTTGGATTGTACTGTATCTTTAACTGGATTAAAGCCATAGGATTTTGCTCATTGAATATGATGGAGATAAGGGACCTGTGGCCTTCCATATACTGTTGGACTCTCAATTCCCATCAGCTCTAGCCAGCATGGCCAATAGCTGAAGATGATAGATGTTGTAGCCTAACAACTGGAATATAACTTAGATGCCATTAGAGTGCTCTAGCTTTTTAATTTATTTTTCTCCCAGACAGTGGTAGTAGATACTGTTGATTGATATTTGGGCAAATAAACTGAGCATCATGAGAGCACGGAAATCCTCATTTATCTGGGAACTATTCCTGAGATGTCTCCCATAGGCTTATTTTAATGGTAGCATTAAGACATCTGTCTAGACTAATAACAGGTTGAAAGCAGAACAGGTCAAGTTGATATACTGATGGCTATTAAATTTGATAGGTAAAAGTCTAATAGTATATTGCAGTATTTTTTTTAATGACGCTAAACATAATCTATGTCCATTCTGAAGCTGGTTGATAGTGGAGTTTCACGAAATGTTTGATAGGATAAGATTTTCTGACAGAGAGATTTTTAATCTGAACACATTCTATTAATTATTTTATGAACTTTTTAGTTGCTTTTCAGCTAAAAATGAAACTTCACAAAAACAAAACACTGCATTAAATAAGAAACAAAAGCAAAATACTCTGTTAAAAACACTATTATTAGAATAAATTTCATATTGCAGTGTAGCTAAACTGAAAATGCATAGTGAAGACCTTGTCTGTGTGAGTGAACCAAATACTGGCTTTGAAATATAAGTTTTCAGAAATAGCATGCTAGAGTAAGTGCATCACTTGACTGTAACTTCTCCCTGCTCTGCATATAGGGAAATGAGATGATTTCGCATCAGGGTTTGAAAGTAAAATTATAAGACTCTTTTAAAAGTGTTTTATGCAACTTAAATATACATCAAAAGACTTTACAGTATGAAGGTTTTGATTTTAGCCATATTCAGCCTACAAGAGATTAACCAAAATTATCTCATTGATAATATAGCAAGGAAAGTGAATTTAAAAATCATAGAGTCATTGACCCTGCATTTAGACAACCAATTTTCTATGATGTGGTGATGGGGAAAAATGTACTTTTGAGGTACAATCCACAGGGAATGGGTCTCCACCTTTTCTAAGGAAGACTCACTCCATCAGAGTACCTTTCTGAAAATGAAAAGTGGATGGAAATACTTCTGCTCTTTCGGTTGTTTTGGATGACCTCCCCAATCTGGGGTTTAAAAAGCAGGCACAAGTCCTCTTTTTCCTCCTCCTCCATTTACATGAGCAAAAGTATATAATTTCAGTAAAGCTGTTCAGATGTACCTCTGAACATTGAACAATCATGCTCCTTCCCTGTCTTTCTCCTCTCCTCACATATCAAGGTCATAAACTTCCAATCTCTGTTTGCAGCCAACCATAGCTGAATATTTTGTGCAAACCAGGCACTCTATGGTTTGTGCAAACCTTACAGCAGCAGAAATGTAAGCCATGGGTTGTGGTTTGCTCTCCTGGTTTGTGGGTAGGCAGTGGTTTTGTGGAAACCATCATTTGTTTTATTTATTTATTTTATTATTTATTATTTGATTTATATCCCGCCCTTCCTCCCAGCAGGAGCCCAGGGCGGCAAACAGAAACGCTAAAAACACTTTAAACATCATAAAACAGACCTTAAAATACATTAAAATAAAACAATGTTAAAAACATTTTTAAAAAAGCTTTAAAAACATCTTTAAAAAAAGGGTTAAAAACATATTAAAGAAAACATATTAAAAGCAATTCTAACATAGACACAGACTGATTTGTTGACTTTGGACAAAGCAGACAATTGTGGTTTTCTGCATACCAAGATTGGAAGTTTCCATTCCTACCATGGGAAGGTTATACAGCAGGGAGCACTTGATCTCTGCCTAACAAAGAACCTTTGTGCTTTGCTTAAGGTTGGAGATGGATCTGGATTTTGTTTCAAAAAATGGGCATCACTCATAGCTGCTTTGTCCCAGAAACTTGCTGTACCCATAAGAGGTTATGCAGTCTTCATCTTGAGAACGAGTCTAGATGCAGATCTTGTGGCTACAAATTGAGCCATTTTCAAATTATTTTTATGCCTCCCTTTTTCTCACTGCTTTGTGAAATGTCTACCCTGATTAAGATTTCTGGAGAAACACCTGTCCATTATTTTTTGCCTTTTTGGTTGGTCCTAATGAAGGTATTGCCTATCTGTTGATTTTTGATTTCAGGTTTGAGTACACACCTCAGAGGTTAAGCCACATATAATATTCCAGATAAACCAATATCTTTCTTTGTAAATGGGGACTAGTTTCTTCTCAATTAGACAGGACAACATGAGGGAATGCTGCTGCACACCCTATTGTGGAAGCATGGCCATAAATAAGTGTTCTACAGAACAGGGATGAACTCTTTTTTTTTAAAAAAAACCTTAATTATGGAGGTACGTAGGCTAGAATGGCAAGATAACTAGGAATCCCTTTAGACCAAATTTTCACTTTGAGCATGACTTGATTGTGTTTCCTTTTAGCAGAAGCTGTTTGCAAAGGACACTGCTTTAAGTTTAGGTCCCTTCTAAGCCTCTTTGGAAACATGGCCTGGATATATATAGTCATTAATTCCCACAGTAAGGAAGCCCCAGAAGTACTGGAGTTCTTGTCACTTCTAACTAGGTGAGGGTGTTGCCTACTTTGAAAAATGACTCTTTCTTCCCCTGGGAAGTCCCCTTGAACAATTATCTCAGGCAGAACAAACTGCCACATATATTCTCAAAGCATCAGCACTTTACCTATCCCCCCAACTGTTCTGGGGTTGGGGTTTGGCTACATCAAAAAATGCAGTGATCAATACTAAGTTAATTAACAATTAGCTTAATGATTTAAAATATAAACTTCCAATGTTCTTTTGAAATTCTACCTTTAAAAAAAACCATATTAAGCATATTTTTGGGTGAGTGAGCAGTCATTAGGCAATTTGGAGCAATGCATTGTTAGTATACCGACCTGGACCAGTGCCTGGGCACAGTGGTGGGCTGAATGAGGACCCATAAGGTGAAACTAAATCCTGACAAAGCAGTTCCCAGCTGTGGAGTTATTTCTTGATGGGGCTGCACTCCCCCCATCTGAAGCATCAAACATTAGTCTGAGAGCGCTCCTTGATCCATCATTGTCACTGGAGGTCCTAATGGCCACAGTGACAAGTAGCATCTTTTCCCAGCATCAGCTGATGCACCAGCTATAGCCATTCATAGGCCAAGGCAACTTTGTCAAGGTGATTTGTGCATTGCTAACCTCAAGACTAGTTTACTGGAAACCTTACATTGAAATTGATCCATAAGCTACAGTTGATGCAGAATGCAACGGCAGGGCCCCTGACTGGATCAGCTAGCAAAAACATGTGACACCATTGCTTAAAGCATTGCATTGGCTGCCAAGTTGCTAGTGGGTCAAGTTCAAAGTGAAGTTGCTAACATTGTTTTAAAGAGAGAGAGCAGTTAAAGACAGATTTTGTTTCATACTCATATTAAAAATCATGGTTCATAATACATTCTGTGCTAAGTGTAAATTTCTTGTTTTTACCCATGACTTAGGAGATGCAGATCATCAGATCATGGTGGGCTTTGACCCATGAGGGCATATATCACAATAAATTTGTTAGCCTTTGCAGCAGGGATGGGGAACCTGCGACTCTTCAGATGTTGTCACTGCAGTCCATGAACCCAACATCTCTGACAGTTGGCCATGCTGGCTGGGGCTGATTGGAGATGGAGTCCAACAGGATCTGAAGGAGTAAAGATTTCCCCTTCCTACCCTAAAGTTTCACAATATTGTGTTACTTTTGGTCTTATTGGTTAAAATGACTAAGTATTCTTAATGTAAAGTACTGGCAATCTTCTGTTTAAAAAAATAACAAAGTATTTTATTTATTCCATTTCCGTTCCACCCTTTCTCTCAAAGGGGCCCAAGGTGGCACCTTAAAACTCTCCCTCCCTTTCCATCTTAAAACTCTGTGTCCCTTTCTCTCCAATAGGGCATGATAGAGTTGGAAAATTAGGATTGAAGAGGTTCTTGAGGGTGAGAAGTCCGCATTTTGATTGGCAGCAGGTGAAAGAAGCAGGGAGCAAATGAATTGGAAAAGGAGGACAGGGACATGCCATTAGCAGCTGTGTACTTGATCAACTAGAGAGGGAAGAAGCATGGAGGCTAGGCAGGAGATGCATGGAATAATCAAAATGACAGCTGAGCAAGATGCATTAGTGGGTTACAGTCCTGGGAGGAGCAAGGACAAGTAGAAGAGAAGCAATAAGGTTTTATACATTATTGGAAGTGGCAAGTCCCATTCTGTTTGCTCCAGGTTAAGTCTGGGGCTCATTTTTGAGAAGTATGTTAGGAGATGATTCAGAGAAATTTGAGGGGTTTTCATGAAGAGCAACCAGCTAAAGGGCCTGAAAGAACTGATTTTCACGACTCATGTTATTATGAGACTAATAAAACAGTTATGTTAAGGGGAATGCTTGTTAGCAAACAGATGACCAAGACTGCTGGAGACTACTGGGGGTCCAGGGAGGAGGAAAGTAAACACACACACACACAGACACACAAGCTTGCAACACATGCTCTGGGGAGAGGGGTGCAAACTTTCTCTTCTGGTGCCATTGTGATGTCCCTATAGTTTGATAACTGTAAATATGGTAAGTGTTGGGTTTATTAAGCGATATATGGTAAGTGCCTGAGTGAGAGGGGGGAAAACATGGGCTAGAATGCTGGAGAATGTTGGATGATGATTGGCTGAGTGTTTGATTGGCTGAAGGTATAAATGAGAGGATGACAGAGGAGTTGGGGGAGAGTTGTTGTTGGTTGGTTGTGGAGTTTGCGTTGATTGGAGTTGGTTGTGGGCTGGATGGTATTAGGCTGGTATTGAGGCAGATTATATTTGACTAGAAACATAAAGAGTAACACAATATATGAAACCATACGCTTGTTAAATATACCTAAAGTAATCTTGTTATTTCCTGGTGTTTTTAAATAAATATATTATTGGTTTACCAAAAGCTTGATCTTTGGCTGGGGCTTTCACAGACCAGAAGGGTGGGTAGGGTAATTACCAAGGTTGGGAAACAGTATCAATGGTGGCAGTGGTGGATAGTGTATCATCAAGTATCCAGGGCAACCCAGGGCTGTATGCTTTATAGACAAAGATACAGGGGGGTTGTGGCCTGCAAGTGCACCCAGACACAAAGTAACAATAAGCCAGAAGGAGACTAAGGCAAAGTCCCCAGGCAATATTGTGAAATAGGGAGTGGCTGGTGGTGCTGCCTAGCAGTGGAATCTTGCAAGATCTGTGCTAGAGCCGGTGAGAGAACAAATAAAAACTAGGATCCTGACTGGAGGGACCTGACAGGTGGTGGTCTGAGGTGGGATCCTCACAGCCATCCCCTTACACTTCCCCTTAATCCTAGGTTGATTTTCTGGGGTGCTGCTGGAAAGGGGAAGCTGGAATGCCCAGTGGGCACCTTTTGTAAGATGCATAGCATTATTGAGGCTCCCCTTTGTGAAATGGGGGGGGTGAAAGAGAGAGAGAGAGAGAGAGAGATGGGCATGGAATAATTAAATGGCTAAATCTAGTTCAGACATCAGATAAATATGTTGCAGCAATAGTTGCGGTTATCCATGAAAATTCCACAAGAATATTGGAGAGCTTATTTCATCTTTTCCCCAGACATACCCTAAGATATCATGATTGAGATTGTTCTAAACAACCAGCATAAATGTCCAGTGGGATGAATGTTTTGGGGTTTGTCAAAATGACAGGGCTGGATGGAATGACTCTTTTCATGGGTCTTTGATTCTGTTATCTTTTCATTATTGCTGGCTGTTAAGCAAATGCCAGTCATTGATATTGACTCTTCAGACATCTGAATAGAAATGAATAGAGCTGGGGACATAATGTGATCACAATTGCTGGAGTCCATTAGCCACCAGTGTGTGAAATTCTGAATAAGCTCAATTTAATTATTATGGTGTTCAGTTCTTGTACTAGAGAAGCCCCACTGGGAGGGGACTGCACTCTCGTTGTGCAAATCAGGATTGCTCAATTGTGTCAGTTTGTTTTTCCCTCTTTCTGTGTTCTATCTAGTTTGGCTGTTGCTAACCTCTTCTGCTTATGCCAGATCATATAGGATGTTTGTGAGACAACAGATTCTGTGTAGGGTGTACTTGATGTGTGTGCTGTCAAGCGTGCCTCTTGATGCACAAATCTGTCTCTTGGTTATGTCAGCCGCCTGGCATTGGGCCGCATGGCATCTTATTTAATCATTGAACACTTCGGATTAGGGACAAAGTCTCTTGAAATGTTCAGGTAACAGCACTGTATTCTTTCTGAAGTAAACCTAATTATTATGCTCTTTGTGATTCATAGTTTCCTCTATTAAGGCTTGGGCAGAAAGTATCCCTATCAGCCCAGAGAATTATATCCACGTATAATCTTCTGGCCTGCAGTTGAGAGCTGATACAGGGTAGTATTTAAGTGTGTGAGCTGTGTACCAGAAAAAATATCTAGTTCCAATTTTATCTCAAGAGCTGCATCAGACTTTTTTAATTGCTAGGTTACTATTGCAAGCCAAACTCCAAAAGGAACTGCAGTGTACTGGCTAGAAGTATGAACTGTAAAGTTAACTTATTTTTTAAAAAATAAAAGATTTAAAAATGAATTAGAGGAAGTAGGCCATTGGCTTTGGCTTTTTAAAAAACAAAGTTTGCAGTTCACATCCTGAAATGCAAGTGGTGAGATAAGTTCTGGTTTCTTGCCACATGGTGGAAGAACACAGGAAAGGAAAGAGCATCAAACCCATGAAAGTGAGGCTTAGTGGTCTAAGCGCATTGTCCCCACCCCTACCCCTGGAATGTGCCTCTGGGAGTGCCAGTTCAAATCCTATGGTCTGCCATGGTTTTGTAATACAGGTTAATCTAGTAGATAAATTGTCACGTTATTCTGTGGAAATAATTGTATAATAGTAATTTAAATAACATCCCAGAAGAATATAAAGATCAAATAAGGGACAGATTTGAGGCTTTAAACTTAGTTGACAGAGAACCAGAAGAACTAACTGGGGGAGGTGCAGCTCCAACCAATCTTCGACTGCTGGTGTGTAATGCCAGGTCTGTGGTACAGAAAACATCTCTCATCCATGACATGATCATGGATGAGAACGCAGACCTGATGTGCATTACAGAGACCTGACTGGATGAGGCCTCAGCTCCTGTGCTTGAGGCCATGTGCCCAGCCGGTTTCCGGTACACGCAGCAGCCGAGGATTGGTAGGCGGGGAGGGGCAGTGGCAGTTATTTATCGGAGGTCCTTGATTTTTGCCAAACCCCCTCTCCATGAGACCAAGTTTGTTGATTGCATGTACTGGAGGTTGGGCCCTAAGGGCAGTTTAGGGATTCTCCTTGTGTACCGCCCACCCTGCTGCACAGCTGACTCCCTGACCGAGGTGCTGGAGCCGTCTCGGCTGTGTGGGTTCTTTCCCCCAACCTTTTGGTTTTGGGGGATTTCAACCTGTATGCCGAGGCGGCTCTCATAGGAGCCCCTCGGGATTTCATGGAAACCATGACTTCCTGGGAACTGCACCTTAGTAATTTTGGGCCCACCCATGTAGCCGGTCATGCTCTTGACCTTGTATTTGTCTCAGGAGGGGGAGGTAGTGCTCTGAAAATGGGGATTATTTCTTCAGACCGCGTGTCATGGTCAGATCACTATTTGGTGAAAATGAACCTCCTATTGCCGCACACCCTCTGCAGGGGACAGGGACCTATTAGGATGGTCCGCCCCAGATGCCTGATGGAACCATTAGGATTCCTGAATGCGCTGGGAGATTTGGAGCTGACCGAAGACCGCCCGGTCGAAACCCTGGTGACAGAGTGGAATAGGGAGATCACCGGGGCAATAGACCGGGTGGCCCCAAAACGTCCTCTCCCCCTGAATAGAGCTCAAACCGCACCATGGTACACACCACAGTTGCGGGGTTTGAGGCAGGAGGTGAGACGACTAGAATGCCGGTGGCAGAAATCTTGCTCAGAAGACGATCGGACACGGGTTAGAGCAGCAATAGTGGCCTACCAAGTGGCAACAAAGGCAGCAAAGAGGGGTTTCTTTGCTGCCTCTATTGCATCTGCAGAATGTTGTCCCAGGAGGTTGTTCCAAGTGGTCCGAAGCCTGGTCGGTCCAGTTGCACAGGAACCATTTGAGCACTCTAAAGCCTCCTGTGACGCATTTGCGAAACATTTTGCTGATAAAATTGATCGCCTGAAGAGTTCAATTCCGTACTCCGTGGACACAGGAAGCGGGCCAGAGACGATCAGTTGCGATCCGGTCCGGTGGGATCGGTTTCAGCCTCTTCCCTCTGAGGAAGTGGACAAGGTGCTCTCTACTGTGAGACTGACCACCTGTTCGTTTGATCCTTGCCCCACATGGCTCATTGTCAGCTGTAAAGAGAGACTGAGCGAAGGGATCAAGGCGGTGGTAAATGCCTCCTTGGAAGAGGGGGCACTGCCATCTGCCCTCAAGGAGGCGGTAATAAAGCCCATCTTAAAAAAGCCCTCCTTGGATCCCCAAGATTTGAATAACTTCCGCCCAGTCTCCAATTTACCATTTCTGGGCAAGGTGATCGAACGCGTGGTGGCCAAACATCTGCAGACACACTTGGAGGAAGCAGATTATTTAGATCCGTTCCAATTGGGCTTCAGGACTGGATATGGAACTGAAACAGCCTTGGTCGCTCTTGTGGATGATTTGAGGAGGGCGTTGGATAGGGGTGAATACTCATTCCTCATCCTCCTGGATCTCTCTGTGGCTTTTGATACCGTCGACCACGGTATCCTTTTGGATCGCCTGGAGAGAATGGGAATTGGGGGTACTGTGCTAAAGTGGTTCCGATCCTATCTGTCTGACAGGCACCAACGAGTGGCATTGGGGGAGGAGGTTTCAGACCCTTGGCCTCTTAATTGTGGTGTGCCACAGGTTTCTATCCTCTCTCCCATGCTATTTAACATCTATGTAAAGCCATCATCAGGAGATTTGGGCTGCAGTGCCACCAATATGCGGATGACACTCAGCTCTATCTCTCATTTAAGTCCTCACCGGAGTTGGCTGTGGAGACTATTTCCAAGTGCCTGGAGTCCGTAAGTGAATGGATGGGAGGTAATAGGCTGAAACTGAACCCTGACAAGACCGAGGTACTGCTTGTGGGAGACAAGAGAAGATTGGAAGATATTGACCTGGTGCTGAATGGGGTTAGTTTGCCCCTGAAGGACCAGGTTCGCAGCCTCGGGGTCATTCTTGACTCCCAGCTGTCCATGGAGGCTCAGGTATCAGCAGTGAACCGGACAGCTTGGTATCACATCTGATACAGAGGCTGCGACCCTATCTTCCGGTTCATCTGCTCCCGTGGGTAGTGCATGCCCTGGTCTCCTCTCGCTTAGACTACTGTAATGCGCTCTACGTTGGACTACCCTTGAAGACGGCCCGGAAATTACAGCTGGTACAGAATGCGGCGGCACGGTTGATTAAGAATAGCTGCCGGCGGGATCACATCACCCCAGTGCTTGAAGATCTGCACTGGTTACCAGTTGTTTATCGAGCCCAATTGAAGGTGTTGGTGTTAACCTTTAAAGGCCTACACGGTTTCGGTCCAGTGTATCTAAAGGAGCGCCTCCAGCATCACCAAGTATGCCGCCTGACGAGATCAGCCTCTCAAGACCTTCTCTCGGTCCCACCAGTTAAAACAGCTAGACTGGTGTGGACCAGAGAGAGGGCATTCTCGGTTGTGGCCCCCACCCTCTGGAACTCTCTGCCATAAGACCTACGCCATGTCCCCTCCTTGGTAGGTTTCTGCCAAGGACTAAAAACATGGCTGTTTCAGCGGGCATACAGAATCCCTGGTTAATTTTAATTCTACAGTGTACAGATGTGGGTAAATTGAATATGTTATAATTGTATTTATATGTGTATTTTAAATTTTAATTATGTACGCTGCCTAGAGTGGCTGTTCATTCAGCCAGATAGGCAGCCTAAAAATAAAATTTTATTATTATTATTATGAAGTCAGAGACATCAGGGAAGAATGCAAAAAGACAATACCTCTAGTTAAAAAGAGAGAAAGATCTCAATGGATGAGTGAAGAAACTCTTAAAATGGTTAAAGAGAGAAGGAAAGCAAAAGCAAGCAATGACAACAGAAGTTTTATGTAGCTTTAAAGTTGACAATGAGGACGTTGAACTTGTCAAGGATTATCAATACCTTGGCACAGTCATTAACTAAAATGGAGACAATAGTCAAGAAATCAGAAAAAGGCTAGGACTGTGGAGGGCAGCTATGAGAGAACTAGAAAAGGTCCTCAAATGCAAAGATGTATCACTGAGCACCAAAGTCAGGATCATTCAGACCATGGTATTCCCAATCTCTATGTATGTATGTGAAAGTTGGACAGTGAAAAAAGCAGATAAAAGAAAAATCAGCTCACTTGAAATGTGGTGCTGGAGGAGAGCTTTGCAAAAAAGATAAATACTTGGGTGTTAGAACAAATTAAACTAGAACTATCACTAGAAGCTAAAATGATGAAACGGATCATACTTTGGACACATCATGAGAAGACATGATTCACTGGAAAAGACAATAATGCTGGGAAAAAGAGCAGAAAAAGAGGAAGGCCAAACAAGAGATGGGTTGATTCCATAAAGGAAGCCACAGACCTGAACTTACAAGATGTGAACAGGGTGGTTCATGACAGATGCTCTGATTCATAGGATCGCCATAAGTCATAATCAACTTGAAGCAATATAACAACAAACATTTCTCAACATAAAACTCATTCACCTAACTATGCTTTCTAAGAACTATTTCCCTGACTAGCGCTGACTAAGCAAACCTTACAACGTAATCGACTCGAAGGCACATAACAACAGCAACAATTATATAAAGAAGAGGCTGCGTAAAAGACAATTGAAAGTGTTTTATAGCCTAGTAGGAAATTAGTCCACAGTGGTGGCTGGTGCCAATTGGGATTGGTCCAGCAAAAGGCAAGGAGACCAACAGTAGGTGGACCCAGAGCCATTAGTAGGCAGAGCCAGCTAAGTCTAATTTTGCCTCTATCCTCTTCCCTGCTGAGTTCCTAAGGGAAACACTGAGAATGAGGAGAAGGAATTCAACCACCACAAATGGCTGTAAATGAATAAAAGTCTCTGTTCAAAGAGAGAGGGGTAGATCTTCCAATCAACTCCCCTTCCTTTTGAACAGAGGTCTGCTGTATTCTCATTATAAAATATTGGTTTACTTTCAGGTAATTCGTTACATACTTTATATCTAGGACTGCAATCCAATGTATATTATATATCAGTGGTGCTTTCTTCTGAGCAAACATGGATAGATTCAACTTCTACAATACATTCAACATGTGTTTAGCAAAGGTTTTTTGCGGCCTACTGCCAAAATGAAGCACAGGCATCATTTATTGGGTTGAATCATAGGCCACTTTATTAAACAGAATCCAATTAGCATATGAACCTGCTGAGGGGAAATTAAGTGCAGGAGCATCCTGAGCCAGGCAAAGCCTGCTTGCAGCTATAGGGCAACCAAACCCTGCCTGAGCCAGGGGCTGTCCTGTGCCAGACCCCAGCTCAGGCCACACCCTGAGGATGTTTAGGGGGTCCAACCCATGTCACTGCTCCTTGGAGCCCTGAAACCCCGAGCAGATGAGGCATGTTGGCCCCAAAGGCAGCCCGTATTCTGCCTCTGGGCCATATAGCCCTGGCCTGCAGGCCTCTGGACTGCCTATTAATTAATTTATCATTTAATTTGTATCCCGCCCTTCCAGCAGGAGCCCAGGGCGGCAAACAGAGCGCTAAAAACACTTTAAAACATCATAAAAACAGATCTTAAAATACATTAAGACAAAACAGCGTTAAAAACATTTAAAAAAAAACTTTAAAAAAGGGTTAAAGCATTATTAAAAAACGTATTAAGCAATTCTAGCACAGACGCAGACTGGGATAGGTCTCAACCTAAAAGGCTTGTTGAAAGAGGAAAGTCTTCAAAAGGCGTCGAAAAGATAGCAGAGATGGTGCCCAAAGGTGCCTAAAGGTGTCACCTAGCTGCCCTTCCCTTTTAACCTTTTTTCTGCACTTCTTTGCCCAAATGACCATTGACATATTAAAGCCAAACAGCCCCAATCAGCCTATTAGCCTTAAAGACCTGGCTATTCAGGCAGGCCTATGGGATTGGGGTGGATTAGTTTTATGATGTTAAATTGGTTGGTTTTAGTCTGTTTTTGATTGCTGTTTGATATGTATACTATGTTTTTATATTGTTGTACGTCGCCTAGAGTGTCCGTTAACTCGGACAGATAGGCGACACAGAAATAAAATTTATTATTATTATTATTATTAATCCCCACAGGCATCCGTGCTAACCCTTGACCCTTCCCCACTAACCACAGTGTTTAGTAGGCAAAAGAAACCTGCCGGCAAAGGGAGGCAAGCAGGCCAAAAATTCCTAGTCTGCCCCGTAGCGACCAAATGAATCACGCTACAGCACAGGGAGGGTTGGGTGGGTGCTGCCAAATTCAAAAGAGGGCGGGAAGCTGGCGGCGCAGGTTTAAATACCCCTTGGCTGTCCCGCCCCCTCGCTGTGTGCTGCGTTAGTGCCCCACATGCATGTACCTGCCCAATATGGCGGCTCAGGCTTTGGCTGCGGCTGCAAAACTCGCCCCTTTGGCCCAGTAAGTACCGGGTATGGAGCTGGATTGTGGCCTACTGCTGAAATGAAGCACAGACACCATTTATTGGGTTGAATCATGGGCCACTTTATTAAACAGAATCCAATTAGCATAATGAACCTGCAGAGGGGAAATTAAGTGTGGGAGCATCCTGATGAGCCAGGCAAAGCTTGCTTGCAGCTATAGGGCAACCAAACCCTGCCTGAGCCAGGGGCTGCCCTGTGCCAGACCCCAGCTCAGGCCACACCCTGAGGATGTGTAGGGCGTCCAACCCACATCACTGTCCCTCGGAGCCCTGAAACCCTGAGCGGATGAGGCACGTTGGCTCCAAAAGCAGCCCGTATGCTGCCCCCAGGCCATATAGCCCTGAGCTGCAGGCCTCCAGACCGCCTATCACCCCCAAAGGTGCCTAAAGGTGTCACCTAGCTGCCCTTCCCTTTTAACCTTTTTCCCGCACTCCTTTGCCACAGAAGGAGGACAAGCCTCTGCTTAGTCTCCCTTTACCCCACGCCCAATAAGAATCTCGTGTAGGCCCCTCTGCAGATCCATCAAGAGGATGTTGTTGCCCACGTCCATCAGATGCACTCCGTCTGGCCAAAACAGCTCCACCCTGTCATGTCTAATCTCTAGGTGGTGAATGACAGAACCCCCACAGTCCATCAGAGCCCTCTGGATTTGCCTGTTCACCTTTTTGCGGGCCCTATCCATCCCGTGGGTCACCAGTGCAGTTCCATTTCCTGCGTGGCAGGATGTCAGACCACACCAAGTGCACCCCTGGCCACTACATGCTTGCTCGATTAGGGCCTTGCCCTTCAACAGTCCCAAGTCATTACCCTCCAGGTGGATGACAAGAAACTGGGGTACTGACCGCTCCACAGCTGGCTGGAACAATGTGGAAAGGAGCCCATTCCAATGCATCCCACGGCGGCCGAGCCAGTGCACTGAGGCCCATTGACTGAGCCCCAGCTGTGTACCAAAGTGAGACTTCACCGCTCTGCGGCCTGCCCAGAAAATCATGCTGTGGCTGCAGAGTAGGATGCATGCCTGCTCCATTCCTTTCAATTGGCCTGCCGAAATAATAACAACCAACATCAGGAGGAAGGGTAATAATTAGGAGCCAGCCTTTTGCGACTCCGACAGTAGTCTAATATAAGTTTTGTACACATCCAAACGCCACCTGCCCATTGCCTGTAGCCTTTCCTTTGAGAAACCCAGGTGGGCAGCGGTGGAGGCCGCACCTATCCGGAAGGAGTGTGTCCTGAACTTACAAGGGTCCACACCTAAGTTGTGCAGCACGGCCTTGGCTACTGTCCAGAACTGGTACTTGGTGAGGGGGTGAGTGTCCCTGTGTATGAATAGATACCTCAACTGCAGCCCCCGAATTGCCACAAAGCGCCGCAGGGCTGTTACCGAGCAGAGCTCCTCCTGCTGACAGGGCTAACACAATCAGGCGTCCCTTACCATGTTGGTCAGTCTTGGACTGTGTAAGTTGCAGGAGGGCACGCTCTGCCTTCCAACTGAGGTCTGAAACCATGAGGGCCCAAAGGGAGTTGTCCGACTTAGACCCCACCACCACCTCCCCAATTCTAAAAGCCCCCAAAATAGAGTGAGGGCGGCCGCATGAAATAGCAGTGCCTCAAATGGGGAAGAACATAAATCCTTCCACTGTCCTTGCAGGCTGAACAGTAGTTCTAGGGAAAGGGGGAGGTGGTCATCCAGGGTGCCTGGGCACCTGCGGGACCAGTCCTCTAGCATGCAGCGGACCCTACAGTCACCAGTGTGGTCCTGAAAGCCCCAGACCTTTGCCAGGAAAGAAGGCCCGGAGAGCTTACCTCTGATGGTCCTAACTGAGAGGCCCCTCTGTTTTCCCTGCACGGAGAACTCCATAAGATGCTCCACGGGGATGGGCCATTCTTGTGTGTAGCCTCTGGCCTCCCTGAAATAGTACAGCTCCCTACCTGCTCCCTGGTAGCTGGCTATGGTGCTGGGTGCCACAGACAGGCTTATGGCCCTTTCCACTTCGTTCCTCCAATCTCCCATAGCGCTGGGGGAACCACATCCAGTTGAGCCCTTGCCCACAGCGCCAGCTGGCGAAACCTCTCCATCTGGTTCTGTGACAGAGCATCAGCAATACTGTTATTGATACCCGGTACATGGCATGCCAGGAACAGGATATTATAGCGCAAACACTGGAGCACAAATGTTCACCCCAGGCGCATAACGTTGGGTTTTTCTGAAGACAGGGTGTTGATAACATGCACCATAGGGAGGTTGTCGCACCAAAAGTGGATACGGAATTACACAACTTGTTGGGCCAGAAGTGCACAGCTACAGCAATGGGAAAGAACTCCATGAACGTAAGGTCCTGGGTTAACCCAGCCTGTGCCCTGTCCTGTGGCCAGCTGCCATAGCACCATGTGTCATGGAAAATAACCCCAAAACCACAGGAACCTGAGGCATCAGAGTGCACCTGTAGCTCGGCCTCCAACAGGCGCTCCCTCCTCCATAGGGATACCCCATTGAATTCCCACAAGAAGATAGACCATACTGCCAGGTCGGCTCTAAGAGCGGCTGTGACCCACATGTGGTGTTGTGGTCATGATAGGCCAGCCATGGCATTGTATATGCACCACAGGAATGCACGCCCGGGCGCTACCACCCTAAATGCAAAGTTCATATGGCCCGCCAGCTCCTGAAGAGTGGACAGCGTCACCTTCTTGTACCCGATGACTTTTGAGATTTTCCCACTAAGGGCCACCAGCTTGTCCTGAGGGAGTCTACAGCACTGGGCCACGGTGTCAATCTCGATGCCCAAAAAAGTGAGAGTGGTGGAAGGGCCCTCGGTTTTCTCTGCTGCGAGGTGGACCCCAAGTTTATTTATTTATTTATTTATTTAATTTCATTTATAAACCGCCCTTAGCCAATGGCTCCCTGGGCGGTGTACAACATACAATAATAACAATAATCAACAAAAATCGGAAGATATAAAATACAGATACATAATAGGACTACCTAATGTTAAGGTAATTAAAACATTAAAATACATACAAATGAATCCATCAGCACTGCGAAATGGGCCATAAAGGCCTTACAGGCACCAGTGTCGGCAGGGCCTGCAAACAGGAAGTCATCTAAATAGTGCACCACTGTTTGCAGGCCTGCCCATCCCCTGACTGCCCACTCCAGGAAAGAGCTGAAGCGCTCAAAGACTGAACATGAAATCGAGCAGCCCATAGGCAATGCCCTATCCACATAATATTTGACAGCAAAAGTGAAGCCCAACAGTTCAAAGCCCAGTAGGTGAACAGGGAGGAGATGGAAGGCTGACTTGATATCACATTTTCCCATGAGGGCCCCGATCCCGCAATCCCTAACCATCTGCACCACCCCGTCAAATGATGTGTAGCGGACAGAACATAGGTCTGGCAGGATGAAATCATTGACAGACTCACCACGTGGGAAAGACAGGTGGTGTATGAGGCAGAATTCGCCTGGCACCTTCTTGGGAACGAGGCCCAGCGGAGTAACTCTGAGGAAGGGGGTGGGTGGCACCGGGCAGGGGCCCAATACTCTGCCTGCTCTAACTTCCTTGTCTATTTTGTTGTTCCTTTTTCCCACACAACCAATTCCATGCCCACCATCGACTTAAGATTGCGGGACATAAAGGCCTGACTGAGCCCCAAGTAGGGGATCCTAAAACCCATTGTGAAGCCTTCCAGCAAAGACTGTGCATCTTGGACTAGTGGGTAACGACTGCGCAAGTGTTGGAGCTCCGTGAGCTTAACTGGGCTGGGGCCCTTTCCTTGAGCTGTGCCAGCAGCCCCTGGCTTTCTAGGGCCGGTGGTGTCCCTGCTGAAGGGGCGGCCCCTGGGGCAGCCTGTGCAGGCATGGGCCCCCCGCATATCACACACTCGTGTTGGAATCTGCAGAGGCTCTGACCACAAGAGCCCCGGGAGCTAACTCCCAGCAAAGCAGTCAGGGTTGAACCCCCTGCCCCACTGCTGCTACCTGCTGAGCTAAGAGGTGTCCGCTGTCTGTCCTGTCGCTGGACACGGGCTTGGAGTGTGACATAAACTGCAGCTGCAGATCAGCCTCTTTTTTGTCCCAGGGGAGGGAAGTATCAAAAGCTGCCCTCATACGGAACGCCTCATCATAGGCAAGCCAGGCAGCCCCTTGGAACTCAGAATAACCTCGATATACGATGTTGAGGTATTTAACAAGTACTGAGCCCTTCTGTGGGTGTTTCTGCATCACAACCCCCAGGTATGTTAGGAATGCTGTCAACCAGTTAGCCCAAGTGCACTCTATGTGTTGCCCCTTGGGTTTATCCGGTTCCACATCATCACCTTGTCTCTTTGGCTGGTTCCCTAAATAAACCCTATTCGTAGGGTCGCTATAAATCGGATGCAACTTGAAGGTAATCCATTTCCATTTTAGGCCTAAGCAGATGTTCAAAAGCATGTGACTATTGGCTCTGCTGGCTGGGGATGATGGCAGTTGGAGTCCACAACATCTGGAAGGCCATAGGTTTCCCATCCCTGATATATAAACCATCACTAGTGACTTTTATTGCATTCAAATATTTTGGCAAATTTCCTCCTTTCTTAATACTTTATAGTTTGACTAGGTGTAGGTGGGTGTAGGTGTGCGTGTGTGTGTGTGTGTGTGTGTGTGTGTGTGTGTGTGTGATTTATGTTTACCTTCCTCTTAACGTACACATCATTGCTACATAATGTGTTGTCATGCCCAAGCTGACAGGTGATTATAGTGCTGATTCCCCACCCATACAACTCGTAGGAGTGGATTAATAAGTCTCCATGAAGTCTTCAAGATGAATCTTTGTATTGTACCAGAGCGGATACATCAGGCACAAAGCAATTGATTGAAGAAAAAAAATTGAGTTGTTGAAAGCCAAGGAAGTGAGTGTTATTAGAGTCATGGAAGTGAGTGAGAACTAGTAACACAGAAAAGGAAAAATGAGTAATCCAAAGTGATGAATGAAAGCACTGAAGAAGTTTTGAAGTGGAAAAATTTGCATATCTATATTGTAATATCTGAACAGAGTGGTTCATGACAGATGCTCTTGGAGGTCGCTGATTCATAGGGTTGCCATAAGTCGTAGTCGACTTGGAGGCACATAAAAACAACAAATATTGTAATAATGGTTGGGGGATGAAGAATGTGAACCTAACAGTCTTATGGCCTGAGACCTAGTCTATTTAAGCTTCCCAGGATATTGTTTGCTTAAGTTCCTGAATTTCCTTCAGGTTAGTGAAGGGTGCTTTATTGCAAATGTGGGTTCTGGAAACTTGCTTTCTTGAATTTGACCTTAAAGAACTGTAGGCTGGTATTTTGAGAGGAAAATACCAAGATGCTGGAAATGTGGTGTTTATTTTTTTTGAAAAAGCACAATGAGATCCGGCCACTACATTGTCTGGCCTTCATCAGGTGCTATAAATACAATTAGAAAGACACACTACATTATTACACATAACAAAATACACTACAGCATAAACTCAATCTACTTAAACTAATCTGTACAAAAATTTTTTTTTGCACTTATGTAGATTGGTCTGTAATACTCTTCTCTAGCAAGATTGCTTGAAATGGTAGATGACCACAAAGAAGAATTCTCATGAACGTACTCATATATATGCATCCCTATGTCTCTTAATTCCAGTGTATCTAATTGATCATAAGGGAATTGTGTGCAACTGAGGACTAAAAATATGGGAGGGATCATCTATATTTGTTAAAACTTATAAGAGAGGAAGAAATTCCAACCCCTCATTAAGACCACCAGGGGTCAGCGTTTTTAGTTCCAAAATCCACACTATTTCTTTCCTTAATAAGATATTACTGTTTTCCCCACTTATTTTTTCTAAAAACCAAATCTTAATCAGTAGAGGAGTGATGACATCTTGTAAAATGCTCCACCAAGGAGGCCCCAGATCTCTTGTTTTTATATAAAGTTTTTGGCAACTGCACAGAATCGTATAAATGACATTGGCAGTATTGCATGTAGAAAATTGATTCAAAGCATATTTCTTGTGATTGACAGGGTTGCCAAAAACTTTATATAAAACTTTATATATGTCATGAACTGCTGCCAGTTCTCACCAGGACCCAGCTCCCAAATCCAGAGCAATTGATCCTGGCCAGGCACAACCTGTGCTTCCCTTGGCAGGGATGAGTAACTCAACACCAACCCTGCAAGATAGGTAGACTGCTACCACCCCTTAATTCTGGTCACCCACTCTGGGCCAAGGGGAAACCCAAAGTGCCAGAAATTGACCTGCCAAGGATTCCAGAAGACAAGAGCCAAAGATGCACTCCTTGTCTTGGAACTTTAGGCAAAATATCCAGTAGTTCATGGCTAATTGGCCAAGGTGCTGGACTCAGAGCCAAATCTTCCCTACAATGAATACACACTGGTAAATAAGAAGTAGCTGTAGTAAATAAAATATAAGTGCACAAGTCTAGCAACAAAATAGTTCCTTAAAACCCACACCCCTGAGGGCCAGGTAAAATACAGAGAGTTACAGCTACAGATAAAAATAACAAAACTGTCTAGCCTAATCTATATTTACAGTAGAGGTAAACAGCAAAATAACTGCATGGTTCTACCTCTCCCCAGAGATGTATAGCCTGGATAGCAGATGAAACATGGAACCTCAACATCAGGTAACATCAAGAACATTGAGGAACAAAGACTAAGGTCTGAATCCTATTATTATCAGAAAATGCCCAGCAAGAGCCAGGAATTAATTAGCCAGTCAGGGGGGTTCCTGATGATGAAACCTTCTGGAGCTTTAATGCCTAACGGTCACACACTCACCAACCTTCCCAGGCCGATTGGGGTTGAAGTACCAGTCTCAACTGATAAGCAGGTGTTCTTGCTTATAGCTTAATTAACTAGCTTCAGCTGTGAGAACTGCATTCTCATGGCCTCTTAGAAGCCTCATTTCATGCAAGACGTTCCCCCCCACAATTCCTTGCGTCAGAACCATTTTAGTTTTTAATCTTTCAAACCATGCATTCATGACAATATAGGCCAAACATCAAGGAATGTCAAAAGATGTATAGGGGAACACCTCAGCAATATTAAAAACAAGAGATCTGGGGGCCCCTTGGTGGAGCATTTTACAAGATGTCATCACTCCTTCATTGATTTTAAGTTTTGGGTTTTAGAAAAAATAAGTGGGGAAAATAGTAATATTTTATTAAGGAAAGAAATTGCCTGGATTTTGGAACTAAAAATGCTGACCCCTGGTGATCTTAATGAGAGGTTGGAATTTCTTCCTCTCTTATAAGTTTTAATAAATATAGATGATCCCTCCCATATTCTTTGTCCTCAATTGCACACAATTCCCTTTTGATCAATTAGTTACACCGGAATTAAGAGACTTAGGGATACATATATATGAGTACGCTCATGAGAATTCTTTGTAGTCAGTTATCATTTCAAGCAATCTTGCTAGAGAAGAATATTACAGACCATTCTATGTAAGTGCAAAAAACTCCCCCCCTACATATTAGTTTATGTAGACTATGACTTTATGCTGTAGTATATTTTGTTTATTATGTGTAATAATGTAGTGTGTCTTTGTAATTTTTTTTATAGCACCTGATGAAGGCCAGACAATATAGTGGTCGAAACTCATTGGGCTTTTTTCTGAAAATAAACACATTTTCCAGCATCTTGGGATTTCTGCCCTTTTTTTATCCTCGGCTTTTTGGATGCTTGCCACTTTCTGCTTTTGGTATTATGAGAGGCCTCACTAACTGGGTCTTTGAAAGACCTATCTCTGAGACTTGGGCAAGGTGGATGTAGAGTTTCCTGTCAGATAGATTTGGCTTATTTGTACCGTTGGTATAAAATGAGTCTTATTAATGTAGGATGCAGTTCTGAGGATTTTATTCTGTCACCTATAGTATTCTTCGGAAGCCATTCAACATAAGGATTGTTAGTAAAATACTAGCAGGAAGATTTCTTGCTAGTAAAATGCTAGCAGGAAACTAGCATGCATGCTTAAAAGCATAAAGGTTATTAAGGGCATGAGCTGAGAGATGGAAGTTCCTTGGCTGAGAGATGGAAGTTCCTTGGGTGGCCTTAGCAAACAAATCTCTGTCTGTCTGTCTGTCTCTGCTTTAGCCATAAACTCATGTTCCTGTGATGTTACTAGGAATGTCACATGTTAAAAGAAATGCTAAATTAATATAAGATGTGAAGTGTTTTAAATTCTTAGGAAAAATAAGGCATTTTATGAAAATTGCTGTTTCTTGCAGGACAGTACGTTATAGTGCACAGAATGTTTGCATTGGACGTTCTTTAGGCAAACAACTTTACCCTTTCTGTCCTTTTCTATAGGCGACAACTGTTTCCAAATCAATGTTTAGAAAAGTTGAGTGGATTTTTTAAATTATGCTTATGTGTTCTTTTTTTTCCCCTCCAGGATTTTAAGACTGGATATGGCATCACTATAATCCCCATGAATGTGGCTAATGTGAGACAGGTAGACCGAACAGCAAAACAGTCTTTTGAAATAATAACACCTTATAGAAGCTTTAGGTACGGCCATTGAACATTTGTTTTAACAATAAAAAGACAAATAATTGTGGAATCAATTTTGGAGACATTTTGAAGCCATGTACATGAAGTAATTGCCACTTCTATAGAACAAGAAAACTGAGGGTGGAATTTCACATTGGCCCAGTTTGTATATCATATTGGCCCCAAGATTTGCCTTGTAGCTGTATCTGCATTTAAAAAAAATCTGATCTCTTTATGAGTTGCTGTGGCCTCTTCACTTGAATCTGTCATGTGGGTTCCAAGCTGCTCTGTATAAAATGAAGTTCTGTCTTCCATGTTCACTATGATGAGGAATATAAAAATGGCTATAATTTTTTCCTCTTTTGACTGAAGTAGATGAAATTTACAAGCACAGGAACCCCTCCATACCGGGTTTAGGTGGTCATATTGCAGACAAAAAGATTCAGAGGCTTTTTGTGTGAGAAGTGAAAGGGATTCACTTTCTTCCATAATCCATTATGGGGTGGGTGGAAGAAAGGATTGCCTCTTGCTCTTTCTTGTCCTAAAATAATTAAATGGTGTGTGTTCTTGCTTGTGCATTATTTCAACTTTGTAACTTAACACCACTTTTTCTGGTGCTTGCTTATGTCCTCCAGTAGGTCTTGCAACATGAAGCTGTCTACAATGCTGCTTGTGGAGTTCTGGAGAACTCTGTTGGTTTTTGTTTTTGTTTTGTTAAAGCAGAGCAATGTAGGGACATTATTTATTTTTAGAAAATGAAATGAATCTTTCTGCTTTTAAAAGGTTGGTGAACCTAGAGAAACAGAGAGATAGAAAAATGTAGAGCTATATGTGTCAGAAAAGCACAGAAACAATAGAGCAATATGAGGCTTTGTGGTGGCCCTGATCTGACTTGAGGAGGTTTATTGACATCCTGTTTTGACTCGGGGAGGGGAAAAAAGCACCCTGAATCTCACTGACTTGCCTCATTATTGGCATCCACACTGAGCTGGTACAGACCTCTAGTACAAAGGGGTGATGAGTGTAAATTGGCAAATGTTAATTGAGCTAGGTAAGAAAGCAAGGCAGTGTTTTTTTAAGGCTCACTTCATGTGCATTGATTATCTTGATGCTCAGTTCTCATCTTCATCTTCATACAGCTAACAACTCTTAATTGTTTACAAAACAAATAGGCCTTATCTATTTTTGAGTTAATATAAAGACACTTTGGGTTTCAGCTTTACAGCAGAATCTGAAAAAGAAAAGCAGGAGTGGATTGAAGCATTGCAGCAGTCCATTGCAGAAACTCTCTCCGACTATGAAGTAGCTGAGAAGATCTGGTTCAATGATTCTAACAGGTCCTGCGCTGATTGTAAAGCCCCTGATCCTGACTGGGCATCCATCAATCTCTGTGTCGTCATTTGTAAGAAGTGTGCAGGTAATTAAGAAATCTTGAGGGTTCCATCAAACAGCATATCTGCCTTAAAGGGCATGTCATGTCTCAACCATATTAATTTCTGATTTAGTATAAATCCTTTAATCCCATTATGGTTTGAGGCCTCCAGTTTAGTCTTTTTTAAAATGATGATATATTTGAAAAGTGCCTTTTTAATTAAAATTAATAAAATTATATGTAGGATTATTGTTTATTAGGTATAACTCTGTAGGGATAGTATCTGGGATATGTAATTATCCCCCAATGTTACTAAAGGATTTCACAGATTACTTACATCAAGCATAGGGTCAGTCCAGCCCATGGGCCAAATTAGGCGAGTAGGGGTCCTAGTTAGTTTGTTTTCCACAAAGCAGACCCTACAACCTGACATCGTATATGATGCTAGGTGTGGGGCAGGTAAAGATGTGGCTGCAAAGGAACAATTGGGTCCTTAACAAAGTGCACTCCTGATTGTTCCTTGGCAAACAGGACTTGCATTCAGCTCCTTTTAAATTTGGTGCCAAGTGCAAGCCTGCTGGGATTGGCTATACTCTGAAGTTCTGATTGGGAACTCTGGAGTGTAGCCAATCCCTGCTGAAAGCAGGGCTTGAAGTCACCTCTGATCAGCTCTGACTTCAGTCCCTGCTCAGTTTTGCAGGTGCAGTTTGAATCCAACCTGTGCCTGCAAAGGAGCATTTTTCCTTTGCATCCTGACTTGAACTCAAGCCACACTGCAGAAGAAAAATATTCCCTGGCAGCTTTACTTGAATTCAAGCTTGGCTTCAAACAAAAATTGGGTCACTTGACATGACAAAGTCAGGTGATTGGTAAGTTTCTGTCCCCACACATTTGCCAAAATGGTCCACAGAGGGTGAGGGAGCTCAGGATCCAGCCTGCTGGCCATATACTTTTCCATCCCTGACTTATATCATACTTAGGCACTTTTTCCTTTAGCTGAAAATCTGGACACAAACACTCTTCTCTGAACCCAATACCTCTTAAATTGTTTTTTGCAAGCACAGAAGGATGAAGAAGCAATGCTTATGCCTTAAAGTTAGGGCAATATTTTAAACAAGATATTAGAAGAGCTAAACTGTAATTGTTGTCTCCAAGAATGAATTTGAAGGTAATAGAAAAATGTGGCTCGCTATTTCCTGCAATTAAATTTTATTATTAAAATGGAAACAAAAAATGATATTTCTATTTTTAATGATAGAAATAATAAGCCTCCTTTCTGTTTGAGGCTCGCAATCTGAGACAATATTGCCTTCCATCTATTCATCTTCTGTCTATGTGACTGACTGAGAACACCCTATTATGAGTCCATTCCCTCTGTATACCAAGTTCACATGACGAGAGCAGGTGCAGAAAAGCATCCTTGGAATCTCTCCAAACCTGGGTCGTTAGCCCTTTCAAGATCTAATGTTCTTGTGTGGAGAGGGGAAGCATGATAAAGTATACTCCAAATGCATGTGTTTGTTTTAAAGTCTGACAATTGTATGTGCAGAGGACTCTCTTTAGATCTCATAATAAATACATGGAGATTGGTCATGCATGATCTGGCTAACCACCACCTCTAGATCACACATAAAAAGGGATCTTGCAGAAGCAGCCAGTGGGGTGGGATAGTGCCATGTCACCACTCTTCTGTCAGCAACATCACTGCCATTTATTGGTACGGTGCCACCTACCAGGATGGTGCTCCATCAGTGCATCTGCACAGACATGAGATTCCAGCTACGCAGAGCTTGGAAAAGTTACTTTTTTGAACTACAACTTCCATCAGCCCAATCCAGTGGCCATGTTGGCTGGGGCTGATGGGAGTTGTAGTTCAAAAAAGTAACTTTTCCAAGCTCTGGATTTCCATACCATCCCAGTAATCGACAGCAACAGCTCTATCTGGAGGGCGGTGGCATGGCATCACCCCACCCATCAGCCACTCCTGGGCTCTTGTGTATTTCAGAAGCCTCATAAATTTTTTCTGTTTCTTGCACTGCTGGTCTCCTTTAAAATGTATTGTCTGTTGATCAACTTTCTATCCTTATTTTTAACCCTGAAATGTGTTGCATCTTGTTCTTTTGAATCAGGGCAACACAGATCTTTAGGGCCCAGAGATTCGAAAGTCCGAAGCCTCAAAATGGATGCCAGCATTTGGAGTAATGAACTCATTGAGGTAGGAATGAGAGATGCGCCTTATCAGTGGAAGAAGTAACATTTACTGTGAAGTTTCATGGCATTTCATGATGTTCCTGAGGAATTTGTGTAGCTCAATCACAGATTATCCTGAGGATTGCTGTTAGTTGTTCCCTGTCTTACAGAGGCCTGACTGGCCTCAACTAGGAGGCGAACGTTAGTGTCACTGGTACCATCCTGTGGAATGCTTTTCTAGCAGATATTTGGCAGGCATCATTGTTTTTGACTTTCAGGCATCTGTTGAAGCCTTTTTAATGCTGTGACAGGCTTTTGCAGCTGTTTAATTCTTGTTTTGATTTTCTAGTCACCTTAAAAAAATCTGTATTTTTATTTTTAAATGATGTTGTATGTTTTTATATTGTAAACTGCCCTGATGCTTTATGATATGGCAGGACAGAAATATGTCTATTAATAAATACATGAATAAATTTGAAATAACTTATTACTTGATTTTTTACTTTTATTGTCCTATGGTTGGGTTGTTTCATGTTAGACTATAATGACATTTCTTGGAATGGAAAGTGTGAGGAAAGGGTTTTTTTAAGGAAAGCTTTATTTTACTGGGGAAATAGAATCTTCCCTATTTATAGGGCTCAGTGTCATCTCATATTAAATCAGTTTCTGTTATTTTCTTGGTTAAGTGAATTCAATACTTTTGGATGTTCTATTTAATGCCAAGCTATGGGACCTTGCAATTACTTTATAATGAAATATTGATATAATATTTTCCTTTCTCTTCCCACATTTTCCAGTTTCCAGAATGGCAAAATGTAAGTTTGCAAGGAATGCTAGGGTGGATAATTGATTTTCTATGGATGCCTCCTTATTCATTTGTACTTTCTAAGCATTTTATTGTTCTCCTTAGATCTTGTGTTGAGATATTGCTAGGGCTATGTGTAAGATGATGTTTGATGGGAGCATAGGAACCCTGCAGAACATGTGGTAGGCCACAGCATTCAGTTATTCAAAATGAGAGTCTCATTTTAAAAAGTACCTATCCAGCCCATGTGGCTGTGGAAATGTACTTGATGGTGTGTGCAGATAATGCCTGCTGAAGTCAAATGAATTGCTGGATGAGATTTCGTAAGATTGGTGAATAAGAATATAAGAAGCTGTCTTTATGCGGAGTCAGATCATTGGTCCACACAGCTCAGTACCATCTACACTGGTTAGCAATGGCTGTCCAGGATTTCAAACTGGTTTCTCTTCCAGCCCTACCTAGAAATTTTGGGAATTGTATCAGGGACCTTCTACATGCAAAGTGGATGCTACAGCCCTTTCCCCATCCTTAAGTATGGGGCTTAAGACTCTGTTTAGCACCTTTACTGTCCCCATCACTAGGAGAAGCAGCAGGGCAACCCCATCATTAGGCAGAATGAGGTGGCAAAATCAGGCAGCCGCTTTTGGTTATCATGAAAAGGCAGCAAATTGTTAGATGTTTTCAGAGCAGATTTATTTTACAGAGTAATCTAAGCCCCCTTTATGCCAGGCTGGGTGGTTGTGGTTGGATTAGGTGGAGGTGTCCCTTCATGCAGCTCTCTTGGTTAAGCCAACTTTTTACTGGCTGCTGCTAACAGAAGGATCACTCCATCAGCACCAGCCTCCCATTTCCATCTTCCAAACAGGTGGGGTGGGTAGGAGGCCCACTGGCAGGAGCCAATGGAAAGCCCCCAAATGGGGCATTCCGAGGGTGGGGAGGTGGCAAAAGCTCATCCACCCCAGGATCCGCTGGATCCTGAGGTGGTCTCAATTGCTGTTGCATGATGCGATTGCATCCAATTGGGTCCAATTGTTCTGCACACCCTCTCCTGTTTCTCCCGCGTTCACTGTGAGTAGCAGGGTGAGTAGCCCAGTCAGGTTAGGATTGCACCCATAATGAGTTTTCTTTTGTTGCTGTTTTTCAGCCAGGGTTGAGGCGCTATGTGATTTTTTCCCCCTAAGGTACCAGAATAGTTTGACTGGCCTTGAGTACTCTATACTTTGCCTTTGCAGAGTGGGGGGTGTTTGCTGTTCTGTCGCAAAGCAGGAAAATTTTGGAGCTGGCAAGAAGCAGCATGAGTGATACAAAATGAGAAATGAGTCAAAGGTTCTTAATTTTGTGTAATTGGTGCAGGTTGGAGAATGCAACTTTTGCCATTTTGGAATTGGAGTTACATTGATAAAGTTTTTTTCTTGTTTTAGAAATACACACAGGGCATTGCTGCCAATTTGAATTGTTTTTTAACTGTACTGTAATCGTACATAGCTCCTTGTCAATCTTAACTCTACGTAATCAACTTTCTTGCTAGCTTAATCTAATTTTTTTAATGCTAAGTTTGCTTTCTTCCTTCTGCAGCTTTTTATTGTGATAGGGAATAAGAGGGCAAATAGCTTTTGGGAAGGAAATCTTCAACCAGATGAGGAATTGCTAATGGATGCCCCAACAGACAGAAGGCTGACTTTTATCACACAAAAATATAAAGAGGGAAGATTCAGAAGAAACACTTTTCTTTACAAAACCAAAGAAGAGTTAAATAAGGTAAAGCTAGCAGAAATGTTGAGGTATGGTTGTCAATTTTTGGAGGATGTGTGGGAATTCTCTCTCTGTATTTTGCTTGTTAAAAATTATAATAAATTAACTAATATGCAAAAACCCTTGCGGTTTAAGAACGTTCCTATAGTCAACAGATATTTCTATCAAACTTTAAAAAGCAGGGAAATTGGGAAGCTATAGCGAATGCACCAGGGGAGCAGGAGACTTAACCTCCTCTCTGAGATAGTGTAGTGCCCTACACATTTGTCAAAATGCAAACACAATTTGGGTTGGTCGTTCACGGTTCACTTGCTGTGTAGCTTGGAAGAATTTGGTAACATGTGCCTGCCCAATTTCCCTCCTGTGCAATCATGCTTAGGATTGATGAAACTCACTTGGGGGAGGGGGGAGGAGGGGGAAGAGGGAGGGAAGGGGAGGGGATTGGGAGGGAGGGCATTGGGCAGAGGGGACACCCCTTTCCTTTCCAAAAGGAAAACGTGAACAGTATCATGCTTTTTCAGGGTTTCCCCCACCTTTTTATTCTACAGCAGGCACATGTAGCCTCCCACCCAAATTTAAACCAAAGCTGTTACTAGCCACATTCACACCAGGCCTTTATTCCACTTTAGACAGTCATGCCTTCCCCCAAAGAATCCTGGGAAGTGTAGTTAGTGAAGGGTGCTGAGAGCTGCTAAGAGATGCCTTGTTCCCCCCACAGAGCTTTAATCAGAGCGGCTGACTATTAAACCACTCTGGTCACTGGAGCTCTGTCAGGGGAATAGGAGTCTTCTCTCAGCATCCTTCACAAACTACACTTCCCAAGATTCTTTGGGGAATGTCATGACTGTCTAAAGTGAAATAAAGGTCTGGTGTGGGTGTGGCCGCCTGATTAGCCATGCCAAGCAGCTGTGCGTCTGGCTTGTAGAACACTTGACAGTTGATTCTTACTGAGCATGCCCGGCTTCTCACTGAGTTAATGCTAACTTTCTTAAATTAATTAAAAATCAGCTAGGTATTTTTTTAACTTTTAAACTGCAGAAGATTAAGGTCAGTGCATGGGGCAGGGTCAGTAATAGGATTACAGGCACTCTGTGAACATGGCTGATTTTTAATTAATTTCAACAGATTATGAGAACTCTGACGGAAAAAAGTCCAAGAGGGGTCTGCTTTTCCCTTCTCTTTTTACACTTTGAACTCTTTATTCTCTTTGAGTATTTTGTGTATCACCATGAAAATTTAGAGGATTGTTAAGCAAGTGTTTCTGAGTTCAAAACTATACGTTTTGTAAGGTTTTGTTTTAAAATGAGCTTATGGGAAGCATCAGAATGGCATTGGGGGTATTTTCAATTTAACATTGCGGAATGTGAAAAATCCATGCTGTATAATAAATAAAAAACAGCAGCCTTTTGGTACTTTAAAGACTAACTTTTTTTTAGACTGCAACTTCCATCATTCCTCACTCATTTGCGATGCTGTATGCGGCTGATGGGAGCTGTAGTTGAAAACAGCTAGAGGACAGGTTGGGGAAGGCTGGCTTAAGTATTCATGAATTAGAGTCCATTCTGTGAAGCAAAAGAATAGTAGGGTTGTGCACCAAGTATTGGAGTTCAACAGCTCACAACTTTAGTAAAGGATCATGGCAATGTAAAGGTAGCTGATATGACTAGTGCAGAAAGGAATATATAACCCAAACTAATGAGATACACAATTGGGTTGTCATTACTCTGTTAAGACACCTTTAGATTAACCATTCTCTTCTTGGGGGAAGGGTGATATATGGTAGGCTTCCCATTGGAGCTGCCTGCGAGCCAGTTCTTCATCTCTTCCATGTAGGCCAAGAGCCATCTGAGGAGAAGAAATCAATGTAAAAACTTCCTGTCCCCCATAAGGAATGACTAGCTGAAGCATAGGTTGCTTTATTGCACAAGTGATCTGGTAGGTGCATCATGCTCCTTCCAAACCTCAGCTGATGCCAAATGAAGTCTTGTATATATCCCATATACCAGATTCTCTAGTCTGTAGCTCCAGCCCCCAAATCCTGTGAGATATCTCTGATAGATAAAAAGGTCAGATTCCAATGGGCAACCCACCCATCCCTAGCAAATCTGATAGGCAGAAGCATCAACAAGGCAGAGGGTCTGAACAGTACTAATGTTAGATAAAACCCAATTTGTTTTCAGTTATTTCTGGGCATTGCATGAAATCTTCAGGTTTGTTTTAGATCTGTTGATGAATTCACGTTCAAGAGTTCATTTTATCATTAATTTTCTTGTATGTAATTACAAAGGCCAGAATCCAAAGAATCACGTAACTACTACTGTATCTCCCAAAAGGGAAATTTGGGCTTGTAATTTTCCAGTGGCAGTCCTTCATGCTCTCTGTGGTGAATTGCTTTTGAAATGGCTTAGAGATTTAAAGACAGCTTTTTATATGGGATGAAGGTTTGCTGTTTAAAGAGAGGAGGAATGTCTAAAAGTCAAAATGGGAGGTAGAAGGCCTTGATTGCACCTAAGGCAGCCTTTCCCAACTAGTGGGCCACCAGATGTTGTTGGACCACAACTCCCATCAGCCTCAGCCAGCATTGCCAATGGTCAGGAAAGATGGGAATTGTGGTCCAACAACATCTGGTGGCCCACTAGTTGGGAAAGGCTGACCTAAGGCAACTCTTTGGATTCTAGCACTATTGTCAATTTATTCTGGAATGTCCCAATAATAGTGGATATGCTACTGGGGTAATATAATGATATTTCAGTTTGTTCCATCTGGTGTGAGACTTGTGAATGTAAGTATTCAGAAAGGGATTTTGCTTCTTTGTGGTTTTTCTGTGCGGAGGTAGAAAAATATCAATAAAAAATTCACTCAAGACAGAGTAGCCTCCAGATGCACCATTGCTTTGCTAATATTGGTGCACCATATACTAAAGTGATCCTGCTTCCTGTGTAGTATTTTTATAATACCATAAGAGTTTTTTCTCACTGTATGCATCAGAAGTCAGAGCCCATTTTTTACCAAAACAATTGCATAACCATGGAAAGATATGGAACTTGCATCTATAGTTGAACCTAAGCTCCATGTATTCTTTTAAAAAGACCTTTGCAGACATTTTGATGTGAAAAGGAGCCATTCTCTTCCATCCATGGATGAGAGAAGCCTGTTCAGAGGACAAATGTGGCATCCTATAAGTCTGTATAAGAACATAAGAAGAGCCTGCTGGATCAGGCCAGTGCCCCATCTAGCCCGCAAGCAGGACGTGAGTGCAAGAACACTCTCCCCTCCTGAGGCTTCCAGCAACTGGTTTTCAGAAGCATGCTGCCTCTGACTAGGGTGGCAGAGCACAGCCATCATGGCTAGTAGCCATTGATAGCCCTGTCCTCCATGAATTTGTCTAATCTTCTTTTAAAGCCATCCAAGCTGGTGGCCATTACTGCATCTTGTGGGAGCAAATTCAATAGTTTAACTATGCGCTGAGTAAAGAAGTACTTCCTTTTGTCTGTCCTGAATCTTCCAACATTCAGCTTCTTTAAATGTCCACGAGTTCTAGTATTATGAGAGAGGGAGAAAAACTTTTCTCTATCCACTTTCTCAATGCCATGCATAATTTTATACACTTCTATCATGTCTCCTCTGACCTGCCTTTTCTCTAAACTAAAAAGCCCCAAATGCTGCAACCTTTCCTCGTAAGGGAGTTGCTCCATCCCCTTGATCATTCTGGTTGCCCTCTTCTGAACCTTTTCCAACTCTATAATATACTTTTTAAGATGAGGTATAGGGAGGTGACATCATTGTGATAGGCTTTGTTGCCTTTCTGCATTTGTTCTTTCGTGTCTTCAAGTCGATTATGACTTTTGGTGACCCTCTGAATCAGCAACCTCCAGTAACATCTGTTGTGAACCATCCTGTTCAGATCTTGTAAGTTCACATCTGTGGCTTCCTTTATGGAATCAATCCATCTCTTCTTTGGCCTTCCTCTTTTTCTACTCCCTTCTGTTTTTCCCAGCATTATTGTCTTTTCTAGCGAATCATGTCTTCTCATTATGTGTCCAAAGAATGATAACCTCAGTTTCATCAGTTTAGCTTCTAGTGATAGTTCTGGTTTAATTTGTTCTAACATCCAATTATTTGTCTTTTTCGCAGTCCATGGTATGCACAAAGCTCTCCTCCAACACCACATTTCAAATGAGTTGATTTTTCTCTTATCTGCTTTTTTCACTGTCCACTGTTCACATCCATACAAAGAGATTGGGAATACCAAGGTCTGAATGATCTTGACTTTACATCTTCGCATTTGAGTACTTTTTCTAGCTCTCTCATAGCTGCCCTCCCCAGTCCTAGCCTTCTTCTGATTTCTTGACTACTGTTTCCATTTTGGTTAATGACTGTGCCAAGGTATAATCCTTGACAAATTCAATGTCCTCATTGTCAACTTTAAAGTTACATAACTCTTCTGTTGTCATTACTTTAGTCTTCTTGATGTTCAGCTGTAGTCCTGCTTTTGTGCTTTCCTCTTTAACTTTCATCAGCATTTGTTTCAAATCATTACTGGTTTCTGCTAAGAATATGGTATCGTCTGCATATCTTAAATTATTGATATTTCTCCCTCCAGTTTCCACACCTCCTTCATCTTGGTCCAATCCTGCTTTCTGTATGATATGTTCTGCATATAGATTAAACAAATAGGGTGATAAAATACACCCCTGTCTCACACCCTTTCCAATTGGGAACCAATCGGTTTCTCCATATTCTGTCTTTACAATAGCCTCTTGTCCAAAGTATAGGTTGTGCATCAGAACCTTTCTGCATAGTCACTCAAATAAATATAGGAAATTTGCTTGCATGGCTTCTGTGCACATGAGCAGGAACACTAGAAAAATAAGTTAGTGAACAGTGCACATATAAATTGTACATCATATGCTCTGTTGAGCAGTCTAGCTGAATGTGTGAAGATTGTGGGTGGATCCTTTAGTTGCTACACACACACACATGCACACATTCAGCATAACCCATTCACAATCTGAACAAGAATGTTAGTGCATTAGTTCCTGACCAAGGTACGCTGTCTTGAATAATATATCTTGGTTCAGACCTACAAATTCCCCCAATAATAATAGTACGTTATGATTTAATAACCTTATTATAATTGTTTGTGAAATGTGGTGTGCTCTGACTTTGCTGTATGAATTTCAACTGAATTTATCAGCTATAGTGTGATGAGACCACTAAGGCTGCCCATTAAATTAAGAGGCATTAATCCGTTCCTGTTTGGTGTTCTACTTGTAGCTCATGCTTTTCATCTTTATGATCAGGCCCTGTGTGCTGCAGTAGTTAAGCAGGAGGTACTGGAAACAATGGTGGTGGTGTTTAGTGGAGCAGATGTAATGTGTGCTACTGGAGATCCTGTATACAGTACCCCATACTTGTTAGCCAAGAAATCAGGACAAAGGCTACAGATGGAATTCCTCCACCACAATAAGTTTTCAGGTATGGAGCAGTGCCAGTACTTTTTATATGTAACTGCATACAAGGTTAGCAAATGTATTTTGCATTAATACCAATTCAAACAATGACAAAATGGAGAAAATGTGGCAACATTAAATCAAAACATTCTTTAAAATCTCTTTGATGTATATTGCATGGTATGGTTGCATTTTGTAAGCTAGTTAAAAATCATTAACTATGTACAGCCTGAAGTAAATTTACTCTTCTGGATTTGGCGCCTCTCTTTCTCTGTGAGAGAGAGGGAGTGAGCACTTAGATGGAGAAAGAAATTGACATGTACACCTTAGTCACAAAAATATTTATGATGAATCATGTTCAAACTCATCAACTACTACTACTACTTTAGGACTAATACTACACAGTCCCAATAATTCTTGAGTCTTAATGCGACAGATTACTTGTTGAAGAATGTGTCTGAGTCGGGGTGACCAATTTAACATGGTTAATCCAAATCATAATTTGTAAACCAACTTAAAACGGTGGTTTCCCAATCTCTGGTTTGGCTGATCTTTTAACATAAATTAGGTGTTCTATTAACTAGTCTACACTAGTGTACACACCACCATGTGTACACACACACCACAATCACCACCACCACCCTGGCACAAATGTTATGAAGGGCAGTATATAAACAAACTATGCTTAAGAAGAACACGCTATTATCTTTATTTATTAATTGAATTTATATCCTGCTCTTCCTCCTGAAAAAGTAACCCAAACAATTTAACACAAATAACATACTGAAACAGTTAAAATACTCCAAAACACAATTAAAATTAAAAAAAACCTTCTAAAACACAGTTAAAAATGTTGTAAAACAGTTTCAAATATTCTAAAACACAACTTAAAAATATTCTTTCATCAGTGATCTTCAGGTTGTCAGGAACAAATGCCTGGGTAAACAGGAATGTTTTTAAATTTCTCCTGAAAGTTAATAGTGATGGAGGTGGATACACCTCATTGAGGAGGGCTTTCCACAAATGGGGAGTCACCAGTGAGAAAGCCCTGTCATGGGTCAGTGTCAACTGGACGGCACTCAGTTTATGTTTTTAGCTGTATTCTTAAAACATTGAATGTATACATGTTAAAAAAAAAGGAATGTGTGAAATACCTCAAGATACCAGGTTATGATGTATATCATGTGGGCTTGGTGATTTAGTGTATATGTGTTTTGGACACTGAAATTGCCTTTTTAATATACTTTTTGTTACTTTTATAGATTTTCCTAACTACGATGCTCATTCAGACATTTCCTATCGAGATTCTTCCTCTTTCCTTTGTGACTATTTATACAAGGTTTCCTTCAATGCTACAAGGCTGTTAACTGAGAGAAAGCTAAAAGAAGGTATTAGACTCTTTCCCACCCCCTTACCACCATGCTTGACTGGCTTTGTAGAGTCTTGGTATTTTTGTGTTTTAAGAAGAATAAGAAAAACCTGTCACTACATTGTTTTATTTAATTCAACTTTCAGAGAAGAAACCCAAATTATGTTTCCCGAATCACATTTCCTAAAGTATGCCATCTCATTTATGAGCCAACTTTTTATTGGACTGTACTACGGACTCTTCTGCTGATTTTGTGTGTTTTCAGTAATTTAGAGTTAACTTTGCTACTCACTGCTGTATTAGTCTATAGACTCATGCATCTTTTCCTCCCATTAACTTAAATGCAGAGTGTAATAAGAGGTGGTGTGCTCTGGAAAGTGGCTTTTTGAGCTACTATGAAAATGAGAAAACAGCCTCCCCTAATGGGATGTTTGTCATCAATGAAGTCATCTGCCTTGTCATTCATAAAGCAAACTCCTTCATACATATGGGGTAAGTTCTGGATCATCCCAAAATGTAAACCATCTTAAATAATCATATTTGAAATGTATCCCTGAAGCATGGTGAATTGGGAGACTTTGAATTTGCTTCTTCACATAAAAGTGTCACTCTTAATGGGCATAGAAAGATGAAAATTCTCTGCAGTTTAAAAAAAACAAATGGAACAAATTCCCAGTGGTGCTGGGATTTACCCATTGCTCTTGTTGGATATGGTATTTTCCTTCCATCTGTTGATAACAGCTAAAGAGCAGCTGACTGCATTATCCTTTGTTTTTCCAGATAGCTGGCCTTTTAAAGCCAGGACAGGCAGCTGAGATAGCCCAGTTGTGCTTTCTCTGGATAGGGAAACAGAATGCAAAGCTATGGTGCAGACTCCTATTCTGAAATACAGCAGATAATGTGTATCCAGGGGTGGTGTGGTGGGAGCACTTACAAGTGAGAATAGTGAGATAGTACAGTAGTAAAAACCTTCTCCCACACACCAGATGCCCACTGTGAGTGCCCCCACCTCTGTATTTGTTTCCTTTACGATGTCTAGCTCTGTCCTCAATTTCTATCCCTTTAAGGCCAGAAGTGCACACATGAGCGTGTTTTGGAATCTAAGACTATTCTGCTTGCCTTTTAAGAGTCATGGTAAGGATTTAGGAGAAGGGCCATGAGCAACAGATGGCACAAGCAGGGGTAAAAGGCCTTAGCTATCACTTGACTGATTGCTTAGGGTGTGTAGCCATTTCTCCTAAGTGACCAGGCCACACCAGTGGGGATTTGAAATGGCAGTAAAAACTGAGGCTGAAATTCTTATTCAGCAGGGCAAAGACCCAGCTTCGGACAGTGGATTAAGGAAGTGACTTACTTTGTATTACTGTCCGAAAATTTTAACATTCCCTTCAATCTGTAAGAAAGTAGATACTGCCTCTAAGATGGCACTGCATCTGTGCTGTGCATATGCATTACATAGCATGCATAGTGCAATAATGAAAGCATTGTTTATATGCGTCTTGAATATATCACTTTACCTACCCCAACAGGTTTTTGGTAATTTATATATAATGCCCTTAAATCTGCTGCTGCTACTGTGTGTGTGTAACATGTGACAACATCTCTAAGATGCTCCTGCATTCTCATGCCCATTGCTCATATTTATCCTAATCCCTCTGGGGTCCATGTGTGCACCACAGGTGGTACCATCTTGCAGATGCCACCTGCTCTGCTACTTCTGTTTGTTCCCTTCTATGAAATGGGTCAATGCTGTGGGCCAGTGGGCTGAAGGCACCAGATCTTCCATTTGGGGTGAAAAAGGCTAAGGTCACTCCACAGTTAAATTATCCTGTGTATCTTTATGATTCAAGAGATTTGGTTCTTTCTTCAACCTTGAAATAGGGTAGCAGTTCAGTTGACCAATACATGGAATACTGTACTTCCTGCTCTAAGCTATTAACCCACACCCCTTTGGTCCCCCCCTTTTTAACTTGCATATCTTGCTACAATGCTTTTATATTCTATTCCCTGCTCATTAATTTAATTTATATTGAATCAACTATAAATAAAACATTGTTGGAAGAAAATGCCGGGAATTCTGGGGGAAGCATTGAACTGTTTGTTGCTTCACTTTATAAAGCTTATACAAAATAGAATTGACTCTTCTTGTCCTTGGTGGTTTTAGAGCTATATTTGCCTTTGAAATCTACTTACTGTCAGAACGTGTGTTTCTCTTTGGTGCTGAAACGGCACATACTCAAAGAAAATGGACTCAGGCAATTGCCAAGGTAATGTTGATAATTATCTATTGTGGCTGAGGCAAGATCCTTTGCATTAGATGTAAAGTGGCATGGTTATCTTACAATCTTGAGAAAACCCAAATTTTAAGACAAGTAAATTTAGATCTTGAGAATGTGAGAAAGTGCTTCCCCCCCTACTTAATGGAAAATATATGTTGTTATAATTTCTTCTGAAACAACAGTGAAACATGAATAAAAATTCAAGGTTTTGTTTTTTTGAAAAAGATTGAACTTAAGAATATAACTATATGCAAAAGCACTGGTGGAATACATTAAGAGCAACTACCACAGTAGTTTTTTCCCCTGCAGTTTCAGTGAAAATATTTGCCTTCTGCTTAAAACAATGCTATTATTTCTTATGTGAAGAATAAAGCTGTATGTAAACGTCATTAGAAAAAAATTGACCGTAGAACAGAGTGTGGCCTGGATGGACCATTACCCTCCAATCCTTTGACCAATCACGTCCCATCTGGAGCTTGACGATTTCAGCAGTTCTCTGTCTTACTTTGGGATCTGAAGGACAGATGAAAAGTGGCATTTTATATGACTGTGCTGTCATTTCAATCAAAATGTGACTATGACGATATCATAATTAATTCCAATTATAATCCTTATTAATGATGGTGGCCCAACTCCAGGTGTTTTGAATTAATTAGATCATTCATATTCTGGATTCTAAAGCAGTCTTGGGACTGAGATGACTTTGGTCATTCTGGTGAACAACCTATGTCAGGAACTGTGCATTCCTGTTTGTTCTCTTGAACCTATTGGCAGATTTTGATCGCACTGACTATGGTATTTTTCTAGACCACTTGATTGGAATGGAATAAGTGGGGACATAAGTGGGTTCCAGTCCATCAAAAAATCAGTAGAAGGCAGTGCTGGAGGATTACTGTTTGCAGCACTCTTTCCCAACCTGGTGCCCGTGCACACCTGCCATATATTCTACCATCCTTCTCTTCCTAGGACTGTTGTCTATAAATTACTCCTGCTCAGTGCACAATCAACAAAGATCTGGAAGTGAGGAAAGTGATATGCTGATTCCCTCATCTGTGTGGTTGTGTCTGGGGCAGCCTTCATCACCCTGGTGCCCTCTAAATGTTGTTGGATCACAGCTTCCTCCACCCCAGACCACCACACGTGTACTGGCTGTGGCTGCTGCAGGTTGTAGTCAAAAACATCTGGAGGGCACCAAATAGAGGAAAGCTATTCTACATACACCGACTTCCTGTGTCTCACAAGATTCATCTTGCCCCCTCCCCCAACAAATGCAATTTAGCAAATACAGAAATCCTCCATACGAGTTCATATTCAGGTCGGCTATGGTATCATCAGTATAGTTTTTATATGCTCGTTGATTTTATTGTGCTCCTTTAATTCTGTTGTGTGTTATATCTGTTGATTTGGAAGCAGCCTTGGGCCTCTGCTATATGTGACGTAAAGCCAAGATATAAATAAATAAAATTAATAAGTAGGTCATGGATCATTTCAATATCTGGGAAGTAAAATCAATGTGAATTTTACTTAAGTGTCTAAAGGTCATGCTGCACTTAGATTTTAATATTGATTTTTAAGTTCATTTATTTTCTTTATTTTCATATGGAATAGCACTTTGTACCTATAGCGGCTAAATGCCTCCTGGAAAGGGACTATGATGTGATTGGCCAGCTGTACTACAAAGACTGCCACAATCTTAACAACTGGAAAAAAGGCTGGTTTGCTATAGAGAAGTCAAGCCTGTACTTTTGCCTAGAACTGGAAAACTCTCAAGAGGATTCAATGTGTCTACGGAGGCTCCAGGAGTTAAGTAAGACTCTGAGAATAGCATGTGTTAGAGATAGTTCATGGAACTTTTCACAGAAGTATGCGGGGGGGGGTATTGGCCTGCATAAATTTCCATAATGAGCATTAAGAGGGGCATGGGAGCCACCTCCCTGTAGCTACTTCCCACACTGCTCCAATACTGTATGAATAAAGGAAATGTGGCAAGGCCAATGTCACAGTTTCCACCTGCATGATGTTATCTTCTCAGGACAGTGGGCGACATTCATGTGGTAAGGAATTGTGTTATCCACTAATTTCAATCACACACAAATTTCCACATTATGGCAAAGTGTCTCACATTGATATGGTAAAGTGTAAAGTATGTGGCTTTATACTGTAGAGTGGCTGTATACTGTAGGCAGCATGGATTTTTCACATTCCAAGCTTAGCTTGGGGCACATCTCCTTCACGGCCACCACCTCCAACCTGCATGAGCCGGGCCTCTCGTGGGACTACCTGCCGCTTGCCATCTTCTCATGCTTTTGCCCCATCTGGCCCCTTAACATCCTGGCCTTGGTCTTCTCTATCATGGGAAGAATCCAATTATGTTGGTGAGCAAATCCTTTGCAACAGCTGCTCAGTGTTTGAGGACTAAAATTCCTGAAGTGGCAGTACTGCATTTTAAGTACAGATTATCTCCAGGCCTGTAAAGAACCTTGTTTTCTTAACAATGTTAATATTTTGTTGTTTAAATTTTTGTGCCTTGTATTTTTTTTTCTGATGTGTATTTTTTATATGTGTTTATTTTTTTGTGAGCCGCCTTGAGGGCTCTTTGGCCAAAAGGCGGCATAGAAATAGAATAAACAAATAAATAAATTCCGCAATGTTAAATTGAAAATACCCCCATGCCATTCTGATGCTTCCCATAAGCTCATTTCAAAACAAAACATTACAAAACCTATAGTCCTGAACTCAGAAATGCTTACTTAACAACACATGATTGCACGGGAGTAAATCCCACTGAACTCAATAAACATGCAAATGATCGAACCAGCCCTTCTCCTCTCCTCCCCCATCTGCCAGCTCCCATCTCCCTCCTCTCTCTGCCCTTCCTCCCTTCCTCCTCCCCCTCCCCCCTCCCCCATCCCCTGTGGTCAGTTTCATCTATCCTAAGCATGATTGCAGGGGAGTAAATCCCACTGAACTCAATAAGCATGCAATGATCAATCCATTCTAAGCAAACTTGCACAGGATCCCATTTCTTACCTCCCAGCAGAGAAATTCACTCATAGGCAAAAAACCTTGTGGTTTAAGAACGTACCTATAGCCCACAGATATTTCTATCAAACTTTAAAAAGCAGGGAAACTGGGCAGTTATAGTGAATGCACCAGGGGAGCAGGAGACCTGATTACCAAATTCTTCCAAGCTACACAGCAAGTGGATTGGACTGTGAAAGACCAACCCAAATTGTGTTTGCATTTTGACAAATTTGTAGGGCAGTCCAATATCTCAGAGAGGAGGTGAGGTCTCCTGCTCCCCTGGTGCATTCACTACAGCTGCCCAATTTCCCTGCTTTTTACAGTTTTATAGGAATATCTGTGGGCTATAGGTACATTCTTAAACTGCAAGGTTTTTTGCCTATTAGTGCCATCAAGCATAAAGACAACAATATCTTTAAATTTATTTATTTATTTAATTTATTATACTTGTATACTGCCCCATAGCCGAAGCTGTCTGGGCGGTTTACAGTAACTAAAAACATTAAAACAAATACAATTTAAAACAGGTCTTATAAAAACAGTTTAAAACACAATTTAAAAATTTAAACAGTATAAAACACATGCTAAAATGCCTGGAAGAAGAGGAAAGTCTTGACCTGGCGCTGAAAAGATAACAGTGTTGGCACCAGGCGCACCTTGTCAGAAAAAAATTTGGGGGCCACCACTGAGAAGGCCCTCTTCCTTGATGCTATCATCCGAGCTTCCCTTGGAGTAGGCACCCGGAGGAGGGCCTTTGGTCTTGAACGTAGTGTATGGGTGGGTTTGTATCGGGAGACGTGTTCTATCAGGTATTATGGTCCCAAGCCGTGTAAGGCTTTACAGGTCAAAACCAGCACTTTGAACTGAGCTCAGAAACGTACAGGCAGCCAGTGCAAGCGGGCCAGAATCGGTTTTATATGTTCGAACTGTCTGGTCCCTGTTACCAATCTGGCCGCTGCATTTTGCACAAGCTGCAGTTTCCGAACCGTCTTCAAAGGCAGCCCCACGTAGAGTGCATTGCAGTAATCTAATTTGGAGGTTACCAGAGCATGGACAACTGAAGGCAGGTTATCCCTGTCCAATAAGAACGTAGTTGGGCCACCAACCAAAGTTGGTAGAAGGCACTCCGTGCCACCGAGGCTACCTGAGCCTCAAGTGACAGAGATGGTTCTAGGAGAACCCCCAAGCTATGAACCTGCTTTTTCAGGGGGAGTGCAACCCCATCCAGGACAGGTTGGACACCCACCATCTGGTCAGAAGAAACACCCACCAGCAGCATCTCAGTCTTGTCTGGATTGAGCCTCAGTTTATTAGCCCTCATCCAGTCCATTGTCGCAGCCAGCCATCTTTAAATCAAATTTGTCCTGCAGTAATGTTAACATATCAATACAAGTAAAGGAAGAGGATAAAGACAATACTTTCCTGTCCCACTACAGGTGTTAATTTACTCAACAATTCAAAAATCTTGCATTATCACCAGTTGGTCCTGCTGTGAAGGGATAGTTTGCATGCATTTGGGGTCCAGTTGAATTGCCACAGAATATAATTTTGGCATTCTACTGCCATTTAACTCCAACCTCCCCCCCCTTTTTTCACCCATGTATATATTTACAAGACAACTGAGTGTTCACATTCCATGAAGTGGGCTCTGGTCCATGAAAGCTTATGTCATTATAAAATGTTATCGTTTTTGGACCCTGCTGTTTCTAATCATGTGAATGAATTAGAATAATTTATTGGTTTGATTCCAAGTGAAAACATGACACTTGCAAGACTATTGTTTATGTAAAAGAAATGTGTGGATGTGCCTATGGGAGACCAGGGTTCAAATCCCCATGTAACCATGAAGCTCACTGGGTGACCTTGGGCCAGTCACTTCCTCTCAGCCTCATGAAAACCTTATTCATAGGGTCACCCTAAGTTGGAATCGACTTGAAGGCAGTACTTTTACACTTTACATTCAGCTTAGGTAGCACTGTGAGAAAAAAGGCTGAGGGGACAGTTTATTTATTTATTATTTGATTTATATCCCACCCTTCCTCCCAGCAGGAGCCCAGTTGCACAAAGATTGAGGGGTTCGGAGCATGGTCCACAGATGGGAATATAACTATGTCTGTGGGTGGGATCTGTGTTGACTTCAGTCAGTTAGCTCTCATGTTACCATGGTTGGATAGTTATGTTTAGATCATGATGTGTGGCAATAGTGTCTAGTTGAGGCTGCTCTGCAATTTATTCCGTTATTCTGACATTTTCTTACCTGGTAATTTGTGCATTATATTGACATTTCACACAACATAAAAGCTAGTTCCAGAATTCTAATGGAATATAGTGCAAGTTTAGCACTAATTTCTGTGATAAATAATACCAAAAACAATCTGTTTGCAAGGTTGGGAACCTGGAAGATTGCAGGAGTTCTGCTCTAACTGCAGCTGCTCACATGACAGGCATCTCAGCATGCAATGTGTTCCTGCCGTTTAGGCACGCATTTTTTTTTCACCTGACAAAAATTGTACCCGTATTCTGGCATAGACATGGGGAGCAGCATTCCCTTCCTTCTTTTCCCATACACACGCCTGTGTCCGGACACTTACTCAAGCAGTGAATTATGAGGGAACTACAGTGTGCCTGTGTAAAATGGGTGAGGGACGAAAGTAAGATGCTGTTAATTGCAGCTGTGTGAAACACAGTTGCGTAAAATGCCGGTATATCAGCTGAAAAAGCTATTGTTCTTTAACGCAACAGGTACTGCAGTGTTAAAAGAATTTTAGAAATAGGGACAGAAGTGCTACCTTTTTAATCCATTAAACTAAAGCAATCAGCCCCATGTGTGAAAGCAGCCATAGTAAAGGCAATACAAAGCCTGGCATCCAGAATAGCAACTTCAAGAGTTCCAGTGAATGGATGGCACAGGAGGGTGGTGGAGTCAGGCAGTTGCTAGAAACGTGACCTATTTCTCTAAAAGCCCTCATCCCAAAAGACAGCAGAGTTGCATATGGGGTGGCCCTGTGGCTTGTCCAGTTCTACACTAAGTGGGAACATGTCCAGAACATCTAGTTAAGGTGCACCAGACCTCACAGTCTCTTTGTTTGTACACCCATGTCTCTCACTGTCCCTCTGCCATCTTGCTGGAGCCAACCTGAAACAATCAGGTTGAAGCTAGAATGGAACTACAGGAATAATAGCCAATCTGAAACTCAGGTTGAGGCCAAGTAAAAATTCACGGAAGAATGTAATAGTATCTTGATGGTGGTTGGCCCTATAGTAACTGGGAGGTTAGACCTGAAGGATTCAAGTACTAATTCCACTGGTGAAGGTATGTCACAGGGCTTTGGGAATGCAAGTTCCAAATTAGAGATATGAAGAGGAATTTTTACGTTTCTGTTTTTCAAACAGGCTGCATAAAAAAAAATTACATCTTTTTTATGGTTCATTTTGTTATCCAGTCAAGTGCTGAATAGGGGTGGAAATAGGTTAGTTTATTTAATGACCAATTATGTGGAGGAGGGGTATTTGCCATTTCTCCCCTTCCCATGTCTATACAATTCTAGAAGTCATTTCAAGGGACAAAATGCTTGCCCTGTATATCTGAACAAACTTGCTACTTCATAATGGTCAGAGGAGTGCAGTCTGTTTAAGGCAAGATTTATTTACAACCTAAGAGCCAAATTATTTCTGGTGATTTCACTTGAATGTCCTTAATAGGAAACATATTCATTGCCTTACTTATCTTTGTTATTATTCATAGAGAGGGCTGCCTATTTCATCTTTACTAGTTGCTGGCTTCCATTTAATCCTTACCCGGAGACTAATGTTCATTAAAAAGATTTCCAGGCTCAGCTGCTATTGCTGTGTTGCAGTATAACATCCAAAATATTTATTCCACTTTTTAAAATGCTGTGGTGTGTGTCTGTTTTAAACTTCACTTAGGCAATTGTAAGTGTTTTGGTTTCTTTGTCCATTTCTTAGCTATCAGCACCATAATCCAAAATGGAGAAAAAATAGATGTTCTGCTTCTGGTTGAGAAAGGAAGGTAAGAGATGGTTATGGGTGATTGTGGTGATGGTGATTATTTTTCTATATATTGCAAATTAAAAAAACGTGGTTCTGTCTACTGGAGAGACATCTTCTAAATGTGTGGGAAGGGTGTCTGTATTTTCAAATCATATATCTTGGAGATGCATTTTCAGATGTTTCCCCCTAAACACTGGAATGTTAACTGGAGTATGTAAAAAATGCACATCCCTAAATCCAAAATTTTCTTCCAGATTTATATTTACTCAATCTGAAATCTCTCTCTCTCCCTCCTCACACACATACTGTGTTACATCTGTTGGGCACAGCAGGGGCAAACATCTCCTTAAATACTTACATGTGTAAAAGTGTTCATGGGTACATGCTCATTTTCTCATGTCCTGATCAATGTGCAAATGTTGGGAGGGCAGGGTCAGTGCAGCAGGGTCCATATAATATAATAGATGCATGAACAGGACTGTAAAAGACTTCACTTTAAAATTCTAGCTCTATTAAAAATTATAGTGGCAGTTGCCCCAAACTAGTAATCCCTTTTAATAATATATAGTAATATATATATATATTAGTTATTGGTCATGCTGTTTTGAAAGAACCAGCTGTGTAAATGGGTTGGAGTACAAAAAAGGAAAATGCTTAGCAATACTACGTATTGAATAAAAATACAATTGAATAAAATAAATATTTCAGAACACGAGTCTTCTTTTTAAAATGTATCCAGCTAATTCAGGCCCTTGATCTAGCTAGCATGGTCTGCTCCAAGTGACTGCAGCTCTCCTAGGTCTCTGGCAAGGAAATTTCCCAGCCTTGCTGCTTGAGATCAATTTAATTGGAGATAGCAGGGATTGCATCTTGTATGCAAGTTAGGTGCTCTCCTACTTTGGCCTTTTTGTTGAAAGCAGGGATGGCGAACTTGGGACCCTCCAGATATTGTTGGACTCCAACTCCATCCAGATCTAACCAGCCTCACCAATAGTCAGGGATGATGAGAGTTGTCGTCCAACAACATCTTGGGGATGGGCTGCAGAGGTTCCCCATCCCTGTGTTAAAAGTATAATTGGCAGTTGGTCCCAGGCTATGGTCTGAAGACACTTGAGGCCACCACCTTGCTGAAGCTAAGCAGGTCTAGGTCTGGTCAGTGCCTGGATGGGAGACTGCCTGGGAACTACATGTATGCCGCCTTGGGTTCCACGGTGAAAGAAAGGAGGGGTATAAATGTAATAAATAAATTTATAATAATAAGTGTCATAGTATTTTCTACTCTGATGACAGAGTAAGGTGAATCTATTGCAAGAACAAGGGTGATGTTAATGAGTCCCTCTGGAGCAAGCAAAAGAGAAATTCTAAAATACTGCCCTGAGGAAGACATTCTATGTTCAGATCTGGATCTGTCTTGGGTCCAACTATATTTTCTTGCTGCACAATTGTAATATTGTTTTTTGTTCTGTAAAATTGTTTTTTTTGTATTGGCTGAGGTTTATGTCTTCCTTACTTTCTTCATAATTTCTTCATAATTTCTTCATAGCTATAAAACACCATCTTGAGAGGTATTGTTGTATGGTTAGAGTATCTGATGAAGACTTGTGTTCAAATCTCCCAAAAACTATAAATCTCTCTCAAAGCTAACGTACTTCATAGGGTAGTTGTGAGAATAAAGGGGGTGGGGAGAGAAAGAGAAAGGAATTTCTCCTTGAGCTCCTTGAAGAGCAGGATATAAATGTTAGATTAATAAAATCTATTCTTCAACAGTTTAAATCCCTTCCACTTCTACAAATCTCTTACTGGAAAAAGTGAACTGCCAATGCTCTCTTCATATAAATATCACTTTTCTAGTAAGAAACCAAAGTTCTTCTGGCCTTCTGTTTCCTACAAATGTTGGATTTCTGAGAAGTGTCATTTGAGGTTTCCCTTCAGTTCTTTATGTACCCATAAGATTAATCCCCTTCTTTTTTCAACCTTACTTTTTTTTTTTTTATGCTGCATACATTTGGCTTTGAAGAAGGGGGAAATTAAATTGGAAAGTCACAGAAGGGCTCCTCCAACACTTCAGTAACATTCTGAATTGAGTTACAAGAAATGTTTGCCAAAAAAAAGTGTTAGCTGACTTCAATGGCTGCCTCGAGAATCTAAATGTATTGTTTCTGCAAAACTTCCCTGCTCCCTATGTCCATTGTGTGACCAGTCAGCCTAACACTTTCTCATACATTCACAGAGCTATATAAGCTATTTTCAGGCTATGATGTTTGGGTGCTTCTGAAAGAGTAGCATTGGGGTTTATGTGATAGCTTGGTCAAGTTTTCTGTGCTCCTACCAAAATGATGTGCATGTAGAAAAATGCAAGGATGTGCATATCTAGAGTTCAGCTTTTCATAAGCGCATCTCTTGCTGGTTATATTGAGAAATATTTTTTAAATGGACTAATTTGACCAGGGGAAAATAATTGGAGGCCTCTGTAGAAGTTAGAAGGCAGTGCAATTTTTCACACCTGCTGTGTCCTGACAAAATTTGAAGCAGCTTGGGGCATTGTTTAGTTGGTCATAGTTAAGTTGGATGCAGGAATCACATTGTGAATAAGTTAGATCTTTATAAGTAATTATATAAATGTTGAAAAAAAATCTCATGCATGCATACAAATAAATCCATTGTCACTTTCATATCCTGCCCATAAGCAGTGAATTTCCTAGAAAATCGATTGGCTAAGTTAAAAAAGTCCTGTTTCATTTGTGCTCACAGTTTATGGCTTCCTCAGTTCTTTGATGGAGGCCCAAGATATTGTCATGCTGCCTTTTTGCTTATAATCTCACTGCATCATTGCCTTTCGAGCTTCAAAAGAAAAACTACTTTTCTATTCCTGAGTGAACCTATTGTGCCCAATGCCACACTGGATCATGGCATTTAGAGTCTTAAAACTTCACAACCATTGATACATTTTTGAGCCTGTGTAGATATTGAGAGATTCAGTAAGATGACAGGAAGTATCATGGCTTACAAGGCTTAAAATATCCTCCAAATGCAGAAGTTATGAAAGTACATAATATATTTTTATGAAGGGTAATAAAAGCTTCTATCTCCAAAAGGAATATATAGCAGATTTATCAAAAGCATGAATTTTCAGAGCTGGAATTGGTGTTAAGTTATCCAAACTGCATTTTCTTTTTTATTTCAGTGGCAAGTCTAATTAAAATGTTTGTAATTAAGATCATTCTGTGGCTAATGACAAACCTGAGCATCCTGCATTCTTTTCATGCAGTTCCTGCAAAGAGATATCTTATAGAGATGATAAAACTTGAAACAGCATAACAAAAAAAGTATTAGCTTTTCAGTAGTCTTAAGATGAAATTTCCTCTTAGCCTTGGGATGATGGGTTTTGTGGGAAATAAAATTAATCCTGCCACCTGGGTTGCATTGACTTCATTTATGTTTATAATTATCCCTCTGCCTTGTGGCCTGTTTAAAGGGCTGAGAAGGGCAAGTGAAAGACTTAAGTCAACTGCTTGTGATTCTTTGTGTGGAGGCATCTAATACTAAGAACTGGAGGAATAAAAAGGCTAAGATGTGGGGTGGGTGAGTATGGCTTCCCCAAAATGTCCTTGTGGTGGGCCAACTTTCGCCTGCAGGCTGGAGATTCCCCTCCCCTGCTGTACTTTGTAATCTGTTCCAATGCAAATATATCTAGGCAGGCTAGCATAGACCTCCTTTGAATTGGTCAAGTTATTTATTACATTTGTATCCTACCCTTCCTCCAAGGAGTTCAGGGTAATGTACATGGCTCTTCTCTTTCTTTTCTCTTCACAGCTGTTTAAGGTTATGTTGAGAGATAGTAACTGGCTAAAGGCTGCCCAATGAGCTTCATGGCTAAAGTAGGGATTTGAAATTGGAATCTCCCCAGTCCTAGTCCAGCACTCTTAACTATGACACCAATGCTGGCTTGCTATAGTCTATTTGTAACTAATGCTAATGATAAACTTGTGTGCGCGTTAAGCAGCAGTGAATCTCCAGTACCCAGTGACTTGCCTTTCATTCTCATGGAAAAGTGATATGGATGGAAATGTTTCTATATAAAGAGAGACCAGCCAACCTGAGCTATACACCTTTTGTGTATAGCTGCCTTTTATACACTTAGAGAACCCCTTCTTTAGAGGACCTTTGTGTTTAGTTGCCTTCTGCTTCAGACTTGCAGATCCCATTCTTCCCTCCCATCCCCACCCCCAAGCTCAACCCTGAAAAGAAATATTGTCTTGGAAAATAGGGTGCTTCCAAAGGAAGCTCTGTAAATGCTTTCCTGCACTTTAAATGTTGTGGCTATTTTCAGCCTTAGGTTATTGCCAGCTGTTCAGTTGGTTTGCATTCACCTATTCATACGAGATCAGTTGCGCTCTTTTCACTAAAACAGGAACCGCTTTCTCCACTCACCTGCTCATTCCTCCTTTCAAAATATTTTCCAAAAACTTTTTGCAGAACGTTATACATCCACGGCCACACAAAGTCGGATTTCACAGTCTGGCACAGCACAATTGAAAAAGCAGCAGGTACAGATGGCAACGTGTTAGAAGATCAGCAGCTCAGCAAAAATGACGTCCCGATTATAGTGAACAGCTGTGTTGCATTTGTTACGCAGTATGGTAAGTGGAGCGGAGCATTTGTTCACGTTCCTCAAAATCAGAAATGCATCCGGATAGAGTACTTAAGAAGCATCTACATCAAATTACATTAGTTGGGCTTGAGCTGTTATCTGTAAATGCCGCACTTTGTCAGAGGTTTTCACTGTTGCACTAGGTTGTTTGTGTGGCAGTATTTACCTTTTGGGATATACGTGTCAAGGGACAAGATGAAATGCATCTCATTATGAGGAAAATGGGGGTGGAAATGAAAGCTGGAGCTTCTTGGAACCACAAGGGGGCCATTTATGCTTGTTAGATGCAGGATATTATTCATAGCAAGATGAAGGGCTGTGTGGCAAGAAGGCAGTATCTGTTGTTTTATATCTAGTATAAAAACTTAACCCATGCTCTAAAGCTAACAGCCTATAGGGTTATGGCTGTCAAAAGGTGTTCCATAGAACTCTGGACTTGTTCAGCATCCATCATGGATTTCTCAGAAAGAGGATCAGTAAGAAAAGACGGCTTGCCAGCCTCTAGTGCAATCTTCCTTAACTGGTGCCCTCCAGCAGTTTTGGACAACTCCCAGCTAGTAGTCCAAAACTGCTGGAGGGTGCCATATTGAGGAGAGTTGCTCTGCTGATCTTCCACTGCACCGTGAAGCCAGAAGAGAACACTGGATGTGTTGTAATATGCAATCTCTGGATTTGTGGACAATGGAACCCAGGATTTGAGTGTGTGTCCTAGAACATGGCCAAGAGTCCTCTGCAACATGGGTGCCCTTTGCACTTTCTCCAGGCCACTAATCCATGATCTGCTCCTGCACAAACATTTGAATGATCTAATCATATGGGAGGAGGGATTCTAATGTGTGAGAAAGGCCCACTTCATTGACTCCCATTCACATAGTTGCATCATTTAAATGTTCACCTAGATGTATTTGTTCCTATGCAACTACGTAAATTTTTATTTATTTTATTTATTTCATTAAACTTATAGACCGCCCCATAGCCGAAGCTCTCTGGGCGGTTCACAAGACAAGAAACATCAAAAATACAATAAACGTGTAACAATATAAACACATTAAAAGTTTAAAATGTTAAAAAATTAAAACAATATCAGCGCATACAAACATGTTAAAAAGCCTGGGTGAAGAGAAAAGTTTTAACCTGGCGCCGGAAAGATAGTAACATTGGTGCCAGGCGTATCTCCTCTGGGAGATCGTTCCACAGTTCGGTAAATGCCACAGGGCATCATATTGGGGCTCTGTGATGTGCAAGCTAATGTACAAAGAGTAATATGAAGGTTAAAAGGTTTGAAAGCACTCTCCGGTGGAGCAGGAATGTCAAAAATCCATGGAAAGTTGGGACAACATGTGTAATGTACACAATATTGTGTAGTGGTAAATTGTGAAGAGCAGGCATTCATCATGACAGCTCCAAGCCATATCCGCTGGAGACTTCATTGTAATGGTCCCAAGGAGAACCCTAAAAGGCAAACAGCTGTGTTCCCCACCCCCATATAGTGGGTACATGGACACATCAATAAGAAACAGCAATAATACCAATTTTTTTAGGATCAGTATAGCTACAATCTTATGCATACTTTCTGGTGGGTAAACTCCAAAGAACTCATTAGTGCTTGCTTCTGATGTCATAAGTTCCACTTGTAAAATGCTCTTCAGCCAACTGAAATGTGACTTTTAGCTTTTAATTATATATGCATACTATTTGCAAAGAAGTGTTATAATTTAAACTGGCATGAATCATTAAAGATAAGGAAAGAAGTATCCAGCCTCTGATTATTTTCCTCTGATTTTCTCTGTGCTAATCTGCCCAAACTATTTCAGAAGTCTCATTATCACCACATTCGCTTACCAGAGTAAGGAGAATCTGTCAATTACTCCAGTACTCTGGAAAATGACGTAATCACTCCAGCTCTGAAAAACATCCTGGAACTGTGTTCCCCCTGCATCTACTTCACCACTGGTTATACATGGATTAAAGGCACCTTCTGGGCTGCCTCTGTGAAACAACGGTAAAGGAATGATGAAGCAGATCAACTTGGAAGTGTTTGCATTTGTGAAGTAGAAAAAAATAGTGGTTTTTTCTCTCTCTCCATAAAGTATTGGGCTATTTTAAATATTTTTTAATTTTTGAAAAAGTAATGTTATGTTCCTTTATTTAGGTTTGGGTAGCAAAAATATCTACTTGAAAGGTGGGGATCCTTCGCAAGTGAGTGAACTGCTAGAGCGCTTCAAAAAAGATGCAAGAAGCGTTAAACTAAGGGCTGGAACAAATAATCTGGAAGATGTTACTGATGCGCTGAAATGTTTTCTGTCCGAAATAGATGACGCACTTCTTACCAAAGAACTCTATCCATTTTGGATTTCTGCATTAGGTAATGCACTATAATTGCTATAAAGCCATGGAGGCATTGCTTAACTGTCTGGATGCCATTAGGGTCATCCTCCAATTTCTTGAAAGGTTTCTAAGATGCTTCCTTTTTTTGCTGTCACTTTCCCAGAGCACTTTAGATTATTGGGAACAGAGGTGAGCTTACCTTATCATTGCTAGGTTGCAGTAGGTGGTGGGTGTGCCTTTTCTTTCCATTAAACATTTCTCCAGCACTCTGCAGCCTCCCCAGCTGCCTGTGCTTCCTGATTTGAAAAAAAAGGCCCATGGCAGAAACCTTGTGATATCTTCCCCTGAGCGTTAATTGAAGTATGGAAGGCCAAGGAGGCTGGCTACCAAGTTCCCGAGCTTGGTGCAGTCACTGATTTTGTTTTAAAAGGAAGTCTTTTCTTTTACCTAAAAAAATAAATAAATACACGCTCATTTCTTCAGTCAGCATTTTTGAATGGAATTTCTTTTCTTACTCATTAATGGAGATTGGAAAAAATGCTAAAGAAACATTTAGCACAACTCTAATACATATGTAGAGAATGAGCAATCTAGCACACTCTCTTAACATGACCATCATGTTATGATGGTGAAAGTGCAGGACTAATTAGGTAGTTACCACCCCAGTTCTGACCCCAAGCATACTAATTCTGTAGGTAGGTAGGTAGATATTGTGTCTGTATATATGTGTTTGATTGAACATCATCTGGAGTATTTTAATAGAAAGGTACTTAATATGTTGCTTGTCCTGAGAGTGAGTTGTTGAGCTTACTGAAGAGTCTCTTTCAGATGCCCATAGGAGGTGAAAGTCTTGTAGCTGATTTATCTGCTGTCTTTCAGCAACTTGCCTGCCATTACTCATATTCTCATTATGCAATTTCAGCTAAGCTTGTCTAGAAAACAAGGAACCAGGATTCCACACATCTTGGTTGGTTTTGGTAGCCAAAATATGTGCCCGCTATGGCTCCTCTTTTAACGGGGAAGGGAGGGACCTTGTCTCTGACACATTGATGAGCTATGCATATGCTGAGGCTTATTGCAACTGTGTGGGCAACCCTCCTCCTTAACTCTAAACTCAGTGGTAGTTTTTTTCTGTTGCAATTAATTTTGGTGACATTTGGAAGCTGGATGGGTCCAGGGTGTTGTAAACACATCATTACATGATGGGGACGTGCCTGCTGCCCTTAAAGAGGTGGTGGTATAACCACTCCTTAAAAAGCCCATCCTGGACCCAGTAGAGTGTAGCGTACCAGCCAGTTAACAATCGCTTGTTTTGGGGAAAGGTGGTAGAAGGGGGGGTGGAGTAATTGCAAGTGTTACTGGATGGCACTGATTATCTGAATCAACTTCATTCTGGATTTAGGCCTGGTTTTTGTGGCTGAATCAGCTTTGGCCACCTTGATGGATGTCCAAAGAGGGATAGTGGGAGTGTGACCCTGTTACTTCTACTTGGTCTCTCAGTGGCTTTTGATACCAAGTAAAAAACTAGGAGCCTGCCAAATCTTTGCTGGAAGAGTGTTCCACAGCATGGGATTGGTGACACTTTTGGTTGAGGACAGTTGGGCCTCTGTAACATAGGGGGCAACTAACAGCACTCCTCTGGCTGTTCTCAGTGATCAGACTGCAATATAAGAGCTCAGGTGGTCCTTAAGGTATCCTGGACTCAAATTGGTTAGAGTTTTGTATATGAATGCAAGAATCTTGAACCTGGCCTGGTAGCATATGGGTAGCCAGTGGAGATGTTTTAGCAGAGGTTCACATGTTGTTGGCTATCTGTACCCATCAGTACTCTAGTCACTGCATTCTGCACCAGCTGGAGCTTCCAGATGAGGTTCAAGGACAGTCCCATATAGAGTATTGCTGTAATCCAGTATTCAAGGTTACCAATGTAAAGACTACAGCGGCCAAGTCATCCTGATCCAGATATGGCCATAGCTGATGTACCAGACGAAGCTGGTAAAAGGCACTTTTAACCGAAGAGGTCACTTGGGCCTCTAGTGACAAACATGTATCTAGGAGTACCACCAAACCATGTACCTGCTCCTTTAGACAGAGTGCAACCCCATCCAGAACAGGCAACTGATCTATCTTTCGAACACAGGAAATGCCTATCCACAAAGCCTCCATCTTCCCAGGATTCAAACTTAGTTTATATGCCGTCATACAGTCTACCATTACCAGAGCTTACACAACTTCTCCTGGTTCAGATGTTATAGAAAAGAAGAGCTGTATTTCATCAGTGTACTGATGGCACTGTGCTCCAAAACTGATGACCACTCTCAATGAAGTGAATGATGTTGATGAGAACACCAGGGAGGCACTAGAAGACAAGCAAAACCCAGGAGAGGAAAAACCTCAGGTTGCCAAGGTCAAACAAGAAGCAGCAAGCGGCATGAATATCCAGCTATTTTGATGTAGCTGATATCCTCACTATTCACTGCTTCTTGTTTGACCTTGACATCTTGAGGTTTCCCCTCTCCTGGGCTTTGAACAGCCTTGATGCCCTGTGGAACCCCATAGCAAAGGGAGTTGAAGAGCACTCTCCCAGTGCTACTTTCTGGACTCAATTCTGCAGGTAGGAATGGAACCAATGTAGTACATTACCTCCTGTACCCATCCCACACACTCGATCTATGACAGTGTTTCCTAACTAGTGTGCCACCAGATGTTGTTGGACCACAATTCCCATCTTTCCTGACCATTGGCAATGCTGGCTGAGGCTGATGGGAGTTGTGGTCCAACAACGTCTGGTGGCCCACTAGTTGGGAAAAGCTGATCTAGGAGAATACCATGGTCACTGGTATTTTTGTCTGTCTGTCTGTCTAATCTATCCCTTCCTTCCAGTAGGAGCCCAGGGCAGCATTTAGGTTTTTTTTTTTACTTTTACCTAGTTTTTTTTACTTTCAGGCATCTCTTGATGACTTTTTTATGCCAACAGCCTATGCAGTTGTCTACAATTTTCTTGAGTAGCCACTAGCCAGTCATGTTAATGATTGTCCTGTTACTTTTGAAGTTTTTTTTTATGTTACTGTTCTGTGACCTGATGTTTGTGAGAGAATGGTATATAAATACTTTTATGAATAAATAAATAGTGATTTAGAAATCACATCTGCTCAGTGATCATTGAAGCCTCTCTGAGATTCAGTGTGAAGTCAGAAAGATCCCCTGCCCTCCTTCCAAGTCTGAAGAAAACCACCACTCTCCCTGATACTGTGCTGAGTCTCAGTAAGGCTCAAAATGCAGTCAGATGCCTCATTCCTTTCTGACCATCTCTGAAGTCAATACAAGGTTGGTAAGTGACTTTGTTGCACTCTAGGCTATGGAGAAGAGTGGGCTCTCATTAAATACGGTTGCCAGTAAAGACCATATTGGGGGGGGGGGGAGCAGAACACAAAGCAGGTTGTTGGAGGAAGAATGGGGAAGCATTATGCAGTTGAGGAGGAAAACATTATTTCTAAAACCTGTTTGAGATACCATGTCAGTTGTTAATGGTGTAGTTCAAGAGGGATGTATTCTAATCAATATTGTGACCTCTCAGTAACCTTCTCTAAGCAGTGAAAGTCTCAGTTTTCCATTCTATCTAGTTGTCTATCTTGTCTATTTGTATTTTAATCATCTCTGCCTATTAACCATATACATGAGCAAACAGAGGAATCTGCTTGACAGATAGGTACCTTGAGACTCATTGCAGGCAGTCCTTGAATACAAAAGTTGCAGGGAATATCCTCCTTGTTTCCACAATTGTTTTCCTTCAAACATAATGTGTTGAAAGAGAATTATCCATATTGTGTCTGTGAAGTGGGGGCTGATTGGCTGAACAGGAATGTTAAATGACTAGATGCTGTTGAGATGCCAGATCAATATCCTTCTCTTTTGGACTACACTGTCATTAATGTTAGGTAATTAATTTTTCCCCTCCCACTTCTCCCTCAGATACACTAGATGAGAAAGAGAGAGTGAGAAAGTACAGCACTTTTATTCGAACACTTCCACCAGTCAATAGGGCAACTTTGGCAGCTTTAATGGAACACCTTTACAGGTCAGTGTGTCGGTAAATCTACTGAAAGAACACATATCAGAGAGCACTAAAAAAAAAACATGTCAAAGCTCTATGAGGATAGATGAATGTCAAATATGCCTGATAATGTTCAAAAAATATTTATGCATTATCTCAGAAATCTTTGAAATGCTCAGGAGGCATTATCGTCATTTCCCCTGCCTTTCAGGACACAAATCCTTCCAAAGGGGCTTGCAAATAACATCAAAACACATTAATAAAACCACAGTAAACAATATCAAAATATAGCTAGCCATCAGGATTGCTAAATGACTAGTAGACATGGGGATCTGTGCAGGGCAGTTGGTAGTAAATGGTCCTCTGCAATGGGTGGGATATATTATTTTTGTTAGCTATAATAAGCAGTACCTGTAGCATACTGTTGCAGCATGGAGAACTTCTGTCAGCCAGGCCCTCCATGTCTGCTGGTATCTTCCCCTTGTGCACAGGTGGCACTGTTTTGGTTACATAAAGAATAGGAATTGCCCCTGAATGTTGGAAATGGTGATAATGTAATAATAGTCCCTGTATTACTGATGCCAAGCTGAAGTTGATAAATTGGTGGCTTGTATGAGACTATGTAGTGAACTCATAGGCGAGGCAACATTTTGAACTGGGGTCTTTCTGGTTCACAATGAAATGCTGCTTCCAGTTCCCAATTTAGACAGCTTATTGAGGAGATCATGATAGATGGTATTGAAAGGTCTAGGATAATCAACAGGTTGTGTATTTTGCCCTCAAAGGGATTAGCAGCTGATTGATAGTTATTTAAATCTTCAGGGTCTAAGGTAGGTTTCTTCAGGATCAAGGGTACATATGGGAGGCCACAATTGTCCAAGCACCATGTCAATAATTTCAAGCCTCAGCACTGAAATTCATCCAGTGCTTTGATTTAGGACAGCGTTTCCCAACAAGTGGGCCACCAGATGTTGTTGGACCACAATTCCCATCTTTCCTGACCATTGGCAATGCTGGCTGAGGCTGATGGGAGTTGTGGTCCAACAACATCTGGTGGCCCACTAGTTGGGAAAGGCTGATTTAGGACCAGACCAGTCTCTGAATACCTTCTAATCTTGGCTTCCAAGTCACAGCTGATATAAGGGTTTTTTCTTCCCCAAATGCTTTACAAATATGTGACAGCATATCAAATGAACCAGATTGCAACAGGCCCCGAACCACCCTAAAAATCTCCACCAGACAGCACTACAAGGATGGCAGAGAATAATTTCTTATTTGCTGCTATCACTGCCACAGAGTGTGCTCAAATAATGAGCTCTTAGTAGTGTTTTATCAGACTTGCAGTGAGTTTGCTGTCACATTTGAAATTTCCCGAGTCATCTTTGTGAACACTGTTGGTAGACAGACTTCTGAGCTAGGTTGAATGTTGCTCTATATCAGCATTAATACAAGCCCAGTCCACTTTCTGAGATCCTCACATTAATTTTTTTACAAAAATATCTTTCTTATGGTTCCTTATGGTTGTGAATATATGAAATCTCACAAGGTTGGTGGTGGTATGTTTTTGCTTAAAAAGATTGCCAGTTGTCAGAAGGTGGGGCTTTATGCCTAGAGTATATCTCTTATAACATGATGGGGAGAAGCAACCAGGATTGGCATTCCCTGTCTTGGCCTGCTTTCAACTTTCCCAGGACACTTGCTAGGCCGCAGTTTCAAACAGTCCTGTGTCCAGGCTTAACTGAATCCCTTGGTCCAGCAAAGGCAGTTCCTCTGCTGAGGGAGCAACTTTGCCATGCTCTAATAATCTATGTAAAGGCAGAACAATCTGTGTAAAGACAGGCAGCATGAGAATTGTAAGTTAATAATATAGGAAAAAACTAGATGCATAATTTTATTTTAATGGAAGCCTTCTTTTGAGTTGAGCTGTCATGTTGGAAATGCATGCTATGCCTTGGGGATGGGAAGGGGTCTGCACTTACACAGACCAGTGCTCACTGAAGCATTCTGAATGGATTTATTAACTTTAAACAGGGTACAAAAGTGTTCAGAAATCAATCACATGGATCCTCACAATCTAGCAATGGCGTTTTCATCATGCTTGTTTCAAACGAAAGGACAAACCAGTGAAGAAGTTGATGTGATTGAAGACCTGATTACAAATTATGTGCCTCTCTTTGATGTAAGTATCCAGCATATTTATCAGATTTCTCCAGTAATATAATTTGGCAAATGGATGAAAACATAAATGTTGTATTGCACAAAATTTGCCTCTGTTCGGTAGTGCTTTCAGCAGGCCTGAAAAATGCTTCCTCCACCCCAGTATACACCATTCTTTGTTTTTCAGCCCGAAGGATTGTGACTCTGCATTTTCCTTTAGAAACTGGACTGACTGGGAGAAGCTAAACCTATGTTTTTAGGTTGCTGTGAATATTGTCATTGCATCCATTGTCATCCATCTAGGAAACAAAATCCTCGATGGTAATCTTAGTACATGATTACCTCATTCAAGTCATTCTCATTGTTCTTGATGTAGTATTAGACAGCCACAAGAGTGGCAGTATACTATAGCCGGCGTGGATTTTTCACATTCCGCAGTATTAAATTGAAAATACCCTCCATGCCATTCTGATGCTTCCTATAAGCTCATTTCAAAACAAAACCTTACAAAACTTATAGTCCTGAACTCAGAAACGCTTGCTTAACAACCTTGTAAATTTTCATGGCAATACACAAAACAGTCAGAGAGAATAAAGAGCTCAAAGTCTAAAAAGAGCACACACAAAAAACCCAGAGCCCCTTTGGACTTTTTTCTGTCAGAGTTCTCATAATCTATTGAAATTTATTAAAAATCAGCCATGTTCACAGAGGACCTGTAATCCTGTTAATGACCCTTCCCCATACTCTGACCGTCATCTTCTGCAGTTTAAACGTTTAAAAAATGCCTGGCTGATGTATAATTAATTTAAGAAATTTTGGCTGGAACCCAATTATAACATCGGGCATGCTCAGTAAGAACCAACTGTTCTAAAAGGCAGACTCACTGGCTTGCCTAATCAGGGGGGCCACACCCACACCAGACTTTAATTTCACTTGAGACACTCATGGCTTCCCTCAAAGAATCCTGGGAAGTGTAGTTTGTGAAGATTGCTGAGAGGAGACTCCTGTTCCACTGAGAGAGCTCCAGCGGCCAAAACTAAAATCAATAGTAGGGAAAACAATGGAGAGAAGAAGGCAGAGAAACCAAGAACAGAAACAGGAACAATCTACAACCGAGGATGAGGATTGTTGGGGTTTTTTAAGTACATTGGTGACAATATAGCTCTCCCTTTAAAAAAACTACTGTTGTTGTGTACCTGAAAATGGAAATGGACTGCCTTCAAGTTGATTCCAACTTATGGCATCCCTATGAATAGGGTTTTCATGGTAAGCAATATTCAGAGGAAGTTTTCTATTGCCTTCCTCTGAGGCTGAGAGTCAGTGATTGGCCCAAGGTCACCCAGTGAGCTTCATGGCTGTGTGGGAATTCGAACCCTGGTCTCCCAGGTCGTAGTCCAACACCTTAACCACTATACCACATTGGCTCTCTCTTGTGTACCTAAATAGCATTTTTTTAAAAAAATAAATAGTCATACTAACAGACAAAACTTAAGTGTCTGTGTGGTAGGGTGAGAGATCTCCAATGGAACCAATACTGTATACAGCCAGGGCAGGAGTTGGGTTATTGGCGTTTTATTCAACCCCTCCAGCAGTTATAGTTTTTTCTTAAAACTAAGTTTCCCCACTGACACCAAAGGGAGTAAGTGCCTATGTCATGTCCATCCTGGTCTACATTAGGGTCCCAATCTGTGGATGTTCCAGGGGATTGAGGGGACTCCAGCGGTGGTGGTAGATCTACACCAGCAGAGCTTTCCAGCGGCATATCAGGGGCCTTTGAGGTGGACATGCTAGAGACACACTTATGCCCATAATAATTCCTGTCAGCCAGACTTCAGTAAGGGTTAAGAATGCTCCTTAAATCTTTTAGCATGAACATCAGTTACAGTCTGTTTATTGTTCATCATCATCATCACCATCCACATTTCATCTTGATAGGTCCTCAGATTGTTTCACTGTAAAATTGTAATAAAATCTATTATTATTTATAAAATTTGTTATTTCCCTTTCTTCCTTTGGGTAAAGTACCCAAAGTGATGTGCAGCTCATAGACAATAAAAACAGCAAAAATAAAACTGTACAAAAAAGCAACAGCTAAACTACCTGCATGTCAATTTGAAATGCCTAGAAGGGGATAAACAGATTTCCGTCTGTGCTTTAATTACATCAATGAGATGACCTATGAGCCACATTAATATTCTAATATAGAATGTAAGATCACAACAAAACAGGCAGTAATAAAAATCAAATGCATAACAGGGTGTACATACACCAGGAAGTGTGTTTGTGCAAGTCATGTTAAAATGAATGACAGCTGTACAAGAGCACTCATAGTTGTGCTCCTGTATGGCTGCTGTTTCTTTTCAAAGGACTTGTTTGTGAGCTTTTGCCCAAAACATGTAAAAGCAGTAGGGGTTGAAGGCAGTTTCCATAGTAAAGTAAAGAGCAAGTAAAGAGGTTGTGTCCTTGATCTGGACATATATCCTTCTTACCTTAACCCATCTGGGATCAGTTCTTCACTCCTATAAAGGAATTATCTTTTTACATATATAGTGCAGTTAGCATCAAATACATATGTTGTATGTTGGATCGGGCACAAGCAGATGCCCAGGATGTAGAACAGAATAGTGACAGGCTAGATCCCAGTTGAATCACTCAGCCAGACAAGTCATAGGTTTTTAAGAGTCACTTTACTGACATGAAAAGTTTTAGGATACAATTACAAGCTCTTTCTCTACTAACAAACTCCTTGACCCCCACACTCTGCCAGTTTCAGTTTCCAGCTATATACTGATAAGACAGCTGGTTGTCCTGGCAACGTGTCCTTGAGGAGTGCACGTCCACTCCAGCCTTGTGAGCTACTTGGCCTTGTAACTCTGCCATGGAAAAATACTCTTAGGAACTTTTTACTTGCCAATAACATACATGTGCTTTATAACTGTGTATCCTTTTATAACTATGTATCCTTAAACTATGTGAAACATTTAAGCAGGGACTTCCTCAAGTTGTCCTGGTCTACTGTAGCTCTGTAGACCTGGGATGGGGAACCTGTAGCCTTCCAGATGTTGCTGGACTCCCATCAGCATGGCCAATTGTCTGGGATGATGGGAACTGTATTCAGACAACAGCTGTGGGGCCACGGTTTCCCCATCTCTGTTGCAGACTCCCATTTTTGTGGCAATTCTTGCTAGTTCTTTACTTGCAGGGTTTCTTTTTCATGTGGGGGAAACTCATCTTCAGTCTAAAGCGATAGAAAGAAGTGCATTACCTTTTGGTTGTACAGTTTAGTTCTGCTGTATGAGTAGGCCAGAAATGGAAAGGTGGGAAGGCATCAAGTACGTGGAGAGGGGGTGGGTGTGGGGGACAAATGGCCTTCCGGATGACCTGTTTATTCAGTGTTGATCCTGATTTGTTTGCAGGGAGACTAGATGACATTGGCTATTTAATGAACATCCATTCTGATTTGTTTGTGGGAGGTTAGATGATGTTGCATCAAAGCAAGCATTATCCCATACTTTCTAGTGCATTTTCCCATCACTTCCATTATAACAAAAATTGTGATCTTTTGGGAAAGCAACAAAGGTCTTGTGGCTCAAGACTTGCCAATCACCTATAAATGTGCAACCTGAATATGTGATTGAATCCCACCCCAAAATAGCAACAGTGTAGAAGCGTTTGATTCTTTCCAAATCGTGATATTTCCTTCACTATGTATAGCTCAAGCCAATGTCTTCATCGGTTGTAGAGTTGGTGTGCTTTGCAATGACACAACCATCTTTGTTGCTTTTTATGAATAGTCCAAGTGATCGTATGTGTGGGAACCAATACTGCATTTTATTTTTGTGAACAGGTACATGAAGATCAAGTGAAGCAAATGGATATTGAAAATAGCTTTATTACCAAGTGGAAAGATACTCAAGTAAGTAATGATATTAACTTTCCCTCCTCAGGGGAAAGGCTGTCACTCTGTTCTGCAAGCAGAAAGGCTCTAGGTTTAATCTCTAACATTTCCAGGTAGGGCTTGGATAAACTCCTGAAACCCTAGAGAGCCCCTGCCAGTCAGTGTCAATGACACTGAGCTAGATGGATCAATGTTGTACCTATGTATGTGGCAGTTGCAAGTGTTCTGCCCCCATATTACTGGTGTGAACTGTAAATAAAGTACAAGGGAGCAAGAGAATTGCTGGTGCTCCACCAGGATGCAGCAAGGCATGGCAAGAGCCTTAGTATAAATCTTGAGGTCTGAGAAATGGAGGAGTGGTGGACACTGAAATGCTCAAGGGACTATAGTAACCAGCTTATCCCAATTTCAGCTGGCACATACCAACTTCCTAATAAAGAGTGTTGGGAACACCAGAACATGAACCACACATTTTGTGGCCTGACGTTGGGACCTAGCTCTCTTCAGGCACCAAACAGAACTGGAGTGTGCAACACCCAACCCTGTGATTGGCAGACAGTATGAAGTTCTTGGGATTGGCTAGGTTTCTTATAAACTAGGAGTGGGGAACCTGGGGCCCTCTAGATCCTGTTGGTCTCCAATGCAGCCAATTGTCAGGGATTCAGGGAGCTGTAGTCCAACAACATCTGAAAGGCCATAGACTTCCCATCCCTATTAAAAATATTCGCAGCCTGCCTTTCTTTCTTTGCCTGGCCTGCAAAGCAGCACCTTCTCTTTGTACTTCAGGCTCTACTTCAGGCTCTAACAACTGACCTCAGAGACTTTTTGGAGAGTGGACATGTCAGGAATGGCTAGAGTACCATTGTAAGCACTGGGCTTGTATTTGCCCTTTGATTACTTGTCTCTGCTAGCCATTTCTATTCCTAGTTCCTCTATACAACAAATTTATTTATTTATTTATTTATTTTATTTTATTTATTTTCATTTCTAGACCGCCCATATCTAATAGCTCTCTGGGCGGTGTACAAAACGAGATTAAAATACAATATAGAATAAAATCAGTAACAGAAAGGAACACATTAAACTAAAACATTAAACATAAAACATTTGACATTAAAATGCCTGGGAGTACAGCCAGGTCTTAACCTGGCGCCTAAAAGAAAGAACCGTAGGCGCCAGGTGTATTTCCTCCGGTAAGCTGTTCCATAATTCGAAGTGGAATAGTCAAATGTATAACATAGCCTGCTAAGTGTACTCCAAAGAGGTTCATGTCTAATGTGGAATAGTGATCAGAGTCTTCATTTTTTGTGGAGGATGAAAGATTTCATGAAACAAATCCTCTGTTTAGCAGAGCACTAGTACAATGGCTACCTGGCAGGTCTAAAAAAAGGTGGTGATTTTCTGTAGATCGGGCACATAATATATTTTTAAAAGAAAGATGGGATCCTCTAGGTGGAGCTGATACCCAGCTATTTTATGCAAACTAAACAATTCAGATAATGCTTATTTGTTGCATGAAACGGCAATCTCTGTTAACATTCAGAAATAAAAAAAAATGTATATATAGATGTTACAGTGCATTTTATACCGCACCTGTTTGAATAGCAGTGAAAGGCAGCCAACAATACAGAAATTAATGTGTGGAGCTTTTTTTGGTGAGGTAGGAGTCCTAAATGTATCTTTTGAATGATTAAAAATAGAAAGCTGAATTTAAAAAAAAACTCACTTAGCCCAAACTTTTTTTCAACTCAGTGAAAAACTCATGCTTTTCATGTCACTTACGATGACCTTGTTTTCCTTTCCAGTTGGCACTTTGTTAACTGTTCTTCATTTTTTTTCCTGCCCACCAAACACTTTGCCAGCTGTTTCTGTTTGCTGCTGTAATTTGCAACACAGTTTTTTTTCCGCTCACTCCAATGTGCAGTTTGTTTACATACACCCCGTGGAAATCAAATGTCAACTTCATTTTTTTCCTCCAACCTTTTTTCAGTAATATCATCTAAAAAGCAAATTTCATCACAAAATAGGCTTTTTCTGAATTGTTGCCAGTATAATTAAGAAGCTTTCTTCAAAGTCGCTTTGTAATGTTTTCTCCCCTCACAAATGATTCCATTATTTTCAATTCTCAGAGGCCACAGTGACCTTAAAGTCCTAATTTCTCGGTTATGTGACTCTTTCAAATATAGCAATGCAGTGTGTTCTTAGTTACAAAACACACAGTATTTCTAAAGAAAATCCCTCTAAATATTTTCCATAAAGTCTTTGTTCCTTATTGTTTTATATTACCAATAAGTGCACAACTTGCATCCTGGAAGCACAGATGCATTTCTCCATACCACAAAAAATCTCCGCTCCCCACTTCATGCACTGTAACAACCTCCACGTTGAGCAACATCCACAGTTCTATTACATGTATGGTTTGTTGTCAAACCATCATACCTCCCTACCCGACAAAATCGCCACTCCTGCGTAGGGCTGGAGGAGAAATTTGATTCAGTTCACCTTTAAAGCTGAATCTATCAAATTTGCACTTGCCAAAATGGCACAAGAACCAAAACACAGCCATCCTTTGAAATTCACCCTTATCCACATTTTGCAATGCAGTTCTCCAACCAATGTTTACAAAAATGCATTTATTTCAGGAAAGAAAGAATGTGCTAGTGAAAATAACACACAAAATGTGCTGTATTGGGAGAATTGCTTCAAAAATGTGTGCATTAGTCAAAACTGCATACAGAAATGAGTTTACTGGGAGAAATTCACACTAAAATGCTGAAGAATATTCATGATTTTTTTTAAAAAAATTGCAAATAGCTGCAAAATGTGGAGAACTAATTTGAGATAGGAAAAATGAGAAGCTGGCATGTCTTTCCATCTCTACCCCTAACAATCTGAACTGGTCTAAGTGTGAATAGCAATTCCCATATTCCTCCATTCTTTTACATGTGTGGTTTGATTTACTCACTGGTGGAATTCTAACTCCTCTTAAGGAAGAGATTTCATCACTCTTCAGGTTTTTGGTAACAAAGGTGTGAAGGAGCTTCTGAGAATGTCCCAGATGGCCCCATCCCCTAGATACTATGTCAGTCTGTAGGGGACCCTACACACCTGTTGCCACTTCAGTGAGGACAGGAGCACTGGTCAATCAGGGCTTCCATCCCTGTGAAGGGAGCTATATGTACCTACATTGTATGCACACACCTGTTACACTAACACCAATCTCACACTAGCATCTAGGGGTGGGGCTAGTGTGGCACATTTTTAGAAGTCCTTTCATGTGTTCGGTACCCACAGGTACCAAATGACTGAAGAGGGCTTTTCTGTTGTGTGTTATGATTTTCTGTAATCATGGTATCTTGGACTAATTTTCGCCTTCCCAAGTTTTGCGGAAATACTTTGAACAGTGTTGATATCCTCATGATATCCAAGAATACACACACACAAATACACACATGCCTTGTTTCTTCCTGCTGAGTCTCTAGTTTTCTATATAGATTTGTGTATTTATGTGTGGGAAAGGTGATCTAAGATGCATGTGGCACTTGTGTTCATTACACACCAAAATGCCTATCTTTTTGTCTGAAGTTTTATTTGTACTTATTTCATATTCTCTTGGGATGTAAAATGGAAAAAAAGCACAGATGCTTTGCGTTTCGTGGGCCTTTTAACCGTTTTAAAATGTGGCAGACAATTGTTGAGGTGTCAGAACAATATCTCTGAGCTTGGGGTTGTCAAGTTTTGTTTGTTTTGCCCTGAAACATGAAGAAAACAGTTTGTCCTTCCCAAGTGTAACCACAAAGATGAGGAAATAAATGGCGTTGTTTATGCTTATTCTGAAAAAAAGGAGAAATCGGAAAAAATAGCTAAAAATTCAAATTAATGTGATTCAGACCTCAGTGAGATGGTAAAATTGGGCCTAAACTGTTCCACTTCAGCAAGTAGGGAAAATACATGATTGAAGGCTCCTTCGTAAATACATTGACAACTAGCAAATCAGGAAGTGGATTATAACCCAGAACATTTCCCTAACATTCTAGTTTTCTCTGTGGAGTGGAACTCATATGAACTCCTCCCTGCAGTCTGAGCAGTACAGCATGTACACAGGTACACAGAGGGAACTATGCCTAAGGCAGGGCCACATTACTGAGTTGACACTAGTTTAAGTTACTCAATGAGGGATCAGCTTTGTCTTTAGGGTTCCCATTATAGGTTTACTGTGATAAAAGAAATTCTGAAACATCACAAATTACCAATGAAAACAAAAAATAAATGAGAATATGGGTTATATAGGTTTGGAGACTTTTTGATTTGGCTTGTTAATTGCACATAGAATTTTGAAAGAAAATGTAAAAATGGCTCACTTAACGCAAATTTACAAATCCATTGTGCTTAATTAAGATGGCAGCAAGAAATCTCTGCCTGCAAACAGAGTTTCTTTAATAGCAATGGGCTGGATGCCTTTTCCTTCATATGGTCAACACTGTCCTCTGTGTTTCTAGCCTGATTCTACAGGGAACATGCTGTTGCCTGTGTTCTTGAGACTGGCCTTCGGTAGTATTGATTTTTAAAAAATGCATTCAGACATTGGGTCACTTCTAGAGGTCAGAATTGATCTGATTATTCAAAGGCTGTTTGAATTTTGACCCAAGAGAAAATCAGGCTCCAACAAGCAATAAAAAATGAATGGGGGTTGGGGAGGAATTATAGGCGCAGAGCATTCTATGCTCTACGTGTGGCAATGCATGAACTCACATGAGTACAGCTCACCGTCCATAAGATGGGTACAGTGAGTCTGGAGAGGGGCTGCAGGAGGATGGCTGAAACAGTAACTGCAAAAGATTGGATTATCTCCTTACTGTTTTCATTTTTATAAACTACCTTTTCCTCTAGGTTTCCCAGGCAGGAGACCTGTTAATTGAAGTGTATGTGGAGAGAAAGGAGCCAGACTGCAGCGTTATAATAAGGGTTTGGATATATTCTTTTCTATACACTTTAAAACAGAGGTGGGCAACTTTTTCTGCATAAAATGAGTTGGGGGGTAGAGGTGCAGATTGTCCACCTGTGCTTTAAATGCTTCAAAAAACTTACATTTGGAAGCACAGAGTTGTACCCAACTAAGTTGTGCCATTGGTTCAAAGACTTTCACCTGTGCAAACAGACTTCCCCTCTTTGTTCTCCCTCCCTGTGTCCACCACGCCCTCCCCAAATCTGCTCCAGAGGGGTGTGGGGAGAGGAGAGGAAGAGGAATTCCTGTTGTGCAGTTCCTTGCACATTGGATGCAACCCATAATCTATTGAATTTTAAATTCCATTTTCAATATTGATATGTAATTGTGGGTTTTTTAAAATTAAATTTTACCTTTTTTAAAAACAATTTTTGTAGAGCATGGCCCTGATTCACCATAAGCATGCATGGAAGTGGGCCTCTACACATAATGACCTAACTCCCAATCAAATGCATAGAACTGAACAATTGCCAGCCTAGTGTCATTGTTGATGATAGCACTAGTCACTTGTTTTGTGGGGCTGGGGGCTGAGGAGAATGAAGCAGATGAAATTGAATCCAGTCCCCTTTCCACTCTTCCTATCCTAAGCATTTGATCAGTTCTATTGCCAGTCATCTGAGCAGGTGAGCATACATAAGGCCTCTCTGACTACAGGAACTATATGTTCAGCAACTGTTCATGCATGCAACTTCCACATGCATGGACGGAGACATATTTCAATTCCTCATGTGACTTAAACAGAAGAGCCCTATTCATGCATTCATGGGATGCTTGTGAAGAGGGCATGATGGTGAGCATATCAGCCTTGCACCCCAGTGTCCTCATTCCCATCCCTGCCCACCTCACCCTTGACCTTCCAACACTAAGCAAGAGGGTCTGAAGAGGGATTCTATACAGTCAGGCAGTTTAAGACCAGATTTGAGATTGATGTGGACATTGCTGACAAAAGCTCCATTTTCCCCCTACATGCTACCCATTGCCATAGCTTTCCATTTTTGATAGGAACCACTTCCTCCAGATACATCATGGCAGCCATCTTTAAAAATTCATGTAAAAACCTATAGCTATCAATAACATGGTTTATAAGCCACTTAGGATCATAATCTTGGTGTCTATACATTTTCTGAGTCAAGGAATACAACTATACCATTTAGAAAAGCAGCAGATTTTTTTTATTAACACAAAAATTAAACTACTTAAAAGTTGCAAGTACAATAGACAGAATACTGTTGATGCAACATAATAACTGAAAATACTGTTGTAACTATATGAACTGAAAATGTGATGGTACATGCTCATCTAACTTCTCACAGTGACAACAGCAGAGTTCTGTGCACTTCCAGCTAGCCTTTGTGCATGCACACCTAGCACCACATCCGCTTTTGCAGCTACACTTGACTAATTTACCGCAGGCTTTGGAGGCAACAGAATATGTTCCACACAGGAACCCATAGCTAGCTGTCCCTATTGAGAGTCCAGTCCCAACCTTCTGGATTAGGTATGTGTTGTTCACTTTGCTCACTGGTACACCATATTCCCGCCTGATAAGCAATCCACTTGACTGTTGCAATAGTGCATCCTGGATTGGGAGAATTGTCTCCATTGTCTTCCCCTTCTGTCAAAACAGCTCCTTTCTGGCTTCATTCATCATGCAGGATAACGGTGAAGCATTCCAGATGTTGGAAATATTGAGCATCAGCCTTTACTTTTTTATAAGGATGGAGTGCCATGTAGGTAAAGGCACATGTCACATCATGATAGCAGTTGCATGCCTCCCATGCTGACTTTTTCCCTTGTCCAAAGAATGCAGACATGGTATTACATCCCATGAAACTGTGGAAGACAGAGAGGGCCAGGGATTTTTCTCTACCTAGGTATTCTTAGATAGCACTGATGTGATGATATGTAAAGGTCTTACCTGCGTCAAATGCAACCTAAATACTCACATCTTGGCACAGGGTGATCAGGTGATGAAACTTGCCAATGAGGATCACTACTACAGCTGTGTCAAGAGAGCACACCAGACAGTTAGTACAGCCATGCAGAAGTCATCCTGCAAGAGGATGAGCAGCCTAGTGTCTGCTTCCTCGTGATCACATAGTGCAATGGATTGATTGGTTCCTTGAAGAATAGCTGTGGTACCACATGTGGTGATGCTTTTCGTGTCTTTGGGACAATCCACATTGGCAATCTTGTTGGATAGGAATGCAAAAAGCTCCTGTATGTTGGTGGGGTCACATAAGAAGTTGACCCAGTTTCCTGGGAGCTTGTTCTTACCTGCAACCTTTCTCCGAACATGATGTACAGGTGACAGAGAAACATCTCACTTGAATTAGAAGATTTTTCCTGTTTGTTTTGTCTTGGTGTCTGACCGTGGACAACTTAAGAGAGGAAGGGCATTCTTCTTAATTGGCTCATGAATGGCGTGTGTGTGATCAGTTATCACTTTGCAGTATTTGTTATACTGATCTTTTCCTAGACGACACACTGTTTGCACTGTGTTCGTCACAGATTCATTCAAAATATTCTGTGTGTCTAGAGTTAATAACACATCACTGTCATTCATGAAAGAGTTTCCAAACTCATTCATGACCTGACATAGACTCAAAGCTTGTTCCTTAAACCTTTGTGTGGAAAACCCTCTTCATGACGATAGCCACACTCTGAGTCTGTTTCGTTTGGGAGGTAGTTGTCTTCAAACTGCTTCAGTAATCTTGATTGTTCAGGCCCTGAGATCATCCATTTCCTGAAGGATTCTTGGTCAGTCCGACTACACTCCCAGAACCCTTGACTGCTTCATTGTTTTGTTCATGGGCTTGGCCGATTGGGATGGTCAAGAATCTGTTGTTGTTTTTGTGGATGACCCACAAGATGAGGCCCAGAAGTTCCATGTTAAGAATTGTATTCCTGCACTAGAATGCTGGACTCTTTTGTACAATTTCCTGTTTTCTTGGTGCCATCACTGTGTGCTCCTTCAGTGCTCAGGAAAGCATGCTCCTGGAGTTTTGCCAGAGCCAAAGCAATCACCTGGTGAGTTTATCTTGTTCTGGTGAGATGTGAGGCCTTCAGGAAAGAGTCAACGGTGCCTGATAATGCAGTGCCTATTTGTGTCAGTGCATTGGTTCATCCGGATCCCTCCAAGTAGTCACCATATGTTTTCCAAATCGCCATCTCTATATGCAGGCCACCCAATGTTGCTATGAACTTTTCCTCGCCATGCATGTCAGGCCTGTTGCATTGAGTGCACTTGGCAAGAGCACAGAGTGGTGCATCAAAGGCTATAACTGGTATCTGTCCAGGACTGAGGAATTCTGTAGCCCAATGCAGCACATTCATTCTATGCGTGATCATAACTGCCATGCAATTATATGAAATACAGACAAAGAAATGGAAGACATTTAAGGAACATTTCTTAAAATAATTGATCTGCTTATTTTATTTTTGACTAAATAATCTGCTGCTTTTCTAAATGGCATAGTTGTATTCTTTAACCCAGAAAATGTATATTTAAACACCAAGATTGTGAATTTTCAAGATGGCTGCTATGATGTATCTGGAGGAAGTGGTTCCTATCCTACAGCAATGGGTAGCATGTAGGAAAAATTTGGCGCTTTTGTCCAGAACGTCTACATCTATTTGCTAAGCTGCCTGATTAAAGTGTTTTTTGCTGAACACGCTTAGAATCTAACAAAAAACTGGGAACCCAAACGCATGAAGAATCTTCCTTCAGACCTGTGGGGAATGGGGATGGACATTGAGGGCAGGGCTGGTATGTATGGCTCAAGCCCCCTCCACGCCTTTGTTCTTTGAGCTCATGAATAGGGTTAAATCATAATTTTTAAAGCTGTACTTTCAGTTTTGAAACTGTAATTTCCTTATCTCCCACAGGACACAGAAAGTATCAGTTGCACAGTGATTGTGGTGTTTATTTAAGAGTACAAGGACCCTTAAACGCCTTTTCACCTGACATCATTTTGAGCTTTCCTTTGCTGCAAAGCCTTGCTCTTGAAAACTGTTTTGCTCCATTTCTCCTAGCATTTTGGAAAGCTTTGGGCCCTTTGCAGAATTGTTTCAATCTCCTTGTACAACAAACTGGTGGTGTTAGTGGAAGAGGAGGAGAATTAAGCACTTGTAGTATAGAGATATTTGGTAGTGATAAATTTCATTAAAATTTTAGACAACATGTAATGAGTCAGCAAGTGTGCCCCCTCCAATTCAAGTCCATTTCTCTTTGTGATACGGTTTTTCTTCCATACTTTAAGAAATATCAAATAAGAAGAGATGGGAAGAATGCTGTCAGTGATATCCCTCTCTTTTTTTCTAAAGGAATATGAGCCCTTTCCAATCTCTTGGTGCACAGTTAATGATGAATTGGCTAGAAATTTGATAAATAAGAAATGGAATCATAAAGTCAACCTTTTTACAATTGTCCTCATAAAAGAAACTGGATAGTTCTTCCTCCCTATGACTGAGAGCATAAACCTTCAGCCCGATTTAGAATCCCAAGGCCTATTTAAGTGGTTTCTAAACTATTTGTGATCTTCAAAGCAGGTATCGCCAATAATGGAGGCAGAAGAATTGATGAATGACATACTAGGAATAAAAAACATCACACCTCACAAGGATGATATGTGGACTACATTTGAAGTGATTGAAAATGGAGAGCTAGGTTTGTGGCCTCACTATTTTGGTGTTGTCTTTGTACATTTGCATTTATCCATTCTGTAATGTTTTCATTGTAGAGAAGGCCAAGGTATTTTTTAAAAAATTCAAAAAAGTTCCGTTAAAATAAATATTGAAACTAATTGGATTGTACAGAGCTGCATTAGTGGCACACAGTGGAGAGGCTTCAGGAAAGGGCTTAACTTGACCACACTCCCTTGCCTTCTCTGTGACTTCCATGATATATACATAATCATGGACCCCATCACTCCTCTACCTGCATTCGAAAGTGGAACAACCTTGATGCAGGTTTACCCATCTCAGTAAGAACTTGAACCTAGTGAGACGACCTTCCAGGTGCAATGCAGCTTGGCAGGGAGTTAAATATTAAAAAAAAGAAAAGCAAGATCTCAATTCAAATTAGAATTTGTTTAATAGGCTGAAATCAAATTCTGAGAAGAGAAGTATATTAAAAACTTACATTTTCAAGAAAGCAATTTCAGTCTGATATTTATTGTTGGATTGGGACAAATCACTCTCTGTTTATTGGCAAACACATAATGACCTTGGGAGCGGAATAATGTTATATGTAAGTTTGACAGCTAGATGTCTGAAAATATTGGAACTGAAATATTAAAGATAAACTAAATTATTTACATATATAGCAGCAGAAATAATTGGCAAAATTATCTGGCCTTATACAGGGGGCTTGCTATAAAAATGTGATCTGTAGTATATAATATTTTTGCAGTAATTTCTATATGATGGATAGTTTGCAAATGAGGTGTGTTGCCAGTTAAATAGCTAATGCATTTCAATAGGATGATTTATGTACCATATAATCCATTATGACAGATGGTCTTCAACGTAACTATAAATAAAGCAGTAGGTGTTTGCTCTGGGAGGACACGCGTTCTTGGCGGATGTGCCTTGTTTTGCTTCTTTTTTTCCTTCTGAAGCTTTTGCTTTAAGGTGGAACTCAACTAGGTTGTTATCTTTGTATGAGAGTTAATTGTCATTAAGCTTAAATGGGTTTAGAGGAAAGCTGAATTAAGGATTAAACAAAATCAACATAGGAATCTCTCCATTTATTTTTAAAAGTGCTTACTCTTGTCTGGTGATGCCTCCAAAGACAGAACATTTTTCACCCTCATGCTGTGCACTTTCAAAAACTATTGCTGAGCAAGCATGCTGCAGTTCATTGCATAAAAAAGTTTTCTCCCCTGCCACCAACAGAGTGGGCTTTTCCATGTGGTAAGGACCTGTAAGGAATGAAGAACTTACTGCAAGGTTGCCATTTTTGATGGCATCCCTGCTCAAGAGTAACATGTGCCCCTGCTCTAATAGTAGTTTGTTCTGCATAAGTGTGTGGGCTCATGGATAGGTGATCGTGGCTGCTTTTCTCCTCCCTGGCTGGAACGCTGACTGAGTAAAGGCACAGCTTGGCTTGCTGTCCAAACCCAGACTCATCGGTTAGCTCTCTCCAGACAAACCTCAAGCCTGTACCAGGTTTGTCCTATGGTTTACAGGCTTGTGGTTTGCCTGAACATGCCCAGGTTCAGACGACACACTAAGCCAAGCCATGGCTTAGCTCAGACCAGCAAAAGAATGACCAGGGAGGAGCATATCAGCTGCATTATCTTCTAGAATCCATAGGCTTATGCATTTGCCATGGTTTGGCTTAGCATGGGATTCAAACCATGCCACTGACATGAGGCATGTTTGGGTGTTTTAACTTGCACAATTACATGGCATGGGGGAATATAGCTGTGCCTGCTGACTCCACCCCTGCATCTCCTGTCCTCCCCTACTGTCTGTGCATAGAGAAAGGAGTCTGCTGTTTGTAGGCTCATCACATTATTTGGAAGCAGTCATGGTTCAAAATCACTTAGGGAGGCTACACATGTAGAGCAGGATCCCCTCTGCAGATTTTGCCTCCAGTGCATGGACACTGAATGCTAGGGGTGGGGATCCTCCAGTGAATGGGTGTGTGTGGAAACAGGGATATACTGATGAGAGCAGGACTACTGTCCCCATAATTGCTCTCCCCCCTCAATGCCCCAAAAGGGCTGTATTATGCTACCCCTCCTCTGCAAATTAGATGATTTGTTAGAATTTGGTCCAGACACTGTCTCTCAGCCTAACCTCCCTCACAGGGCTGTGAAAACAATATTGGGAGGAGGAGACCCTTATCCTCCACTTTGAGCTCTTTGGAGGAAAGGTGGGATTTAAATGTAAAAATAAATAAACGCATCCACAATAGACCAATCAAGGTGATGTAAAGCTTACATTTGCAGAGGCCCCAGGCATGCCTTAGAGTCCCCAAGTTTAAGAAGTCAAGGCGATTTCTAGAAGGGGGGGCAGGTAGCAGAAGAGAAGATGCTATTATATTCTGCCTCCTTTCTTTCTACAGCCCTTATGTCGACATCTTAGTTTTACTACACAATTCCTATGCCCCATTAAGTCAAGTTTACTCCATAATTGCCCCTCATCACAGATGGTCCATGTAATCTATAAAGACAGGAATTATTTTACTTAATGCTGAATGATTTTTGTACACTGTTATTAACCTTTATTTATTTATTTATTTATTTTTATTTATTTATTTATTTATTATTTGATTTATATCCCTCCCTTCCTTGTATGCTGCTGTAGATACTTTTTAAACAGAGAAGCTGTCTATACATGTCATACACAAACAGCACAGATGCTGTATTTGGACAGAACTAAGAGTTGTGATGATATAATTGCGTTGGTCAGAATTTGGAATATGACTTCTGTAATATAGCAAGATCCGCAACGAAAGCTATGATAAATAAGATTTTTTTTCCTCTCCCCCACCCCAGAACGCCCTTTGCATTATACTGAGAATGTTCTAGAACAAATTCTTCATTGGAGTTCTTTACATAACCCCAGCAGTGCATGTCTTATCATAAAGAAGTTTCTGCCAGCAGACACAATGAAGGTGTACAATGGTATGTAGAGAAACTGATTTTTTTTTAAAAAAAGAATATAATGTTCTGTGTCACTTACCAACAAAGACCTTCATTTATTAATCTTAGTTGGGCTTTCAAGTTTCAGAGGGGTTTCAATGAGATAAGTGTAAGTTGGGACCAATGGAGTACATCCACCACCTTGCTCTGTAATTTCCCAAGACTGGTGGATGAACTCCAGGACACTACAAAAGAGTGAGAAGCCCCTTTTCTTACTATCAGTTTCTTTTAAAATAGTGACTGGCTCTTTATCTTACTATCATGTAAATGTTTGCAGCAGAAAACTATGTTCTCAATCTTGGCAAGAGCCAAATGTTGTTTGAATAAAATAAACCAAGGGAATGGTCTTTCAGTGCCAGAATTCTGGAGGCACATATCTTGATTAAATGAAGACACGGGAAGCTGCCTTCCACTAGGGCAGACTCTTTCTCCACCTAGCTCAGTCTTGTATACTCAGGCTGTGGCTCTCCAGGGTCTTAAGGCAGAGGGCTTTCCCCCTCATCTACTGATCCTTTTAACTATGAATGCCAAGGGATGTACTTCTGCATGCAAAGCATGTGCTCAGCCTCTGACCTAAGGCCCCATCTCAGCTGGTGGAGGCAAAACACCAGACTTCGTAGTCTACGTCAAATATTAACGTCAAGGTAGAAAAAACTGTTGAAGCTTACCATACCCAGCTTCTGATAACAAGCTTCAACGTCTTGTAATGCTAGCCTCAAAGGAGAGGTAAGCTTCTTGACTTTTACCTCACTGACATTTAAAAGCTGAGCTGGACAGTAATACCTAGCTTCCTATCCCTGCCTGCCAGCCCTCTGATGCCCAGTCTACCCTTGCCACTTCCCTTAAAGAGTTACCAGCTAACAGTGTAAGCAGCAGTGGTGCTTCCTCTCTGGGAACCTGTCACACTCAAGATCTTCCTCTCCCCATGCTCCTCCACTGCTGCTCCCACTGTAGCCTAATAAATCTTTACGAGAAGAGGGGGTTGGGAATTGTGTGTGGGGGTTTCTGGGATGGGTATTTTTGAGATCAGAGTGGAAGGGGTAGGGCAATTTGTAATGCTGTTTTGAGTCAGAAAATAAACATAAGTTATTTACAAGTTGGAGGGGAAATAACTCACTTCTGAGCCAACCTGTCAGGATTGGGGAGGGGGCAAGGAGATGCCTCCTCACTAGTTCTTTGTAGAACAATAGATATAATCTTAAATTTTGCAGCCCCAAATTTGGCTGTTTCACATCAACACGTGGACTTCACCCTGTGCTCCTTAAGGGAGGAAGGGCAGGATACATTTTTAATAAATACAATAATAAATAACAATCTGCAGAAATGGTTTTGATGATGCCTCCCAATGTTATGTCTGTTTTTACATAAATAATGGGGGGATTCCTAAGTGGAGGGGTTATTGAGAACTAGTTTTTTAAAGCATACAATGTTATTGCCACCTGAGAGAGAGTAATTGCAATGGCCTTTTCCATATAAACACATGTAAATACAAATTTACTAAATGCTACATATGGCACAATTCAGCCAAAGTTAAGAACATTTAAATGCCATTCAGAGCCAAAAGGAAGGGTAAGGAAACAAAAAGGAAATGAAAAAGCAAAGCATGTGGTTATCTCCCTTTTCACTCTGGTTGGATCCTTTGGTGGTAAAGTTCTGAATTCTTGAGCCATGGATATTGGTCCTCGCTTCCCCACAACATCTCCTTAGTAATGTGTCAGAGCAACTAGGACTTTGTAAACATGCCTTGTACAGATGTAGTTGCTTATAGATTTGGGGATACTTAGTTATTCCATTCCCTTTCCCTCTGTCTGAGCAAATGCCTTCTAAATCAATCTCAGTGGAACCCCTGAATCCAGCATTATTGCTTCATCTGTTACCACTGATACACCTCGAAACTAGGATCTAAAAAGGAAACAGTGAAAGTAAATCAAATGTGATTTCACTGTCAATTTGTCACAAGGAGAGCTGGCATAGTTTCAGAAGCTGTTAGCTTCTATCGACTGCTGAAAACAAGCTGCTCAGCTCTGTGTGGGTCTAGATGAGTGGAGGTAGACAGAGCAGCATGGAATACAAGAGTGCACCCCCATGTTTATTTATGTTTGCACTGAATGTATAGACTGCTTGTATTTTATTAATTGAAATATGTTTCTTGCCTTTTTATCTATAGAAACAAACCAGGATCATTACCCACACTTTGGGGTCAGCTTATTTCAATAAAGTTATTGAATAAACCACAGTTAACACTAACAACAGTCTGTCTGGATTCAGATGTAGTGACAAACCATGATTAGTTGAAAACAGAAGCAAATACTTCCAATCTCCTCCACTCAGGACACCAGAGAGGGAAGGGTGGAGTGCACATGGCCAAAGTTCATGCACATACTGCTAGACCAGACTCTCCCAACCTGGTGCCTTCCAGATGTTTTGGGCTATAGCTTCCATTATACCTGACCGTTTGCTATGCTGATTGGGGCTAATTGGAGTTGTAATACAAAATATTTGGAAGGCACCAGGTTGGGGCAGACTGTGCTAAACTATGGGAACCCAGAGATGCCTTCCACCACTGAACCTGCAGCCCCTGGAAGGTTACTCATGAGACAGTGCAGCCCTCGGGCTGAAAAAGGTTCTCCACCTGTTTGGGCACCATGTGTGAACACAGCTACTAGCCTGGATCAGAAGTGATGCTAAGTAATAGTTTGGTGTTACAGCCACACAGTCTCTCTCCTCTCTAGTGCAGCCATCAAGAGATTGGAAGCTTTCACTTTTGTTTCCAAAGAACTGCTGTTTATTGTTACATCTGAACTCTAAGCTGCGGTTAGTCTTAATTATGGTTTAAGGAAGCAAGCCAGCTTCGTAAACCATGGTTTGAAGTTGGCTGTTTCGATAAGCCTTAGTATAAGAGTTAGCAGTTTGTCTAAATTTGGACATAGGAAAAACTGCTGTTAGTTAAATATGGAAGTGAAAGCTTACCTCCTCATAGCTGCACTGGAGGATTGGGGAGCCGATGAGCCCAAGAATCAGTCGTGTAATGCAGAGTGCTGACCACAGTTTGCTGCCTTACCCTGATTAAAATTCCAAGCGTACAGCAAAACCTGGATTTAGTTTGAACTAATCCATGCCTCCAAAGATCATGTATATGTATTTGCCTGAATAATGAATATTTTTCTTAAAAATATGTGTAAGGTATAGCAATACACCTGCTTCACATCATATGAGGAGAGAGGCTGAAGAGGTGCAGAAAATTATCTTAACCTTTGTTTGCTTGATCCAGATATAGCTCACAACACACTGGCTGGGTGAAAATGGTTTCACAGACTGATTTGTGGCCAGGTGTTAACTGAGGTATTCAGAGAGTAACCCTTAACTATAGTTAAAGAAAACAAACTGTGCATAAATCTTACGGTCTAAGGCAACAATGTTTAAAATAAATGAGAGCTGACAATTGATTCTTGTTTTATTTTATTTTTATTTTTGTATTCTGTTTGTGCAGATTAATGTTAAGGATTTATACAATTCAGTACTCAGTAGGATGTGGGCTTTTAAAAAAAAAATGCTGTGAACCCAAATGCTCTTTTTATCATCTTGACAGAAAGGAACACAAAAGGCACCATAAAAGCAAGCTATCTGAAGTACAAAGAGGAGCCATCCAAATTACTGTCTGGAAATAAGTTTCAAGACCGCTACTTTGTTCTGCGGGAAGAAAATCTTCTCCTTTACAAGGATATGAAGGTATAAATGCATGCACTGAGCCCTTTTAAATCATGAGCAATTATGCTTAAACCCCTTTCTTTTCACATAGGGTTTGACAACTGACATTGGATGCTTTGTGTTCTGTTTGCCTGTGTGGAAAGTTGGAAAACAACCTGGTTTTTGGCAATAGCATAAATGAAGAAAAAAGTGAAAGTTTAAAAATTAATTTATTCTGCTTTGTGCAACAATGTAGATTAATGTAACATTTAATTCAAACACACTTGACAAGTGAATGCAGGATGTGTTGCCAACAGTTTTAATAGGGACCTCATTGATTTCTGAAGCTTGAATAGCCTGCTTGTTTAAATAAGTCAGATGGCCAAGAACAACTACTTGATCCCATACTCGCTGCATATAGCACGGTCAATGAGCCTTTCAGAGCTAAAGCATGAGACAGTCAAGGACCTATCTGAGAAAATTACCGTTCTGAATCCAGACAATAGGAAAAGCAGCAGGAGCAAAATAAAGGTGAAGGGGACTGTATCAAGGCTGCAGGGAAATCAAGTCACGTTATATGCTTTGGATAATTCAGGAGCAAGGCTGGAAGGGGTGAAGTTTAACGCTGTACAATAACATGCTCTAAGGAGGATTGAAAAGAGTACAGGTAGCCACATAGTACAATACAAAGGCTTGCACAATTTTCTTGTTATTTTAGAAGATGGGAATGTTTTTATGGCATGAATTCTTGAAATCCAAAGGGAAGGTTGAGTTTCTCTCCTTTCACTTCTAAACATCGTTCATGCCATGCAAAGGAGCTGCTTTGGTAACTTTCAGAATCAAGCAGATGCCTTGAGAAACCTAGGCAGAAGCAGACATTCACTGATTCTGTTAAGTGCTTAGTTTGCATAAGCCGCTACATAAGTATCTATCTAATTTGAACCAGGCATAAGTCTTCCTCCTCAAAAAAGGAGCACGCCATATGAACATGGCCTCTATGTCACAGGTTGTTTATGTGGTGCACCAATGAACACCACATGTTATCTGCATGGTAGAGGAGAGGAACTCCCACAGCTCTTACTTGTGTGAATTGAACACTGGCTGCAAAAATTCGTGAGCCAGAACCTAGAGTGGGGAGCTCACTGATCCAGGGTTCCTATAGTCAGTTATTGAAACTGGAGCTGAAATCAGAAGTTAGGCTTGGTCGCAAGACTGGAGTGTAGTAGACAGCAAGTATTGGTCTGCTGATCAGGCAAAGGCAGATTCCATAGGATTTATACATGGCTTGACCGATCCAGAGGCCTCCTGTTACCAGCAAATCACATTTCATATCCTGATAAATCCCATTGTTCAAAAGGAATATAGGCATTGGGCCCTCAAGGATATCCCAATTCACATGGGATTCTTATTATTATTTACATGCATTAGTAGCTTATTACCTAAAAGGTCTCCAAGCAACTTACATTTAAAAACTTAAACATAAATACATTATGCTATTAAAAATTCATATAAAACATTAACATTCTCATGTAAACAACAAATTAAAATATTTAGGGCTGTAATGCTAAGCACACTTACCAAGAAGCAAGTGCCATTGAACTCAAAGGTGCTCACTTCTGAGTAGACATGTATAGAATTATATTGTTAGTATTACTTGTAGCTTTCTTGATTTTTTTCCCGATTAATTGGGTAAGAACATTTCCCCAAAATGTCTTGATTTATATGCCTTTTATAACAAGCAAAAGAGCAATTATACACTTAGTCTTTCATAAGGGGGAGGGAACTTTTTTTAGCTAGCCAATAAAGTATAATATTATAATAGCCTTAGGTCTATTTTTCCTAAAACCCTTAAACTATGTCCTTTAAGTGGCATGGCTACTATGTTTCAAAAATGGTTTCTAATTATTTAGCAATATAATCTAAAATTGTCACATTTGCGAGTATATATTGGCACCTTTAAAATTTATGCACATGTAACTCTGCATGATTGAAGTCTTAATTAGCACTTGGCGAGTGTTTATTGCTGGGTTTGTTTAATAAGTTGCCTTAAACTTTGCATTTCATACCATTAAACTGCTCCCTTTCATAACTTAACATTTCACCTTTCATGATATGTGTACATAAGAAAAACAACAGAAAGGCATTCTATTTGTGATAAATGAAAGCATTTCTTTAAAAAAAAATAGAAGCACAAAAGGTTCCTCTTACATAATGTCTGAATCATTTCATGTTTTCATCTTAATTATTTTCAGGATAAAAGGTTGCAAAGAACTTGCGGCTAACCTGTGGACAGTTACTCCTCTTCTCATTTAACTTACCCCATTACCCTGATGTTGTTCTGCTGTGTGTTTTCCTGTTCTTGCTCACCATTACTGGCTTGCTCTGCATATGCTGGAGAAGTGACGTCAGAATAAGAAAGGAAGCTGTTGTGAACTAGATAGGAGGGATGGGAAATCTCAGTGCCGGGCTGCCTTTTTTTGTTGGTATCACTACCAAATTCTTTGTATGAAAATCAATTGGCATTTTTTAGATTTACATTTGGTTGTATCTTTAGATTTTTTAAAACTTTTATCCAGAAGGTTCAGGATGGATTATATAATTGCAAGTCTGTTGCATACCATTCAGTTCAGATAAGCAAGGCTACAATGCCACAAGAGAAATCTTCCCATTTCCAGTCTTTTGCATCCTTCTCCTGCTCTCGCGCCTCTCTTCCCCCTTTTCTTTATTTTTAATGTTTCTTTATTCCCCCATGTAATTAATACATTTTTCCCAACATGCAAATGCAAGTGATCCAAATCAGATGATGTCAGCATAGATATCATATTTATTTTATTATGGGCAGTATTACATTAATTTCCTGAAAATGCTATATTACACTGCTAAACTATCATTTTAAGAACTTGTTCACTTGTGCATACCTAGATTAATACGTAGATTTATTTTGCATGAATGGGCACTTTTATTACTGCGGCAGAATTGGATTAGGAATTATTTTTGAAACATTGTAAGGCCAATTAGCCACAAAATACCAATGAAAAAGAACTCTGCAGTGAGCTGTTTGCCTAAAAGGCATTGGATGCTACACTTGTGCCATCTCCAGCTTGCTGAAGTCAAGAGGAGGCAAAAGGACTCCCTTGAAATTGGATTCAACTGTTCCGGGTTCCCCGTGGATACAATCCACCTCCAAAAAGATGCATAATGATTTATGGTGGAGATTTAGCTTGCCTTGTCCTTAGAAATAGGCCAGTGAAATCCTCTTCTGTTTGTTACAGCATTCCTTCAGTCCAGGAACTTGCCTTAAAGGGTTGGTTTTCCCAACATTTCTTTATGGTTTGTGCAAATATGTAAAGAGCAATTTTTGTAGGATTTGTTTTCTCCTGCAGATGAAACCCAGCTTCCTTTTGCCTGCGCCTTGTAACAAACAGACAGAAGCTCGATCCAGGAATTTTCCATGAGTATGTGGCAAGTGCCATGCAAGACAATAAAGGAAGGGTCAACAGTGCAGTCCCACAGCCCCATTCTCCAGGCATTGGTGTTTATGCATGGGGAAAGCCTGAATGGGGCTCTGCTTTGCAGCAGTTGTAATGCTTACTCGGGCATCATTATTGCCATGCTTCTGTTTCCTTTTCCCCCCTAAAGCACCACAAATAACTTTTCATTTCAGTTTATAATTCATTAATTGCCTAATTTACAGCAATGTGCAAGCGCTGCTCAGGGCACATGGGAAGCAGGTTGGATTGTGACATATCTGCCAGCTAATCAGTGCTGTGTATAGGTGGCTTCAGCTTCAAAACCGTTTTCTTCTGAGCTCAACCATGGAAAAGAATGCTTGTCTCATCAGAATGCAGTGAATGCATTTCCAGAGCACAACTACTGTCATTCTGCTGTGTCTCTATATACACCTTATGTTTTATATAAGTTTGAATAGCTTCTGCACCTCTGTCTTTGCAACTTCCAAGATAGTATTCTTAGTATTTCACAGTTTTTCACTTCTTCCCTTTTGTAATTTTTCACTACCTTCAGTCATTGCTTCCCATAATCTCACCTGCCTACACTACCTCAGTTACCTTAAACAGTATAATCAAAAAAGCAAAATTAGCCAGGTTTCAGCATCACATCTTAACTGTATCCCAGGGACAAATGGCTGCCATTTATATGCTAACTGAAAGGGAGAATGATTTGGAACAAAGTGATCTTCAATGAAATAGCAAGGAAGGATATCCAAAAGATTAGCTGAGATTGGTACTTTTCTGCAGCATTGCTGTTTGTAAATTTATGTTCCGTTAATTTAGCCATTTCTGATCTCAACAGAGCAGCAAGCCTGAGAAAGTGCTACCGGTCAAATCACTGAAACTTTATCTTGGAGTGAAGAAGAAACTGAAGCCACCAACAAAGTAAGAAAGGAAGAAAAAGAAAATACTGTGGGTTACTCTTCAGCCAGGCATGTTGCATTCCTAGTGAGACAGGAACATAAAACTTTTAAAAGTGAAACAAAAACTTTTAAAAGCCAAAGGAAGCTAATCTGTATCCATCTTTCTTCCTGTGTTTAAATTGCATCCCAGTAATATTAGTTGTTCTTTTAATGGTTCTGTGTTAAGAAATTTCTTTATTGACCATTCTTTTCTAAGCTTGGCATATGCCATCTCTTGTGGGCTGTATTGGTTATGTGCTCAGAACCTCTAACCTGAATTCTGGTGATAGGCAGATATTCAGTGTGAAAAGCAGTAAAATACACTAATTTGATCATCTCAGTGTCAAGCTGGGATCCAGAGAAGAAATATTTACCTTCTGTGAGGTATACCTTTGACTTGGTACAAATACATGGTATTACACAATTGTCTAATCCTGCAGACTTGAATACTCCTCTGTTTTTTAGACTTGGGTTATTATTACATAATAAATGGCATTTTCACTAACCTTAGCTACAGTTTGAAGTAGGCTTGCAAACTGTAGTTTATTCTATTTCTTAGTTTATTGTATTTAAATGGACAAAACTTCAAAGTGGTGCAACTAAACTTTAAGGCCCAAGGGCCATGCTAAGCCTTTGCCAAACACAGCACAAGACTCACTGCAGCAAATGTAGACTGTGTGGGCTCAAGCAGAGCACCATGAAGACAGGAAGCCCTCTGTCCTACTTCTTGCCCAGGATGAGCCAATGGCCCAGCCTGGGCATGGTTAGTCTGGAAAATTCTTCCTTGAGAAGCTGTCCACTACATGGGACAGTGGTCATCAGCTCCTGATGGGGTGGAGTTCATACATGTATGATAATTAGTCCCCAGGCAATTTAGGGCTTTCAGGATTAGAACTTTGAATTGAGACATAAAACACATGGACTACCAACGTAGTTGACTCAAATCTGTCAAGTGGTATGTGGCAGCATTCTGCAGAAATGGAAGTTTCCTAGCAGTCTTTAAGTGCAGACCCACGAAAAGCACATTACAGTAGTCCAACCTGGAAATTATTATAGTCTTTGTTTCTGAGTAGTGGGCATAGGTAGACTATTAGCTGAAGCTGAAAAAAAGATGTTCCAGACCACGGATGCTATCCCCAACTATTTGAATTGAGTTTCAGTTTATTTGAAAAATAGTTGGATGTAATATACTGATAACTTAATTCCTGCTCCTTGAAGAGCTCACAGCAATTTCATGTGGATGTTTAAAAACATGGAAAACAAAATTGTAATATGAGGAATTCTGTAGGAAAATTGTAATATGAGGAATTCTGTAGGAAAATTGTAATATGAGGAATTCTGTAGGAAAATTGACACAGGGAGATGCACTAGTCTCTCAGCAACTCCTTCCCTCCAGTAAGTAATGGAACACTAATTCACAAACTAGAAAGGTAATCAGTATTATTGAAACCATTGAATCAGTATGGTTATCCGTTCCCTTCTAGTATGGGTCATTTGCCATTATGACCAAGATAGTCTTCTAAGACAGAATGATGCCACACTAAAATGGATCCAAATGAATCTAAACTTCATCCAATAATGTCTAGAATTGAGGCCAACCACCACCCTCTCCAATTTATTGTTTCTCCCATTAGATAGTATCTGATGATAATAAGTCACAAGATTCTTAACCACCTTCTCAATAAACAACCAAGAGTTCTGGCCTTACCTTTGTTCAACCTTCAAATGGTTCACTAAGTAGGATAGAGCTAAAACAGCCTCCCCAAAATTCTCCACACTGTTTGTAAGTGGCAAAATTGGAAGTGAGGGCATTTTGCTGAATATCATTGGTATGATATTCTCCAATCGTTTTTTCCTCAGAAACTCTCTTCTGTGAAATTACTTCACATTGGTGGATGAGAATGAAGCAATGAAACCCATTGCTTCCTTCAACAATTTTAAAATAATATTAAACAATATTAAAACTGGATCCGCAATGGCACCAAAATTCACAGATGGTGAAAATGGGGAGGACATTTTGCTGAATATTCTCCAGGGTAGAAGTGAAGTTTTCCAACAGTTCAGGAGGAGTTTTTTTAAAAGAGAAATTATATATTAAAAAAAAAATGTCAGGAAAATCTTTTCTGAGAGATGCTGCCCTAACCTGACTCTGCTGATGAGTGCCTCTAAGTGGACTTGATCAGGATTTTGTGGACCTGAAATCAGGGCACACCTATGCTCTGCTAGGGAGTGTTGCCTGAAACTGAACATATAGCTCCACTGTTCCATTACACACTGTTCACAATATTCAGTAGGTCTCTCTCTGACCCTCTGAGGAGGCATTTTAAAGGTACAAAGGGCTGCAGGGGAGAGAGGCTGCAATGGTTGATACAGCCTTTGGCTTACGCTGCAGTGTTCTTCAACCTTGAGCCCCCAGATTTTGCTGGACTTCAACTCTCATTTTTCTCAGCCAGCTTAGTCAAGGATTATGAGAGTTGTAGTCCAGCAACATCTGGGTACCCAAGACTGAAGAACCTTGGCTTGCAGAATATTGGCTAAACTCCTGGGTGTACTCTTTTCTCTTTTTTTGTATTTGTATTTATGCACAATAAGTATGTTGTTTTTTTCTAAATTTTGTTTGCTTTTTACAGTTGGGGTCTAACATTGTATTCTGAAAAACATCACTGGTAAGTGATTGGCACTAAAATGATGCCCCTTCTTTCATTGTATTTGGAAAGGTATTTGTTTTTAAAATTAAATAAGGAAGCGCCATGGTTAATATTTCCTTGCCTAAAGACAGCAGGTCAGGAAATTCTATCAGTGATTGAAAGTCAGGAGGCAGGTAAGAACTGACTCTCACAGATCATTGTATAAAAATTAGTCTTTTGGGGTCTGACTTTCACATTGATCCACATGTATGTTACGTATTCAATTAATTACTTAATATATTACTTAATATATATATATATATTATATATATGGTGCTGTTAGCATTAAAACAACCTTGTGGCAGAGAATGAGTTGGCCGAAGAGATCCTTGCCTGAATCTGAGACCAGATACCCAAGTTCAAGTCTTAACACTTCATTTACTGTAGCACACTGACCACCACCACCCCAAAAAATTGAAGGACTGATAAACAATACTAGAATCTGTCTACTGAGCATGCTAAGTAATGTATGTCCAAATTATATCCATGACTGCTCCACACCCTTTATTGTCGCTCAGTTTCTTCTGAAGTGTTACAAACAATTATGGTTATGACAAACTAGCTACAACTTGATTGGCGTTGTTTGTGTAGAATATTATGTCACTGGAACTGAATTTATGTTGATGTATGTCTTCTAGGCATTTATGTTGTGATGGACAGGATTCCCAGCTGGATTGGTTGAGCAGCATTTTTATTGCACAGGTATTTTCCATTATTCAAATTAAAAATGCTCTAAAATGTAAATGTACTGCCTTCAAGTCGATTCCGACTTATGGTGACCCTATGAGTAGGGTTTTCATGAGGCTGAGAGGCAGTGACTGGCTCAATGTCACCCAGTGAGCTTTGTGGCTGTGTAGGGATTCAAACCCTGGTCTCCCAGGTTGTAGTCCGGCACCTTAACCACTACACCACACTGGCTCTAGGCTCTTTAAAATAAATTTGCATTTTAATATATTATTTATGTATAAAAATATTTGTATTCTGCTATTTCGTTAAAAACATCAAAGCCATTTACAACATGTTTAACAAAACAACAACCATAGCATAAAAAGCATTAAAATACAATAAAAACAAACTTCAATTATTGCAAGAAAAATGTTCTTAATTGCCTGCATAAGCCTGGCGGAACAGAAAGGCATTCAGCAGGTGTTTAAAAATTAAAACAGAAGGCACCTGCTGAAACTCTGTTGGCAGAGCATTCCAGAGAACCAGGCTGATGACACTGAAAGTTCAATTTCGTGTCGATCTTAAATGAGCCTTGCCAACTCGGGGGATGACCAAAGCCACTCCTGCAGATGATTTCAGTGATCATGCTGGGATATAAGGGTTCAGGCGTCCCTAAGACACCTTGGACCTAAATCGTTAGAGCTCTGTAAATTAATACAAGGACCTTGAATCTTGCTTGGTAGCAGATGGGCAGCCAGTGCAGATGTTTTAAAAGTGGTGTCACATATTGCTGGCCATGTGCTCCCATCAGCATTCTGGCTGCCACATTTTGCTCCAGCTGGAGCTTCCAGACCAGGGCCAAGGGCAGCCCCACACAGAGCATGTTGTGGTAATCCAGGCTTGAGGTTGCCAATGTATGGACTAGAGAGATCAGGCTATCCCTATCCAGGAACTGCCATAGCTGACGAACCAGGCAAAGCTGGTAAGAGGCACTCCTAGCCACAGAGATACTTGGGCCTCTAGTGACAAAGATGAATCAGGAACACCCGTAGGCTATGGACCTGGTCCTTCAGAGGGAGCTCGACCCCATCCAGCACAAGTAACCTGCCTGTCTCCCAGAAATCTGAACCACCTACCTGAAGAGCCTCCTTCTTCCCAGGATTCAAGCACAGTTTATTGGCCCTCGTCCAGTCCACTACAGCATTCAGGCACTGATTCAGAGCATTCACAGCCTCTCCTGATTCAGTTGTTACGAAGATACAGAGCTGCATGTCATCAGCATATTGCTGACACCTTGCTCCAAACCCCCTAATGACCGCTCCCAATGGCTTCATATAGATGTTGAATAACAGTGGGGAGAGAGTAGTACTTTACGGAATCCCATAGAACAAGTGCCAGGGGGCCAGTGAACACTTACTGTGTTACTCTTTGAACGCAACCCTGAAAGTAAGAATGGAACCACCGTAATACAGTGCCTCTAATACCCATCAGACTGAGTCAGTCCAGGAGGATACCATGGTCAATGGTATCAAATACCACTGAGAGACTGAGCAGAAGTAACAGGGTCGCACTTCCTCTGTCTCTCTCACAATAAAGGTCATCCATCAAGGCGACCAATGCTGATTCTGTTCCAAAACTAGGTCTGAATCCAGATTGTGATGAACTAATCAGTCTCATCCAGAAATACCTGCAGTTGGTCTACAACCACCTTCTTCACCACCTTTGCCAAGAAAGGGGAGTTGGTGACTTATTTATTATTTATTATTTATTGATTTATTATTTGATTTATATCCCGCCCTTCCTCTCAGCAGGAGCCCAGGGTGGCAAACAGAAACGCAAAAAACACTTTAAAACATCATAAAAACAAACCTTAAGATACATTAAAACAAAACAACATTAAAAACATTTTTAAAAAAAAACTTTTAAAAACATCTTTTAAAAAAGGGTTAAAACATATTAAAAAAACATTAACAAGCAATTCTAACACAAACGCAGACTGGGACAGGTCTCAACTTAAAAGGTTTGTTGAAAGAGGAAAGTGTTCAAAAGGCACCAAAAAGATAGCAGAGATGTCGCCTGCCTAATATTCAAGGGGAGAGAATTCCACAGGGTAGGTGCCGCCGCACTAAAGGTCCCTTTCCTATATTGTGCAGAACGACCCTCCTGGTCAGATGGTATCTGCAGGAGGCCCTCACCTGCAGAGTGCAGTGTTCAACTGGGTATATAAGGGGTAAGATGGTCTTTCAGTTATCCGGGTCCCGAGCTGTATAGGGCTTTGTACACCAAAACTAGAACCTTGAACTTGGCCCGGTAGCAAATGGGCAGCCAGTGCAATTCTTTCAGCAGTGGGGTGACATGTTGGCGATACCCTGCCCCAGTGAGCAGTCTTGCTGCCACATTTTGCACCAGCTGCAGCTTCCGGACCAACCTCAAGGGCAGCCCCACATAGAGCGCATTGCAGTAATTCAGCCTGGAGGTTGCCAGTGCGTGGACCACAGTGGTCAGGCTATCCAGGTCCAGGAACAACTGTAGCTGTCTTACCAGACAAAGCTGGTAAAAGGTACTCCTAGCCACAGAGGTCACCTGGGCCTCTAGTGACAAAGATGAATCCAGGAGCACCCCCAGACTACAAACCTACTCTTTCACAGGGAGTACGAACCCATCCAAAGCAGGCAACTGACCAATTATCCGAACTTGGGAATCACCAACCCACAGTGCTTCCATCTTGCTAGGATTCAGACTCAGTTTATTGGCCCTCATCCAGCCCACCACCCAGTCCAGGCACCGGTCCAGGGCTTGCATGGCCTCTTCTGATTCAGATGTTACGGAGAAATAGAGCTGGGTATCATCAGCATACTGCTGACACCTCGCCCCAAAGCTCCTGATGACCACTTCCAGTGGCTTCATATAGATGTTAAACAGCATGGGGGAAAAGATGTACCCTCCAGCATCCCACAGCACAAATGCCAGCGGACCGAAAGACAGTGACCCAGTGCTATTCTCTAAAAGCGACTCAGGAGATAGGATCGGAACCACTGTAAAACAGTGCCTCCAATACCCGTCTCACCTAGTCGGCCCAGAAGGAAACCATGGTCAATGGTATCAAAAGCCGCTGAGATATCAAATAAGAATAATAGGGTCGCACTCCCCCTGTCCTTCTCCCGATAAAGGTCATCCATCAGGGCAACCGATTTAGTCCCATAACCAGGCCTGAACCCAGGCTGGGATGGGTCAAGATAATCTGTTTCATCCAAGAATACTTGTAATTGCTGCGCCACAACCCTCTCATTTTCCATAGGAGGACGGCCATCAAGCGGGTTATAGCTCCACCTATCGTCCAAAGGCAAGAATGTTCTGAAGTCAAGACTAGGGGCGTCAGGCCCCTCCCACTCTCCAGTTCATTCTTGCCTTTCGTCCTACAAGTTTGATATTGTCGATAGCGTAGCTGTTAGATAAGTTCTCGTGTATCTGTGTGACAGGGTGGGAGTGTTTGTGTGTGTAGTCCTGTTCGTTTTCTTCCCTCTGTATCGTCTTGAACGACCTGTTTAAAAATTATTTGTTTTTTATTCCTGGGGACTTTCTTGGGGTTTTTTTTTCCCTTGCCTGTGTGTTTTTTTTCCCCAGTGCCTCGCCTAACGGCGTTTTAGGGAGACCGCGGCTGTGGTTTTCCCTTCATCAGGCGGCGGATGCAGCCTTAGCCAGGAGCTTGCGGCTGCAGCTCCTGTACTGCTCTGCCGTTTTCTCCCTGCCGTTTTCGGCTTGCCGCCCCCCCAGGAGCCAGCTGCTGCGTCTCCCTTTGGCTTTAGTTCCTGGTTTCTGCCGCGACATTTTTTCTTCGAGGCGGAGGAGCCTGCGGCTGCGGCTCTCCTTCCTTGGAGTGCTCTACCCCCCCTCGACTCATTCCGCGGTTTTAAAAAAACCTCGCCGCGACGTTCTCTAGGCGGCTGCGGCTTATTCCCGTTCCCTGCTATTGCCTCAGCGGCTACAGGGATTTTGCTGACCTTCTGCCTACTTGGCAGAGTTTTCTCTTATCTGGTTTTTAGACCGAGATTGTGTCTCTCAGCCCCGCGGCTGAAGAACATGTTTCGGGCAGTTCTCTCGCATTTTCTGGTCAGCCCTGTTTTGGCCCGCTGCTGCTCTTTAGTGTCTGCCATTGCTCCCCCCTCGTCCCTCCGCCATTTTTGATCAATTTTCCCCCGCTTTTTGCGGGCGCCATTTTGTGTGTCCCTTTACCCCCGCTCTTTATGTTAGCCTAGTCAGTATTGCAAAGGGGGGTCTATCTTCAAGAGCTGTGGATAGCAGAGCCTAAGGCTGCAAGTCGGCTCTCTCAGTGCGATTTACTCTCTGTGTGTGTGCTGCAGATAGGATCCTGTGGTCCTACACAGGTTCTTCTACTAAACCTGCCACTGCTGCTGCCTCTTGCAATGCTGCCTGCTACAACTATCTGTGATTGAACTGTACATTCTGCCCCATCCGTGGCCGTGTACCAAGGCTGTTGATACTATATAAAAGCTGTTTGAACTGTACATTCTGCCCCATCCGTGGCCGTGTACTTCGCCATCTGAGCCAGTGCATTCTGCCCCATCCGTGGCCGTGTACTGAGCCTAATTGAGTCTGTACATTCTGCCCCATCCGTGGCCGTGTACTGAGCCTAATTGGGTCTGTACATTCTGCCCCATCTGTGGCCGTGTACTTCGCCATCTGAGCCAGTGCATTCTGCCCCATCTGTGGCCGTGTACTGAGCCTAATTGGGTCTGTACATTCTGCCCCACCCGTGGCCGTGTACTGAACCCCTTCGGAATATATGATGGCGGAACAGCCAGCGACAGCTCAGGCAACCAAGCCTAAACAGCCTAAGGCAACCAAACACATGCACATCAAAGCGGTTGCCAAAACTAAGCATTTATCCAGCCTTGGATCAACCAAGAGAGCACGCTACATTTCTGTACAAGTGTCTGAGGAGGCTAGCCAGGAACCACTAACAAATCTGTTTAATTCTCCGACCGCTTCCTCCGAGGAGGACTTTGCAGGGTTTCCTGACCAGCCAGCAGCCAGCCATCCTCCTCCTGTATTACCACCGAGGGCACATTCCTCTTCTCAGCCTGGTGAACCGTCTATCTCTTTGCCTTTGCAAGCACAACCGTCTTCCACACCGGGGCTACAGCTGTCTCATGAGTTCTTATCACAACTACAAGACATTCTGTCGTTCTTTTCTCAAACACAGTCTCAGGCACAAGTCACTGACACGCCTCAGCAGAGGGTTAGCAGACAACCCGATGATCTGGGTCACTATGTTCACAATGAGGCAGATCCATCATGTTCTCCAAACCCTTTTGACATTGCCAGAGGTAGATTTGTCGATAACGTCTCTTGTGGGGAGGACCCACCATATACTATGCAAGCCGAAGGTGACGACTGGAGTGACCAGTTGGAGCGAGCGGAAGATAACTCATATCGTCTGTTTGATACCTCCAATTATCAGCCCCTTGCTCGCAGAGTACTAAACACCCTTGGTCTATAATCTGCACAACCTGCAGCTGCCACTCCCACAATTAAGGGGGCCAGAGTCCTGAAATCTCCCACACTAGCGGAGCACTACCTTCCGGTACCAGACCCTATTGCTAAGCTGACCTATGAAGAATGGTCTCACACATTGCAAACTCGCCGTTTTAACGCTCTTGCAGACAAGCTTTACTCCTTGGTCCCGGACTTTACTAGCAAACTAGCCGTCCCTGGCATTGACGAGCCCATCTCCAGTCTGGTTTCTAGATCCCTCTTGCCGAGGGAAGGAGAGTCCCACTTAAAGGACGCCACTGAGCGGAGGCTGGACTTTGCCTTACGCAAAAACCATGAGGCCACCGCCTTCGCCATGAGAGCTTCTGGATCAGCTTCCATCTTTTCCAGGGCAGCGATGATGTGGTTGGATGACCTCTTAGATGATCCCAATCCAGATCCTGTAGCTCTAAGGAGATCATTGATTAAACTGCACAAGACAGCAGCATTTGTGGCCGATGCCACCTTGGATGCAAATCAGCTGGGAGCACGAGCTATGGCGGCTCAGGTAGTCACTCGACGGACCCTCTGGCTTCGTCACTGGCAAGTGGACTCTACAGCCAGAGTTAATTTATCAAGGGCACCTTATTCCGGCTCCTTACTGTTCGGCGAGGAAGCCCTAAAGGCTATGCTTGTTGACCCCAAGGATGCTCGAAAGCCTGTCTTGGCCACTGTCAGGAACGTCGATCACAGGCCTTTCCGACGTTTCACCCCATACCGCACGACCCAGCCCTTTCGAGGAACGCGGCCGCAAATTCCGAAATTACGATTCCCGCCCCTTCAGGGGAGCCTGGAACAGACGTTTCCTGGGCAGAGGTCAGTACCAAGGGCGCAGAGGTACCTCAATGTCCTCATATAGGGGAGGGTTTCGCCAGCACAAACAGTACTGACGTGATACCGGTTGGGGGTAGACTGCTCCTGTTTGGAGATCATTGGCTGCGTCTGACTCAGGTCGCCTGGATCAGAGAGCTTTTTTGTTATGGCTATGCAATTGAGTTTTGGGCAACACCTCCAGACAAGTTTCATACCTCCCCTTGTCCCAGGGCACCAGCCAGGCACTGCATCATGCAGACAGCCATACATCACCTCTTAGACACAGCGGCGATAGAGCCAGTCCCTACAACAGAGAGGTCGGAAGGGGTGTACTCCCTCCTATTTGCTGTGCCCAAACGAGATCTGTCATGGAGGGCGGTATTGGACCTCAAGTTCATTAACCATTTCGTAAAGTATCGCAGGTTCAAAATGGAATCCCTCCACTCCATTACAGAAAGCCTACAAGAAGGAGACTTCCTGGCTTCTATCGACCTAAAGGAAGCATATCTCCATGTGCCCATTTGCATAGCCCACAGAAAATTCCTTCGGTTTGCCTTCGGCCCCCAGCATTTTCAGTATTGAGCGATGCAGTTTGGACTCTCATCTGCCCCGAGAGTCTTTACCAAGGTGCTACTCATACTAGTGGCTTACCTCCGGCTTCAAGGGGTCCATATCTACCCCTATCTGGATGATCTTTTAATACGGGAGAGTTCCAAGGAGCTGGCTCATCGCCATCTAACACTCATGCTCCATGTCTTGCAGGCCTATGGCTGGCTCGTCAACTTCGACAAAAGCCATCTTCAACCTACCCAATGCCTACAACATCTAGGGGCGATGTTGGACACCCTGCAGGCGACAGTTTCCTTGTCCCCAGACCGCATAACTGCTATCACAGACATCGCGCGGTCTCTGATGCACCAAACAACTGCAGACGTCATGCTTCTAGCCAGGGCTCTCGGAATGTTGGTCTCCACCATCCATATTGTGCCATGGGCCCGAGCTCATACTCGCCACCTTCAGTGGGCTTTGTTGCCGTTTCAGCAGGACATTGCCAGCTCAAATCATTGCACAATTCCCCTGAGCCCTGCACTGCGTCTTTCATTCCGCTGGTGGATGAGGGTCCAAGATCTTACCAAGGGCACTCTGTTCAGAGAACCCTGCAGGACTGTTATCACCACAGATGCCAGTCTCCTCGGCTGGGGAGCCCACTGCAACTCCCAGTTCGTTCAGGGGGTTTGGACCGCAGTAGAGCAGACTCAGAGCATCAATTGGCTGGAGCTAAAGGCTGTCCACTTAGTTCTGCTTCATTTTCAGGCTCTGTTCCCTTTGGACCATGTTCTCATTCGAACGGACAACATGTGTGCAAAATCACATTTAAACAGACAGGGGGGCACCAGGTCCCATACTCTGCAGAACCTAGCTTACCTCATCTTCAACTGGGCAGAACAACATCTACAATCCCTGAAAGCAGAACATCTCAGAGGGATTTGGAATGTGACAACAGACTGGCTCAGCAGACAACAGGACTTTCCGGGAGAATGGAAACTTCATCCGACCATTTTCCATCTTCTCCAGCGTCGGTTCGGCCTGTTCTTAGTCCATCTGTTTGCCTCCAGTCGCAATTGCCAGCTCCCCAGGTACTTTATACTATACCTGGACACGACAGCGGAAGCGGTGGATGCTCTGTCAATACCGTGGCCGGACGGCCTATTGTACGCCTTCCCTCCAATACCACTGTTAGCCAGAACCTTGAGGAAGGCGCGGCGCGAGAGGGCACAGCTGGTTCTGATAGCACCATATTGGCCCCGTCGACTGTGGTTCTTGGATCTCCTTGCTATGTCGGTGACGGATCCTTGGACACTCCCAGTCAGGCCAGACCTCCTATCCCAGGGCCCAGTATGACATCAGGACCCCACTTGGCTCAACCTAACAGCGTGGCTTTTGAACGGAGACATTTGAAGTCGGCTGGCCTGTCTGACGCTGTTATTAACATTATCTTGGCCTCGAGAAGACCATCTACCACTCGTATATATCAACATACTTGGGTGGCATTCTCCAGGTGGTGCCAGTCCCAGCAACGCGATCCTTCCCAGGCCACAATACAACAGGTGCTGCAATATCTTCATAGCGGCTTCATGATGGGACTTAGACCCAACACCTTACGTCGACATGCATCGATGTTGTTGTCTGTTCTTCTCAGTGTCCTCCACTGGTGCCACTATTGCCTCACACCCGTTCATCAAACGCTTTCTGAGGGGAGCCGCTCTATGCTCACCGGCTGTTGTCCATCATTTTCCCTCATGGAGTTTGTCGAAGGTCCTGCAGGCTTTACAACGCCCTCCGTTTGAACCCATCAGGACTGTGCCTCTACATCTGCTGTCCTTCAAGGTCTTGTTCCTAATCGCAATCACCTCTGCGAGACGAGTTTCGGAACTGGGCGCATTGTCTTCTGCCCGCCATCTCTGTGTCTTCCACAAGGACTCTGTTGTACTGAAGACTGATCCTTCCTTCCGTCCCAAGGTTGATTCAGTTTTCCATTGCAACCAGGACATTGTTTTGCCTTCCTTTTGTCCGAATCCTACTCATCCTCTCGAGAAGGCTTGGCATTCGTTGGATGTCCGGAGGGCTCTCAAGACCTACCTGTCTAGGACCCAGGATATACGACGATCCGAGTCTTTATTTGTATCCTTTAATCCACGTTCTATGGGGCATAAAGTAGCTAATTCCACCTTATCCCGCTGGTTGCGGGCATGTATTGCCTTAGCTTATGAGTCTCTTCAGCTTCCAGTTCCAGCTAGCATAACAGCTCATTCCACTAGGTCAGCGGCCACTACGGCTGCTTTTGCTACCAACGCTCCTGTTGCTGATATTTGTAGAGCTGCTGTTTGGTCTACCCCACATTCGTTTATAAGGCATTACAAAATAGATTGTTGTGCCTCTGCCGATGCTTCTTTTGGCAGACGAGTGTTGCAACAGGTTCTTAACGATGATTAGGATGTGGGTGGTTCCTCCCTGTTATGGGCTGCTTTGGTACTGTGATGTTCCTATATATTAGTGTATATATGGTAAGTGCTGGTTGTTTAGAGTATACATGGTAAGTAGTGAAAGAGGAGGGGGAGTGAATAGGCAATAGAATGCTTGATGATTGGCTGAATGTTTAAAATGACTGACAGTATAAATGAAAGGATGACAGGTAAATCTGGGTGAATGTGAGGTGGTGAATTGTGGAATCTGGGGGGAGAAGAGAAAGAGTGGATTGCTTGGTGGGGTTTAGAGAGTTGTTTACCAGGAGGGAGATGGAGTTCGGATTAGTATTGAGTAAAACCATATGCTTATGTGCCTTAAGAAGAAATCTTGTTAATCTTGTTAGCTTTGTTATCTGTAATAAATACTTAATTTGGTTTACCAAAGGCCTGATCCTTGGCTGGGGTTTCACAGACCAGAAGGGAGGGTAAGGTAATGACCAAGGCTGAAGGGGAACTGTAACAAATGGTGGCAGCGGTGAAGAGAATAACAATACCAGTATTCAGAGTCTCTGGGAATACTAGTATTGGGACGTTACTGGTGGTTGCCTAGCAGGGGGATCTGTTGAGATCTGTGCTAGGGCGGATAGGTAAACCATAAGAGAGTGCGGTCCGGACTGGTGGAGTCCCTGGTGGTGCCTAGTGACAGGCAGTAGCCACGTGCAGGTAGGAACCTGACAGGGCATTACAAAATAGATCGTTGTGCCTCTGCCGATGCTTCTTTTGGCAGACGAGTGTTGCAACAGGTTCTTAATGATGATTAGGATGTGGGTGGTCCCTCCCTGTTATGGGCTGCTTTGGTACATCCCGCTTGATGGCCGTCCTCCTATGGAAAATGGACCATTGGTCTCACCTGAAGGGTGATTTTCATAGGAGGACGGCCATCACGCCCCTCCCAGTTGGAGGATACCTAGATATTTTTGGGGATTTATTATATACTCTGTTACGCTATTATATTTAGATTTACTAGTGAAGTCAAGACTGCTATTACTGTTATATCGCTAAGTTTAGAGTCATATTATTATGAATATTGCTATTGTTTATGTTATTGCTGGTAGGCCTGTTGGCCTTTTTTCCTGCATTTTTAGATATCTCTCTGGACTCGCTGCAAATGAACTGGAGAGTGGGAGGGGCCTGACGCCCCTAGTCTTGACTTCAGAACATTCTTGCCTTTGGACGATAGGTGGAGCTATAACCTGCTTGATGGCCGTCCTCCTATGAAAATCACCCTTCAGGTGAGACCAATGGTCCAATCACCTTCCCTAAAAAGGGGGTATTTGCAACTGGTCGGTAGTTGTCACAAACTAATGGGTCCAGGGTGGACTTTTTCAGGAGTGGTCGGATCACCATCTCTTTCAAGGCAGCTGGAACCACTCCCTCCCACAATGATGCATTGACCACACCCTGGATCCACTCGGTCAGTCCCGAGTCTATAGTCTATAGTTGTTAGACTCCATTGGGTCCAGTGTGGGCTTTTTAAGAAATGGATGCACCACTGCCTCTTTAAGGGCAGTGGGTATCACACCATTATGCAGAGTTGCATTTACTTCACCTGTGACTCATTCAGTCACCCCACTCCAACTAGTTTTAATAGGCCAGCATCGACAAGGATCTAATGAGCAGGTGGTTGGGCGCACCACTGCAAGCCTTTTGTCCACCAGTGTAGGTGTAAGGTATGTATTTATATATTTGTATTATGTATATACACTCACACTCATTTAAGCAAAAATCTCCCTATTCAATATAAATTGTAACCTACACATTACAACTTTCCTAAATAAAATGTTTCTCATTTTAGATGTTTCTCTAAGTTCATTTCCGATTTCAAAACCACTCTTAGTATTTTGGCCAGGGATACAAATTTAGTCCCCAGTACTAAATTATTTGGAGGGGGGGGCTGGTAATGCTTCCCAGAGTGATTTTGTGGAGATGTCCACCCGATTTGAGATTTCTAGTTTATTTGACTCTATGATCTCTTTGATACACAGTACTTGAGTTCTGCAGCAAAAACAAGATTCACCTTGTATCTGTATCAGTTGTGTTTGGAAGCAGCCAGTCATTTTTTAGATCTACTCTGTGTTGTTCTGATTCACTTCAATATTTGGCTCCAAATCTGATCTGTTAAATCCAAAACTCTATTTTGCTCCCACTTACTATAAAGGGGAATCTAAAAATGGCTACAATGTTTTACCCTTTTTATAAAGGTGAATAAAATGTGCAGGCAAAGGAGCCCCTTTGAAGTGGATTAAATCTGACAAGTTTCAGGCAGATCCATCAAGGAGTTTTCATGCAAGGAACCTTTATTTTATTTTATTTAAATCTGCAACTTTTTAATTTTCTTCCAGAACGGGATGCAAATTGCAGGCATAGCTGCCCCTTCCAAGGGGATGAAGCGTATCTAATTTAGGTGCTGTGGTTCTCTCGTAAGGGCAGACTTTACGATTTTGGGGTGTAAAAACAGAAAACATGGGAGGGGGCAATCAGTTTTAAAACTGAAGACATGAGGTATGTACCCCTGCATAAAAAACTTAGCAGTTAAGACAAATAGGTCTAAGAGCTAACTTGCTAGGTAATTTTACCTTAACTATGAAAACCTGGAAAAGTCAGGTTTTTCACCGCCCCTCCCTTCCTGAGAAAAAGAGAGAGAGAGCACTATGAGTTTCAGTAGTCTATTAGGTAAAAGAGCAATTGGGAAAGAAATAGGCCACTCCAGTAGCCGAACTCAATAGTCTAATGGTTTTTACTGTTTTTATATATGCAGTTGGTTTATCTGTTTTTATTGGATCGTGAAATCATTTCAAGATGCTTCATAAATGTTACTACTACTACTACTACTGCTACTACTTGCTGTTTATGCCTTGCTGCTTATGCCCTGATTTGACAGCCAACATTTGGAGAAGAGGAACCCCTATGTTTAATTTAGCATCCCTGCCCCAAATCACTGTGATTGGAGTACACTAGGATAATAATTCACTGATTAAAACCTAGACATGTCTGTCAAACTAAAAGATCCACCCTTTCCTCTCCACCTCTTCCTCTCTCAAGCAATGGGTGTTTCCTCATTCAGCTGAGTTTTGTTTCTCAGAAAAGGTAGGGTGTGTGGGGGTGGGGGGTGCGTGTACGGGGCCAGCTGTGCATTCAACTTTATGGAGTAACCAAGGCAACTGATCTACTTGGAAGGTGAGGCATTCCCTAATCTATCACAATACACCTTGCTAAGGGCATGCTCTGACTTGAACGACTATTCTGAATTACCCTGGTTTGCCTCATTATTTGAGAGCTGATGCACACACAGAGCAGATGCACACCGCTACCCAGTACACCCTCCCCTGTCTGTCCTATAGTACTTGAAATCAAAGGTAACCATATCACACTGGCTCACTCCACCAGGTTTCTATTATGTTCACTCTATCTCTATATATTCTCCTTTAAAACTAAGCATTCCAACTCCCCCCCATCCCCCGGCTCAAATAAACAGCTATAGATAGTGTGCCTCTCCAAATGGCTCTGGGATATTCTGAAATCTAGTGTTTTAATTTTCCATGTTAAATAGATTGCAGTTTGCAATAATAATGTCTATGACATGACAAATCTTCCACAGCACAGTAATATCTGGCCACCAGATGGGAAGACAAGAAAGCAATCTATTACGAAAAATCCAAGAATTGGTGTCTTGCCTTTAATACCAATCCAGCATGAAAGAAGTATGGCAAAAGCCAAAGTCAACACTTCAGAGGTTGGTTGCTAGCTAGATCTGGTTATCAGCATTTGTTTTACACTTTTTTTGTATATGTAATATTCCTGTGATAATTAGAACAGTAGATATTCCTAATATGTAGACCAGTGTAGTTACACACAGACACCACACTTCAGCCTATATTAAAGTAAGAAATTTAACAGTTAAAAAATGGCATCCATAAACTAAAGGAAAAGAAGTGTAATATGCACACTCTAAATCTATTCCGAATGAAATTATCTCTGTATATTCTGAATTTATGTTATAATAACATGTTGATGCTATATGATACATTTTTGTGAGATTCATGTAACTACACTGGCACTCATAAATAATTATATTTATTTTTCTGTCAAATTATTTTTTATTAAATAAAAATCTAATCTAGGGGGCAAAAATCAATTAGAATTAAATGAAAAATGATTGCACTTCAGTGGCTCTAATAAAATCTATCAAAGAATAATTTTACTTTTTTTTTGTGCCGTATCACTGCTTATTCCCAAAAGAGCAGGGCAGTTCTTAAAATGTATATCTAGACTTGTGCTAAATAGTTGCAATAGTAAATTAAGCCTCATCTGGAACTTAGCAGCCATATTTTTCCATTATAATGCTGTTTGACTTGAAGAAGAAATTGGTTGGAACCATGGCAACGAAGACCGATTCATATTCCAGCAGACATTTAGGGTCTATTGGGATTTGTCTCTTCAACATATGTGTCTTCCAAGATGAATCTTAAGCTCCCACAAGGCGTACAGTTGTGTCATTGGAGTATGAGTATTTAGATCTGTTTCTAGGTGAGATAGGGAGAAAATAAAATTTATAGCTCTAACTTGCCCATCCAACTTGACGAGAAATCACTTCAAGCATATGGGGACACAACAGATGGTTTGTCTATGTGAATATGATTCATTTTTGAGTTATCAGTTTGGGAATACAGGAGAAACTTTTCATACACAATGAATGATGTTGATGATTTTCTATTGACTTTCCAAAGTCTTAATTCTTTTCTTCTGGTTTCTCTGTCTTCTGTTCTCCTTTCTCTGTGTTCCTTCTCACACTCTCCAATCTTCTTTCACCTTTCTACTGTATAAGCCCCAAATTACATCTTGTGTTCCTGTTCCCTGTTATTGAAAGTCCAGTACCCCATGATGTTCATCCTTCTACTGCGTTCAAAATTTGTTTAAAACTTCAGATTTTCACTCTGGCATCTTCAAACTAATTTCTCTTCCCTCTCTTTTGTGTGTTTAGTCTCTCAAATTAAAAGCCTCAGGGACAAGAGATTGTGCCTTTTTATTTTTTTGTACATCATTTAGTTTCTGTAGGCCAGGGGTGGGGATCCTATTGCTCTCCAATTGTTGTTGACTCATCATCATCAACTCTCATCAGCCCCAGCCAGCATGGACAATTGCCAGGGATGATGCGAATTGTAGTCAAACAAAACCTGTAGAGTCACATGTTCTCTATCCCTGCTGTAAGCACTCTAGAAATGCACAATATTAATGACATATGGTCTTCCTTCCCGTTTTGCATCAGAAGAGTGGAGTAGGAAGTAGGATGCAATAGAGATTACTCCGATATTTAACTTACTTATTTGCTTATTTTAAAAAAGTATACCCTACTCTTCATGTCCAAAGGAGTTGTTCAAAGTGGCTTTGGCTTACAAATATAAAAATAATCATAATGTGATCAAGCCCTTAAAGTGCAAATTTGCTTGAGATCAGCTGATAAAGTGTAGGTTAGAAATATATTAAATAAATTAATGAATGAATAAATTATATTAAATAAAAATAAAATAAGCCAAAAAAACCCTAAAACACACAAAAAAGCCAAGAACTCAATATGTTGAGCAGTAGCAGAATCAAAAGCTAGTTTAAAAAGGAATGTTTTCAGTTCCTATGGAACACAAATAAAGAGGAGGATTAACTAATGTCTTGGAATAGGGAGTTCCACATACAGAAATCCACCATAGAGGCAACAGTCTTATGTGTTGTCACCAACCTTGCCTCAGAAGGAATTTAATGGGGGTGGTGATGCAGAAAGCTTTGCTTGTATGAGAGTCAGATTTTCAGATTCTTGTCTGCTTGACAAACCCCTACATTGAAGGCCACAATTACTTGAAAACTAAATGACCAATAGATAATTACACAGGGATGTATTATGTATGCAATTCAATCTCTCCTTATCTTTATTCAGGATTCAAAACTGGAATCTGAAATTGATTTAACTGAAGACAAGAAAGGTTTAAAACAAAAAGTGTCATTGGTAGCACAGTGCTTAGAACGCAAGGAGGAAAGAACCCGAAGCCGTGCACGAAAGCACCGGAGCCTGATCTGTTTGGAGGATACAGGTGATGATGTTGTTGACTTACCCCAAACGCCCTTCAAGGAATCCAAGTCACCCAAGAAAAATGAGAGCAAAGTCAGTCAACCTCATCTGGAATCTGATAAGCAGCTTCCTGCAAATGTTATTCAAGAACTCAGCACTGTTCTGCAGCGGCACAGAGCCTTCCATGAAGAGACTTAGAAATAATTCTCCAGATTTGCACATCAGAGACTTAATTGTTGTCCATGTACAGTGTACAGACTTATAAAATGTATTTATATATGATCTAAAAGAAAATGGGTTCTATCTACTAGTCTCTGGCCCTTCACCATGTGGTTGCAGCAGTAGCTACATCTGTATATTTGCCTTGACTTCGCCCCACAATAGTGATTGCCAGCTTCCTGTGCCTGAAGTGGGAGTGGCAAATCCTCCCTGCCCAGAGTGCTCAGAGCCTAAACTTAATCAGTCATCAGCTGAAAGTGTAAGGGAGGATGACATGAGCATGAAAGGAAACTTCTCAGCTCTTGAGAGGTGGCTCTGCAAATATTTTTTACTACTTGTAGACAAGGACAGAAGATGCATAGGCAATTCTGAGATATGTTTTCCTCCCCTGTATACTCCTCCCGGTGGAGCATTACAGTGGGCTTGAAAACCGTGTTGGTGGTCCCAAAGCTGCCCAAGGGACACCAGTCTGCTATCATTTCTCAACACTGTACAACAAGCCTTCCCTAACATGTTGCCCTTCAGATGTTTTAAATTGCATTTCCCATCAGCTCCACCTAAGCAAGACCATGAAATCATTGACAATTCTGTATAGAGCTGGTAACATAATACTAATCTGAAGAATGAACAGCTTCTTAATATGCCACAAAAATGAAAGCTCTTAATGTACATCTGCCTCTACCTAGGAGATTTGTTTCTTCTCTGATTCAGAACTGTGATCCCCACCTAACTCTTATTGCTATGGTTAGCTCCACAGTTTGTGCAGCAACCAGGATTGCTGCAGATATGCTGGTGTATGCCAAGCATAGTTATGTATGTTGTGTAAAGTGTGGAGCTTCCCCAACCCAAAGTTCAAGGAGAAGATAATGATCTGCATAGGCTGTGCACTTCTGAACACACAAGAGTGCTCTGGATCACTGGCATAGGTTACAAACTTGCCCATAGGCAAGACTGAGCCCATCAAAATCTCTGGAGCATTTTGACTATGAGCCAAGCTACACATGACTTTAATCACATGGGTTGCTCTGGAGTTCATGGCTTTTCTTTCAGAAATTGAAAGAAAGCATATGGAAGCTTCTCCTCCCCATACAAATTGGGAGGCATGTGGGAGACATATCCAGATGGGGACCATAGTGGGGAGTGGGAAGGGCTGATACCTAAACCCCCCATTCACACACACCAGGGTCCTACTCAGGATTCTCCTACCCACCACACTGGCAGTTTGTGAAAGAAAAAGTGCACAGTCAAGCATAAACCACATGATTACATGAAGTTTGGCCCTAAGAATAATTCAAGTCATACATTTAGTACCATTTCCTCCTGTGCTAGATTTTTATGTGCACAGTTTTTTTATTTTACTTTTTACAGCATTAAAAAGTTTACCCCTCCCTCTACTGCCGTCTGAATTGGGATAGCTCATTCTACCTTGTTGGGACACAACAATATCATTCTCACCTCATTCCACTGCATGGGTAGATCAGACCACCATTTTGACAAAGATACTATAGCCACTTTACCCCAAACCTTGAATGTACTGTAGTATATTGAGTTGCTGAATTCTTAAAGAGGATTTATGCCTATTATGTATAATTTTATGCTGCTAAGAAACTGCCAGATAAAGTGATATTGGCCATTGTTTTCTTTTGCAAATCAAAGCTGGGCCATTGTATATTACAGATTTTATAGGCAATTGGAAGGCAGGAGAAAGATGCAAGAGGGGTCATCTTAAGTCTTATTTCTAAATTTATCTGATGTTCATGCCTGCTATGTAAATAAGTGCAGAGAAGCAGTGCTCAAACTCTTCACTGTGGACCACTTGAACATTTTTTGGAGTCTGCAGACAATGTAATAAACTTTTTGTTGTGTTTAAACCAAGTTTTAGAAACATTAACTGGTAAATTTTAGGTGGGAAGTAAAAGTAGTGAGCACTAACATTGTTATGAAAATTATGGGCCCCAGTCTACAAGCTTGCTTGTAATCTAGCCCTACCTAAAACTGCCTCATTCTGTTTCAGGGGGGGAAAGTATATCAAGTGCAGGACCAAGTACAGATATTCTTGAGTGTCCCACAACCTTTCCTCAGAACATCTGGATAGAGTTTGCAGACCACCGTTTGAGGAACTCTGGTATAGAGGCTACACTGATGCTGTGCTGCACCAATTGTGTGGATTGCCTCACTGTCATCACTATTAGATGAGGTTGAAGGTGCATGGGATGAGTGGGGGCATGACAAGGCAAGCCTAGGACTAGCCTGCTTGTGAGCAACTGTGGGTCATTTCAGCCATTCACATACTTAATATGTGGCACTACTGCCTATTTATAAGGGATTTGCAACATAGTTTTCCTTGCAAGGCATAGCAAATTCAATATCTTGTAGCTATGTCAGGGCAAACCTTCCCATGTATCATGTAGGCTATGCTCTTGTATGTCCCAGGGTATGGTCTGAAGGCACATAAGGTCACCACCTTGCTGGATCTAAGTATATCAGTCTATTCTTTGCCTGGATGGGGAACTGTTGGTATCCACATGTACACCATCTTGGGTTCCAGTATAGAGAAAAGGCAGAATATATATATGTAAGGTGGGAAGAATAAAAATATAGCCAAAGGTATGTGATAAGCATTGGCTGAGCTATTTATTTATTTATTTATTTTTAAAACTTATATACCGCCCGACTAGCAATAGCTCTCTGGGCGGTGAACATAGATACAATAAAATACAATATGGTACAAAAAAAAATCATAGTCTAAAATCAAATATCACAGTCTAAAACAGCAAAGGCTCAGAATCAAGTTTCAGACATTACAGTACATTAACAAAAATTAAAATGCCTGGGAATAAAGGAAGGTTTTAACCTGGTGCCGAAAGGATGACAGTGTCGGCACCAGGCGGACCTCCTCAGGGAGACTATTCCACAGTTCGGGGGCCACCACTGAGAAGGCCCTTGATCTTGTCACCACCCTCTGGGCCTCCCTATGAGTCGGAACCCGGAGGAGGGCCTTTGTAGCAGACCGTAGCGTACGAGCCGGTTCATAGCGGGAGAGGCGTTCCGACAGATATCGAGGTCCCGCGCCGTATAAGGCTTTATAGGTTAGTACCAACACTTTGAATTTGGCCCGGAAGCATATTGGGAGCCAGTGCAAGCAGGCCAAGACAGGTGTTATATGGTCAGACCGCTTCGTTCTTGTTAGCAGTCTGGCCGCCGCATTTTGCACCAGCTGTAGCTTCCGAACCGTCTTCAGAGGTAGCCCTACGTAGAGCACATTACAGTAATCCAAATGTGAGGTTACCAGAGCATGTACTACTGATGTAAGGTCCTCCCTACTCAGGTAGGGACGTAGCTGGGCTACCAATCGAAGTTGGTAGAACGCATTCCGTGCCACCGCGGCTACATGAGCCTCGAGTGACGGAAGAGTCTAGAACGACTCCCAGACTACGAACCTGTTCCTTCTGGGGGAGTGTAACCCCATCCAGGACAGGATATGTATCCACCACCAGATTGGAAAATCCATCCACCAACAACATCTCAGTCTTATCAGGATTGAGTCTCAGTTTGTTAGTTCTCATCCAATCCATTGTCGCGTCCAGGCAATGGTTTAGCACATCGACCGCCTCACCTGAAGAAGATGAAAAGGAGAAGTAGAGTTGCGTGTCATCAGCGTACTGGTGACAATGCACTCCAAAACTCCTGATGATCGCACCCAACAGCTTCATATAGATGTTGAAAAGCATGGGAGACAAGACCATTGTGATGCCACAGAGTATCTACAAGAATCCCAACTGCTATGGGGAAATTATCAATATGGTTGGCAAACAGAGCAGCTTCTGTTGGGAAACTATCATATAGGGATAGTTCTGATAGCCAAAAATATCTTACAAAAATGCCTGTCTAATTGTCATCAATCTGTGTTCTAAAATGGCCAAGAATGACAAGTGTACAGACTTGAGAATGCCCTTCTGCACTCAAATGGTAACTCAATGGGCATCTTTCTTTTTTAACCAGATCTCTACAATAGCTGGGGATGAAAGGGGGTTTGGGTACAAAGCCTTTCACTGTTGGCTCTAAACATCTTATATTGCAAAGTACGGCCATGGTACTACTACTGCCATAATTTGTAGCAAGTTTAAAGAGCTAATTATGCCTAGCTTTAGAATGGATGTTACACCACAGCTTCCAAAGGAAAGCTGCACAGGAGGAATGTGGGAATGGATTGCACATTCTCTTTCCAGTTTTCTTTCTCCATTAGATCAGAAAGCATCTTGAACTGAATGTAATGAGACTTCTGCATGCTACGTTTTTTTAAGAAGTATTTTTTTTAAAAAATTATGTGCATATTCTGCAAAACCTTTTTTAAAGTTACAAGGATTTTAGTTGCAATCCAGCATCTCTAGTGCATGCACAAAGCTCTGTCCCATTCTGCCCAATGCAGGAGAATTCTCTATGCACAAAGCTTTCCTTGGAACAAAAGTAATAGATGAGGCAAGCCATTTTCATGGGGAGCTCTGCATGCACATTCAACCCCCACAGAGCTTCAGATTACAGCCATTGGTTATTGTGTTTTTGTCTCTTCCCAACATCTGATTATGTAAAAATAATAATCTACTTATATTTAATTTCTGATAAGCCAACTGTTCTTCTACCATCACTGTTATTTCACATGATGATTAGCAGTGAATCAATTCAGTGTGAAAAATGAAAGCAGGCATTTATATAAACAAAATCTGCATATTGCAGTGGAGTTTGTTGGGAGCAAGGGGCTAGTTATTTTTCCCCACAGATCTTTTTTATTCTTAAGTTTTCAAAAAGATGTTTGCTAGAATATTGCTCTAGTTTAAGAGCATAAAGGGTCTTGTTTATTCCTGTTTTAACTATCATCTGGTTGTTGCATTACCAGATTAAAGTTGTACAGTTTATTAGAGCAGAAAGAGACATTGCTAGATATGTATGCCTGTGCTAAACGAGCCATGCCACATCTTTCTTCACAGTGCTATCTAGATAATAGAATGTGTGACATGATGTCATTGCACTGAATACTCTTCCATTCCAAATTCACTGCTACCACTTGCTCTAGTGAAGATATTTGAATCTAAAATGTGATTATGTACCTTTAGTGTGGTAGCACCTGCCATGTGGAACACTCTTCCCAGTGGCAGCTGGTAAATTCATGTCAGTAGGGCAGTGGAATCCATTCCAGGTTTTAATGTGAACTTTCAAGGAGCTGTCAAAGCACCTTGGCTTCAGCACCCTGGACAGCTTCTTGAAAGTTCGGACTAAAACCCAGCGCAGATTCCACTGCCCCAATGACATGGAGTTACCAACCTATTTTTTCCTATTTTCAACACATCAAAATACTTTTTTCCCCACCCACACTTGCTTAATACCCATATAAGTTTTCATACCAATGCACACAAAAAATCAGAGAGAATCCACAGGTTAAAGTAGAAAATGGGAGTAAAAAATCCAGAAGGCTGGTGGACTTTTTTTGTAAAATGTCATAATTTGTAGAAATTCATTAAAAATCAGAAATGTTTATAGATTACCTGTAATCCTATTAGCTACCTTGCCCCATATTCTGAGCTTCATCTTCTGGAGCTTCAAAATTAAAGAAAATTGCTAATTTTTAATTAATTTAGGAAAATTAACATTGGAGTCTCTGATAGCATGCTGCCTGCAAACAATGAACCAACTGTTCAGTTCTAAAAACCCACCTAACAGCTGTTTTGCTTGGAGCCAATGTAGTCTATTTGCTAAGCAGGGTTAGCTTCCGTTTAAATGTGGATGGAAAACCACATGGATCTGCTGTAGAATAAAAACATAGGGAAATACAAAAAAAATGATATTAATGTTTTCCTTTTGGAAAGGAAATGGGCTTTCCCTCTGCCCAGTGCCCAGCCACCCACCCAATCCCCCCTTTTCCCCTCCCCTTCTCCCCCTCCAAATTCTTCTACGTAATATAGGAAGTGAATCCTTGCCATCGTGCTTATGGTCCTTCATGCGGCTTCCACATGTTTAATTTCTAGATAAGGATCCCTTCCTTAGAGTGAGGTTGTTTGGGTTGGGATTTTGCTGCAGGCTTAAACATCACCTGTAGATTTTGTTCATGTCTGTTTAAATCTGTAACTGAACGTGAGATAAGAGCATATATCCAGTGCAAAATAACCCCATTTTCACAAATGTTCTTGAAAACATTCCAGAGTACTAGCTGTGCTGGTTTGCTACAGCAAACACACAAGCATCTTGGGGGACCTCAAAAACAAGGATTTATTGGACAGAAATCTGACATAAGAAAGTTGCAACTAGGAGCCAGTGGGAAAACATTTCATTCTCCCAGGAAGCTTGGTGGCGGATCTTGCAAGTCCACATTCTCTCATCAAAGAATACTAATTGGATATACTCCAACATGAAATTGTTTAGCTCTCATTTAAAGTCAATGTGATTCTTTTTCTTGTGGAGTAAATTAAGAATAAAGTGTTCTCTCCCACTACTGTATTAATTGCTCATAACCAGGCATTTTAGCATGTGTTTTTTTTTTTAAATGTATTTTTAAATTTGTATATTTGTATATTTGTTTTTAATGTTTTTAATTGTTGTAAACAGCCCAGAGAGCTTCGGCTATGGGGCGGTATACAAATGTAATAATAATAATAATAATAATAATAATAATAGGACTGTGAAAGACCAAGCTAAATTGTGTTTGCAATTTTACAAATTTGTAGACCAGTGCAATATGTCAGAGAGGAGGTCAGGTCTCCTACTCCCCTGGTGCATTCACTCTAGCCACCCAATTTTCCTGCTTTGTAAAGTTTGATAGAAGTATCTGCAGCTATAGGTATGTTCTTAAACTGCAAGGTTGTTTGCCTATTAGTGAATATGTTGTCAGAATCTCAGTAGATAACTCCGAGTTACTTTAGGTATGCCCAAAGATTGGGGTGTTCCCAGTGCAATAGCTAGCCTTTTTAACTGATTCCTGTGATCAGTGAAAAACTCCCTTGATGTACAAAGTTAGTCATGCAGTACTTTGGATTCAGACTGCTGTCTTCACCCAAAAGAACTACTCTTAATTTTTCCAATTTCAATTCTGAACTGAGATTTACTTTATTTTTTTCATAAGTCATTACTGACTTTGTAATTAGTGTTGTTTATGTTAATACAATTTACTACAAATTATGCTTTGCTAACATAGACTATAATGCCTTTTTTCTTTTAAATCTTAGCATTAACTCACCAAGGACTACGATTCTTCATCGAACTATTATGAGTAAATTGAGGTTGGTTCATTCTATGTCTGAATAGGTTTAATGTCTTGTTTTCTTTCCTGTCTTTATTTCCAATATGTGCCAATTAAGAGCTAATCATGCTAGGGTTTGAATAGTTTTACATTTACATATTTCAATTATTGTAAGAAAAAATATTTCAGAATTGTTAATTCAAGTATTTATTATTTGCTTGGCCCAATATTATTGGGAGTCTATATTCTACACCTACTTATTAACAATCCTACTGAACTCTGGGAGCTCAATCCAATTCTACAATGATGAACACCCATGCATTGAGGAATCCCTGCCGGACATGATGACATCTGTTTCCCCCCTCCCCATCAGAACTCAGTGCATGGGACTTTACAGGGAATGGGAAGGCTTCCCTGTTTTCACAGAGCTCTCCTCTCAGTCAGGGAATGCATGCTTCCCTTGACTGAACAAAAAGGAAAGAGCAGACAAGTCAAGAATGATGACGTGGTGTGCCACATAATGAGAAACCTCCACCCCAGGCTTGGTTCATAACTAGCTTCTGCTAAGGACTCTGCTATGACAAAACTGGATCCTCATGCACTTCCAATGAAACGACTGTGAGTGCTATGGGACCTGTCCCTTTACCAAGCCCCATGAGCCCTTCAGCTGCTGCTCTAGAGGGTGGACATCTTTCTTCTCCTCACTTCCTGGTCAGTAAAGGAAGTGACACAGATGAAAAGAATCACAGGAAATGTTGCTTTCCCAGGGTTCCTGACACAACAGGACTCCAGGCAGCATTTATGGTAGGTGGGAGAGAAATATTCTTAAAATATGGGCTGGAAATATCTTGAAAGAGAGAGAGAGAGAGAGAGAGAGAGAGAGAGAGAGAGAGAGAGAGAGTAAAGTTAGCTTCAGTTTTAAGGTAAGCATTACAAGCCACCAAAGTTTGTATACTGATCCAAGGAACGACAAAATTCAGTATTATTTCTAGTGCTGCATCCCTAGAACAGAAGGGCATAATAACCTGTGTTAAATTTTGGCCAACACATTGTCTAACTTTTTTGATTAAGAAAAACTGAATTGCAGACAAACCAAGAAGATGACAAAGAGTCCAAGTTTGTGTCGAAACAATTGTATGGATTCCATGACCTTTCCACCAAGATACTCAAATGTTCAATATTTCAGTAGCAGTATTGGAGGTTTTTCTGTATCAGGATACAGAAAGCATCCCAGACTTTCTGAAAATCACATAAGAAGAAACTAGAGTGACTGACTGGGGTACAGAATTTCTTGTACTTAGTGTTGCATCTGGCATTCCATCATGTCAAAATGTATCTTAGGAGGACTGTTGGGAAGTTATTGAAGTGTCTTTAGAATGGTCAGATGTGTCAGTTACATGTCAATTTCACTTCACTGATAGGGGAGTTTCTTGAAGGAATGAGTTCTGAATAAAACTGGTATGAAATTGACATGCATCTTGTCCCAGATTAAAATGAGATTGACATAAAGCCTTAGGCTCTGTGGCACTTAAACGGGATGTTGGAACTGTCAGTAGGAAAATGAAGAAGGAACATTTTATTATAGACAAAATTGTGCAGTGTCTAGGATAACCCAAGCTAAATAAGGGATTGAATAGGCAGGAGGAATCCATGTTGTGATCCACTTTGAGGGCAGAAAGACAGCACAAGAATTTCAAACAAACAGTACAATCCTATGTATGGGCTCTGACTGCACCACATTGCTGTAGCAAATTCAGCAAATTCTACTGAATAGAGCTCTGCAAGGCATCCCCAATTCAGTTCAGGGCCCAATCTAGCAATCTTGATGAGGGCTTAAAACACTGATTAAACATACAGCTGGGGAGGGGGAGAGATGATGCAGGAGAGACTCTCTGCTTGCATCATCTCCTGCTCTCCCCTTCTCATTGCGTGACCGCATGTTTAATATCACACACACACACACACACACACACACAAACACACACACACTTGACAGCTGTGGATCGCTCCAGGTGAACCCATCCCATTCCAGGGCTGCTTCAACACTACCCAGAAAAGCCCTGAGTTGGCCCAGATCATTCTGGTTTGGGATTTGGCTGGATCAGTTGCACAGCCCTACCATTGATGATTCTTGAGGTTATGGGTTGATCATAGGATCATTGCATTTAAGAGGCCCAGAAGCCCATCTAGTCCAGCTCCTGTTCTTCTGAGATACCTGCATATCAAAGACGTACTGTATCATCAGCAGAGGTTGATACATTCCTCTGTAAACATCTCTTTGCAAATAGCTCAAGATGACTTGTGTGGTCATGATCTGATCCCTCTAACCTTGGTGTGAACTCTTTGTGCTATTGTGGGAATGTTGCTAATTGTATATCCCTATAGCCCTCTGTATTTGCCCAACATCACTAGACTATGCCATGGATATGTACTTACTTTTTCTTTCTGATCCATGCCCTGTAGTGTTTCATGAAGCACTTTATATGGTGGCTCTTTGTTATATTTCTGGCATTTACTGTATGTGTGCCATTGCAGAGTGGGTATGCTCACCCTATGGAGCTATCCACTGCTAGTTTGTATTTCCTCCGCTGTGCATCATTTCAGTAGCACAAGGTGAAACCATTCCAGTGATGGTGAATGAGATCACAACTTATTTTACCCCTCCACTATGCCTCCTGGATGGTCTGTACCCATGTTTCCACCATGTAGGGCTTTACATTGTTAAGCACTATTGGCATGCCTGTGTGACCTCAATCTCTTGTGTTGTTGCAGTGTCAGATCCCCCACTCTTTGTGCTGTGGTGCAGGCCAAGTCACCTCAACCCAAGCCACTTGACCAGTTCACAGTGCCTTGGTTGGCAGACCGGATCAACTCTTTGACCTGAACTGTTCACTTTGGGCCTAGTTCTCATTGAAATAGTAAACCTGAGTTAGGGGCTGTATCACTTCAGACTGTAGGTAGGGCCTCACATGACTGGATGCTGCTCCACTCTGAAACTTCCCTCCACATAGAAAATAGGCATATCAGGGAGAAGGGTTCCCACGTAGATTTCTCCATGACATGCTTGCTTTCTATGTGTAGGACTCTTTTGTTTTGTTTTGTTCTTGGGTGGGAAAGCATTTCATCATGTGAGGCATCAGTGGCAGGCTTCTTTTCTCAGTGAGAATAAAACATTTGTTTCTGTCTATGTACTTTCTAACTTTATGAATTGTAGGTGGTTTTAACCATGTGAAAAGTGTAGGCAAATGACTGATGAATGAGACAGAAAACAACAATTTGGCTCTAGCCGTGTCTGTGTTGTTCACATAAAGGAAATGAGCAAAGTAATTTTGGTTGGGTCTATACTTATGTTCAGGCCCCTGAAGGTTAATATGTAGCACATTAAGCATGTTATAATTGAACTGTAGGGAAACAAATTAAAATTGTAATGAACTCTGTTCCCTTTGGAAGTAAAATTAGGTACATCATTACCAGCACTGGTAGAGTTCTTGATATTATGGTCTAATCAGCACTTAATAGCCCATTCTCTGTGGCTCTAATTTCACATAATTAATGTGCATGAAAAATGAACCATGTAAAGACTTTCCATTTCCATGTTGTGCATTGGATAAGGTAAGGACGCTTCTATTCGTTCCAGGCTCCTGCTTTCCAGGCTTGGGCAAAAAATGGTTGAAAATCCTTTTTTTTTTTTAAACTGGCTTTGATGAAACTCACTTAACAGTGGGAACATCTCTGCAAAATAACTGAGGAATTGAATATCAAAAGAACCCAAATCCTTAATTTTAACAATGTCAGTTTACAATCCATGTAATTATCTTTTGTATTCAAACATCTCTAAACAGTAGTATTTACTTATTTATACAGCATTATAGATACACAAAAAACTATGCAGAGTTTCAGATCCCAGCCAATCAGGAATCACAATTTGGGAGTGAGGGCAAGAAGCATTGACCTCACTAAGAATGTGTCTCTAAAGAATTGGGTTTGGAACTCAGCTTGCTCTGACACCCATTCCAAGAAAAGTCAGTGCTTCTTGCTCTCGTACTGAACTGGCTTTATGATATTACCATACTGGTTATGTGATATTTTCATAAGGGACACTTTTAATGGAGTGAAAATCTTCATGAAAAGTGTCCTCCTCACCACAGCTCTGACCACATTTTTGTTCAGCTTATAAAAGCCCCAATCCAGAGGAAGTTAATCATAAAATCAAATCTGTGACTAACTTATCCTCTTTATTTTAACAGAACTTAATCAATAATATTCTTTTGATTGGGGACACAATGTTTTTCTTATTATCTGTTTGCAAATACCAGCTGAAAGAGAGCAGGCAGACAGCTGGCAGGCAAAGCAGAATATATATTTGATTTAGTAAAACTGTGCTCAAATGGAAACCTGGTAAATAAAGTATTGGACTTGCAGTGGTGAGAATTAGAAGGACGTAGATTTTGAGAAGTGTCAGTCGCCTCACATCATTATGACATCAGATGATTGAGGGATGGGATCTGTTGGCTGATGCTGGTTCCAAAGCATTCAGTCAACCTAACAGGCTGGCATTGATTTGACTTTGTTCTGTATCCACTAGCTGCTGCTTTTAACCAATCCATACCTTTTTTGCCCAGAAAAATATTGGTAATAAAATCAATATTTTAAAAAGAATTATCTATATTTTAAAATGAAATATTGATTAATTATCATTCTTACAATCAATTCTTTAGAGGCAGTTTTTTTTAAGTCTGTTTTCAAAAATAGCAGAAATTCGCTACATTAAAATCTGATCCTCAGCTATGGACGACAAGTGAATCAATGGAACATTAATCCAAATTCGGCAGAATTCTAGCACATCCCTATCCCATGGCAGCTGGGGAAAATAAAGACCTGACCCACTGGGCTAAAATGGGTCTACATACCCTGATGTAAAGGAAGAAAAAACAGAAAGTGAGTTTTCCTTGCTCCTGAAGATCATATAGGGGTTCATAAAGTTTGCTAGGACTACAGTTGCTTCTGTATCAAGAGCAAGCCCCAACTGCAGGATCTTTCCCACTACATATGCTAGCTAGACAGTATGCTACCCCTGCTTCTAGGTTAGGTTCTGCTATTTATCAGGACCATAGAAATTCCACCCTCCTGCATCCAGTCCCTGACTCAGAAAACTTCAAATTATAGAACTATAGTAAAGTTCTATAGTAAAGTTCATAGAATGGCAAATTTCTTGAGAGAGTCATTGGATCAGTGGCTGATGGGTCTCTTGTTTGGTATTCTAAACTCCAAGCTAGTAAGCAGAAAGAATGATCTCTTGCCTACATAGTCCTCTTGATGAGAAATAGAGAGTGGTGTTCCACCACAGCATGTGGTATGATTGTACTTTCTAATGGCATGATCATGGGTTAGGAAAGTAGATTTTTATGCTTTGGCCAACAACCATATATTTGACCAAAGCAGAGAAAATAAATGAATTGCACTGTGCATATTCCTTACCATATCCAGACACATGATATTATGGGTGCTGAGCATACTACCTTGGCAGGAACATGAAAGCAGAATTTACTTCCCTGACTGGAACCTAGCTTTGTGGGCTACCTAGGATTCTGTGTGCTCAGGTCTCAGAGTCCCTGTGATTAGCAGATAGTATGAGGCATCGAGTTGCCCAGGCTTGGTATAAATACTGGGAAAGACGACGACTATGACGACGCCGACGACTACTACTACTAGTAGTAGTAGTAGTAATAATAATAATAATAATTGCTTTATTGAGGGATTCTATACAGGATACACTCAAAAATATTCAATTACAAAATTATATTTTGTAACACACACACACACACTGAACATTGTCTTAAGTATTTGTTGGGTGTTGTCTTTTAATTCAGACCATGTAATTTTTTAATCAAGAATTTTTAAGTATTTAATTTTGTATCTTTTATACTACCACATTGATCTTTTCTCCTGAAAAAGAAATTTTCTCAACTGCCTTTTTTGTGTTTGCCATTTTTCCTGCATCTGTCTTCATTCCTCTCTTGTTTACTCTCATGGCAGCTTGGCCTTCAGCCTTGCCTGATCAACAGTGCAGTAATTTATGTCTCCAGTTCAGGTTTCCTCTATAGCAGGGCTTGGGAATCTGTGGCCCTTCAGATGTTGTTAGACTCCATCAACCCCATCCAACACAGCCAATAATCAGGGATGATAGGAGTAGTTGTCCAATAACATCTGGGGAATTGCAAGCACATTGTTCCTACCATCAGGCTAATATCTCTAGCAACAGACTTCAGGGACACTGGGGTGGAGAACATGCACATTGTACGTCAGCCTTCACCATGCTCACTGGGGCTGATAGGAGGTGTAGTCCAACAATATCTGGAAAGCATCAGGTTGGTAAAGGCTGCTCAAGGGATAAGTATGTGGACCTAGACCCTCATCTAACAGCTCTAACAGTTGTAATTTATTTATGGTTGTAAATTGTTTCTCTTGAGATTTATTTTGTTTTAATGCTTGAATATTGTTAGCAACTGACTAGCTGTTGTTTTCCTTGAAAGCGAGGATAGACGTGTTAAATAAAATAATGATTTTATTTCATTCTTGAAAGTAGCTCATTCACAGTGTTGTTTCCCCCTCCAAAATTCAGAAATGTCTATGTATTATTATTATTATTATTATTATTATTATTAATAATAATAATAATAATAATAATAATAATAATAATAATCTTTAACCACCTTCCCCTCCAAAGAAGAAAGGATTATGATGCTCCATTACAGGAACATTATTGGAAAAGGGCTGTAGCTCAGTGGTAGAGCATCTACCTTGCATGCAGAAGGTCCCACGTTCAGTCCCTGGCATCTCCAGGTATGGCTGGGAGAGAATCCTGCCTGGAACCCTGGAGAGCTGCTGCCAGTCAGTGGAGACAATAGTGAGAGAGAGAGATGAATGGTCTGATTCGGTATAAGGCAGCTTCCTATGTGCCTATGCTTTCATTGTTGGTGTGCTTACAAAGGTGACTCATCAATCAGTGCTCCTTAGAAGTTAGCAACATAGATACTTTCATAGTCAAATAGTACATTTGAGCTTTGGTCTCTTGGTGCATTTAACATTTTGGGTTATTACTTTTTTCTTAGACAAAAATTAGAAAGACAAAAAAAAGATATCTCAAATAGCCTCTTTTGACTGTTGTTAATGGTGAGCAAGGGGGGGGATGAAAGCTAGAACTATTGACAAGTGAAGAGAAGTGTCTCACCATATGGATTGTAATGTTTTAATTATATTCTTCTTTCTTTTTTTTGTGTGGCAACTTTTAGTGGTAATAATTTTTCAACTAATTAAAGACCAGCTGCTACTTAGCAAGCTCGACAACCCAATTAGGAGTCCAGAACCTGGTAAACAACCTTTACTGCCAGCTAGCGAGCTGAATCACCTCCTGTTGCTGGCACGGAAGTTATATTTTTGTAACTATTTTGTAAATTCATGTTGCTGTTGCTTTTCCTGGCTCTGGCAAATGCTTTGCTTTGGAGCCACCTAAAACAATCTGACATCATATTGGCATCAGCTTTTATATAATACTGGAGATCTCTAGTGGTATTCTCTATTTTTAGGTTTTTGAACTAACTCTCAAGTGGCTTTCCTATGGATCTTGATCTCACATCATGGTAAGTCAAGCTATGGCTTACTGAAGGCGTGGAGAACCTTTGGCCCTCCAGATGTTGCTGAACTGCAACTCCCATCATTCCTGGCCATTGGCCATGCTTGCTGGGACTGATGGGAGATGTAGTTCAGCAACATCTGAAGATCCAAAGGCCTCACACACCTGGTTTCCTGGGACCATGCAAACATGGGCTACAGCTCATGGTTAGTAAGGAGAGAGCTTAATTATGATCCCAGGTTCAAATGCCTTGGGGCAGAAGTAAAAAAACAATAACTAGGGAGGAGCAAAGCAACTGCAAGCTTCTCTCTAGGAGCCCACACATTTACATGGACCCTTTTACTTAGCTTGCTACGACACATGAACCTGTGATTTTGACTTGTGCAGCCTCTCTTCCAGTTTTGTAGGAAGATTTTAGCTTGATTTACTGTTGCTTCTTGCAGTGGTTAGTTACTGCAAGTCCTTGTGTACACATGCATAAGGCTACATACAGTATGTACACCCTGGGAACACATGCTGAGACGAAGAGCTGTAGCAAACCCTGGTATTTCTCGGAGGGGGATTATGCAAGAAGACAACAAGCCAGAGTTTAGAGTCTGCCACTATCTGATTTATTACAGAAATAAACAGAATATGTACATGGACAGCATTCAGAGAGAACTGGCAATTATTTGGTGAACTCTATAAAGAAGAGGATGAGGAGGACCAGGTGAGTTGGATCATTTAACACCTATGCCCAGGTCCCCTTCATGGCCCACATGGCAACTACTGTCCTGTCTCAGATGTTACCCAGTCCAATACACTTAACTGGGTGTACACCAGATGTTCAGGAATTTTGTTTATTTGATTATGACATTTATATATCGCTTAATCATTAGCATTTCTAAGCTGTACTATTAGTCAAGAACATTGGCAATCTAAATGGAGTGGTCCTGGATAGGATTGCATTCCTAATAAAGGAGCAGGTACATAGTTTGGGGGTATGCCTTTATCCACGCCTTTTTTTAAAAAAAATCCTCAGGTGATAGAAATTTCTAGAAGTGCCTTTTATTAGCTTTGGGTTAGGCCAGCTACAGCCTTACCTGGATAAGATGGACTTAGCTTCAGTCATCTATGCTTCAGGTACCTCTAGACCAAATTAATGTAATGCACTCTCCATTGGGCTGCCTTTGAAGATAGTCTAGAAGCTTCAACTGATCCAAATTACAACAGCCAGACTTTTGTCTGGTCCTTGCAGGTCAGAGCATTATGTCAACTCCACTAGAATAATAATAATAATAATAATAATAAATTTAATTTCTTTATCGCCTATCTGGCCGATGGCCACTCCAGGCGACTTACAAAATTGTTAAAATACATTTGATAAAATACAGTAATACAATATAAAAAACAACACATCTGCAGCAACAATATTAAAACTGGGCAGGAGGCATTTCAGTTATAACAATTAACCCTCCCCAGATACCCTGAAGGCCTGCTGAAAGAGCCAGGTCTTTAAGGCTTTCTGAAATACATTTAGGGAAGAGGCGTGCCGGAGATCTTGTGGGAGGGAGTTCCAAAGAGTGGGGGCCGCCACTGAGAATGCCCTCTCTCTTGTACCCGCCAATCTGGCTGTTTTTGTTGGCGGGATTGAGAGAAGGCCCTGTGTGGCCGATCTTGTCGGGCGGCATAATTGGTGGCGTTGAAGGCGCTCCGTGAGATAAACTGGGCCGGAACCGTGTAGGGATTTAAAGGTCAATACCAACACCTTGAATTGGGCTCGGAAAACAACTGGTAGCCAGTGTAGGTCGAACAACACTGGTGTGATGTGATCTCGGAGGCGACTATTCGTAAGTAGTCGAGCCGCCGCATTTTGTATCAGTTGTAATTTCCGGACAGTTTTCAAGGGTAACCCCACGTAGAGCGCATTACAGTAGTCCAAACGAGAGGTGACCAGGGCGTGTACCACTAGTGGGAGCTGGTGAACAGGAAGGTAGGGTTGCAGCCTTCGTATGAGGTGTAGTTGGTACCAGGCTGCCCGGCTCACTGCCAAAATCTGAGCCTCCATGGACAGCCTGGAATCAAGCACAACCCCAAGGCTGCGGACCTGGTCCTTTAGGGGTAGACTCACCCCGTTGAACTTCAGGTCAATGTCGCCCAACTTTCTCTTGTCCCCCACAAGCAGTACCTCGGTCTTATCAGGGTTCAACTTCAGCTTGTTCCTTCCCATCCATCCACTCACGGATTCCAGGCACTCGGACAAGGTCTCCACAGCCAACTCTGGTGAAGATTTAAACGAGAGATAGAGCTGAGTGTCATCCGCATATTGATGACACTGCAGCCCAAATCTCCTGATGATTGCCCCCAGCGGCTTCATATAGATGTTAAATAGCATGGGAGAGAGGATAGAGATAGGTTAACACTTGTGCTTGGGAATCTCCTGGTGCATGCTCACCACCACATAACACCTAAATGTGCTTTCTGAAAGGGCAACATCTTTTACTGGAGTCAAAATGAGGTGTTCTCCTGAGTGTGTGCATCTGAGCTGTCCTCTGATGAGAAATGTGCACCCACACCAAATGATGGCAAAAGGGGATCTTTATTAGAAAGAATAATAGGTATTTTTAACAATACACTTGATTAAGGCATGAGCACATTTATTTATTTATTTATGTACAGTAGTTATGGCTTGCTCTTCATTGAATAATTTAAATTCCAGAGTAAGTAACAAAATAATAAAGATAAACAGTGACATCTTGCAAAATTCAGCTGGTCAGCATGAGATATAGGGTATTTTGAATGGCAATGCCCTAACTCTGGAGTGCCTTCTAATCTGAAATTTGTAAGCCTCTCTCTCTCTCTCTCTCTCTCTCTCTCTCTCTGTGTGTGTGTGTGTGTGTGTGTGTTTGTGTCGTTCACCAGAAACTAAAGATGCTTTTATTTCAATGGGCTTTTCATGTGTAACACATAGTTTACTGTTCCGCTGTCAGAGGTAGTATGTCTCTGAATACCACTTGCTGGGAACTACAATTATGGAGCGTGATATTGCACTCAGGTCCTGCTTTAGGGCTTCCTGTAGGCATCTGGTTGCCCAATGTGAGAAGAGAGACAGCTGGACCAGATGGGCCTTTGGTCCGATCCAGCAGGGCTCTCCTTATTGTTCCAAGTTTTAATGTACAGCATCTTTAACTCTGGCTACTACCATGTTCACCAAATCTTCATTTTGCTTCATTTTAAGCATTGATAGTATTTTTGTTGTTGCTTTTAGAAATTGTTTGTTGTACTTGGCTTTTTACTGATTATCTCATAATGTGCTATTGTGATGTTCTTTTCCTCTCTGGGCACTTTTAGTAAAAGATATACAAACACGCACACATTCGTCATCATGTTGTCGCTGTTGTTGCTGTGTTCTGTTGACCTTTTCTCATGAGCTCTCTGATAGATAGCCAATGGCATTTAAAGTAATGACCATGTTGAGTTGCAGAAAAGATATTCTGATTTCTTTTGGAATTGGGCATTTGTGTGATACCAAAAGCTGGTAATAGTGCACATAAAGTAGATATTTTACCAATGTTCAAAACACTTGGCCATGTCCCAGAGCTCTTTAAAGAACAAAAAGAGCTTACACTTCTTTCGGGCTTTACTGCCAATATGTGATTTTCCCACTCCTTTCCCCCCCTAATTAAGCTAGCTTCTTAGATTGTCAACATATGTTTGAAATTGGGTATTAATTGCCCCTGCTTTTTAAAATATAAAATCACGGGGGGGGGGAGAGAGAGAAGCACAATACAGGATGTAATTTAAGTTTAGATTAAAATCTGATTTTTAAAAATTTTGCCTGCAGAAGCTGCCTAAATGCAATTGTTTTCACCAGAGGGCTAGCCTTTGTTAAAGAAATACACTGACCCAATGTCTCTTAAAGTACTGAAACAACAGTTGTTGGGAAAGTTGCCATACCAAGCTCCTCCTTTACACAATTTTCACATATCTTACGTAGGTTCTTTTGTTGTTATATGCCTTCAAATCAATTATGACTTATGGCGACCCTATTAATTTATATATATATATATTCAGAGGGTTTTCATGGTAAGAGGTATTCAGAGGTGGTTTACCATTGCCTTCCTCTAAGCCTACGACACACGGCTTGGGACCACAATACCTGATGGAATGCCTCTCCTGATACGAACCCACCCATACACTACGTTCAAGATCAAAGACCCTCCTCCGGGTGCCTACTCCAAGGGAAGCTGGGAAGCTGGCAACAAGGGAGAGGGCCTTCTCAGTGGTGGCCCCCAAATTATGGAATGATGTTATTGACGAGGTGCGCCTGGCGCCAACACTGTTATCTTTTCGGCGCCAGGTCAAGACTTTCCTCTTCTCCCAGGCATTTTAGCATGTGTTTTATATTGTCTTAAATTTTTAAAATTGTGTTTTAAATTGTTTTTTAAAAAGATGTATTTTAAATTGTATTTGTTTTTAGTTACTGTGAACCACCCAGAGAGCTTTTGCTATGGGGCGGTATACAAGTATAATAAAATAAATAAATAAATAAATATCCATGTGTCGTTATGCTCCCTTTTTTGATTGGCTGGTGTCATGTGCACTTGTTCCAAGCTTTTATTTTTCTTTTAACTGTAGGTTGAAACTGAAGGGAGCAGCTGAAGCAGTTGGGGGCAGTGAGGGCTAGTACAGGAAGAGGAAGCCCCTGTGCGGTAAGTGTTGTGGTTGAGCAACCCTACCTACATAGTTATTTATTTATTTATTTATTTATTTTGTTTCATTTTTAAACCGCCCATAGTGAGTGGCTCTCTGGGCGGTGTACAAAAGATTAAAATACAGAATATCACAATAAAATCAACCTACCAACAGTAAACATAAACAGCAAACCAAAAAAGATTTAAAATTATAACATTAAACGCTTAAAATGCCTGGGAGCATAGCCAGGTCTTAACCTGGCGCCAAAAAGATAGAAGTGTCGGCGCCAGGCGTACTTCTTCGGGGAGGCTGTTCCACAGTTCGGGGGCCACTACAGAAAAGGCCCTAGATCGAGTAACTGTCCTCCGGGCTTCTCGATGGGTTGGTACCCGGAGGAGGGCCTTAGATGCTGAGCGAAGTGACCGGGTCGGTTCATAGCGGGAGAGGCGTTCCACAAGATACTGCGGTCCCACACCGTGTAAGGCTTTATAGGTCAAAACCAGCACCTTGAATCTGGCTCGGAAACAAATGGGTAGCCAGTGCAAACGGGCCAGAACAGGTGTTATATGCGCTGACTGGCCGGTCCTCGTCAGCAGTCTGGCTGCTGCGTTTTGCACTAGCTGAAGCTTCTGAACTGTCTTCAACGGCAGCCCTACGTAGAGCGCATTACAGTAATCCAACCTAGAAGTTACCAGAGCATGAACAACTGAGGTGAGGTCATCCCTGTCCAGATAGGGGCGTAGCTGGGCTACCAACCGAAGGTGGTAGAACGCATTCCTTGCCACCGAGGCCACTTGCGCCTCAAGAGACAAGGAAGGATCGAAAAGAACCCCAAGACTATGAACCTGTTCCTTCAAGGGGAGTGTAACCCCATCTAAAACAGGGTAAACATCCACCATCTGGGCAGGGAAGGCATTCACCAACAGTGTCTCAGTCTTGTCTGGATTGAGTCTCAGTTTATTAGCTCTCATCCAGTCCATTATCGTGGTCAGGCAGTGATTCAGCACATCCACAGACTCACCTGTAGAAGATGAAAAGGAGAAATAGAGCTGCGTGTCATCCGTGTACTGGTGGCAACGCACTCCAAAACTCCTGATGACAGCACCCAGAGGCTGCATGTAGATGTTAAAAAGCATGGGGGACAAAACCGACCCCTGAGGGACTCCACAATGGAGAGTCCAAGGTGTCGAGCAATGTTCCCCAAGTACTACCTTCTGGCGACGATCCACCAAGTAGGAGCGGAACCATTGCCAGGCAGTGCCTCCAACTTCCAACTCCGCGAGTCTCCCCAGAAGGATACCATGGTCGATGGTATCAAACGCCGCTGAGAGATCAAGGAGAATCAACAGAGTCACACTCCCTCTGTCCCTCTCCCGACAGAGGTCATCATACAGGGCGACCAAGGCTGTTTCAGTGCCAAAACCGGGTCTAAAACCAGATTGAAACAGATCCAGATAATCGGTCTCATCCAAGAGCACCTGGAGTTGACCGGCGCGACCACCCACTCCAGAACCTTGCCCAAAAAGGGGACATTCGCCACCGGTCTATAATTGTTCAAGTTATCTGGGTCTAAGGAAGGTTTCTTTAAAAGAGGTCTCACTACTGCCTCCTTGAGACTACTAGGGACTACTCTCTCACTCAAGGAGGCATTTATCACTTCCTTGGCCCAGCTGGTGGTACTAGTCCTGCTAGCCTTCACTAGCCAAGATGGACAAGGATCTAGAGCAGACGTGGTCACCCGCACCAATCCAAGCACCTTGTCCACTTCCTCAAGCTGCACCAACTGAAACTCATCCAATAATGAAAGACAAGACCGTGTTTTGGACACTTCAATGGATTCATCTGTCATAACATCGGAGTCTAGGTCCCTACGGATGCATGCGATTTTATTTTGGAAGTGCCCTGCGATGTCATTACAGCGAGCTTCAGATGTTTCAATGGTATCTCGAGGACCAGAATGTAAGAGTCCTTGTACAACCCTAAAAAGCTCTGCAGGGCGGCAGAGAGATGTCCTGATAGAGGCAGCGAAGTGGGACTTCTTCGCCGCCCTTACCGCTTTTATATACAACTTAGTGGAGGCACTTACCAAAGCATAACTGCATCCATCTGGAGTTCGTCTCCATCTGCACGCCAGCCTCCTTCTCTCTTGCTTCATCACTCTCAGCTCCGGGGTATACCACGGAGCTGTATGAGCTCTGCATCGAAGAGGGCGTGCGGGAGCAATCATGTCGATAGCCCGGGCCATCTCTGTATTCCACAGTTCGACCAAGGCCTCGACAGGAGCGCCAGTACTATCAGCTGGAAAAACTTCCAGAGCCCTCTGAAAACCAATAGGATCCATAAGTCTCCGAGAGCGGACCAACTTAATAGGTCCCCCACCCTTGCAGAGGGAAAGAGTCGTCATAAGTCTAAAACTCAGCAGGCGGTGGTCTGTCCATGACAATGGAGTAGATGAAAAACACCCCACCTCCAGATCACCATCTCCATGACCAGTGGTGAAGATCAAATCAAGAGTGTGACCCAACACATGCGTTGGGCCAGTAACAAATTGAGACAGCCCCATGGTTGTCATGGAGACCATGAAGTCCTGAGCTGCCCCAGATAAGACAGTCTCGGCATGAATGTTGCTATCTCCCAACACTACAAGTTTGGGGGACCTCAACAATACCTCTGAGACTATCTCTGTCAGCTCAGCTAGGGAAGCTGTTGGGCAGCAAGGTGGGCGGTACACCAACAGGATTCCCAGTCTGTCTCCTTGGCCCAGCACAAGGTGGAGGCACTCTAGACCAGTCGCCATCTGGACAGGATGCCTGGTGAGAGAGAAAGTACTCCTATAGACCACAGCGACCCTGCCTCCCCAACCCTCAGATCTACCATAGTGTTGCACCGTATACCCAGGTGGACAAAGCTGAGAGAGAGCAACTCCTCCCTGCTCACCCACCCAGGTCTCGGTTATACATGCCAGGTCGGCACCCTCATCCACAATTAAATCATGGACAAGGGAGGTTTTATTATATACCGACCTGGCATTCAAAAGCAGCACCTGGAGATCTAAGGGCTGGCTGATAGAACAACCAGCAGTTCTGTGGCCTTGAGGAGAACAGGAACAAGGCACAGACACAACTTGTCTGGGGCGAGTTCCCCTTACCTGGCACATTCTCCTCCTAGCGCCATACCTCCCATAACCCGTCACTACACTAATTGGGGGCCCCGAAAGCCCCCCCTGTTAAATACAAAGTATGCTCTCCCAGGCACATATTTAAAAATACTTAAACACAACAGGCACATTCACACAACAATACATAAAATGCACATAAATACATACAAACACATCCACACAATCTCATTCACACAAACACATCCACACAATCTCATTCACGCACACAACAAGCAAACAAACAAACAATTAAAATGCACCCAAACAACAACAATAGCAGCCGGCATTAAAAATACTCCTCCGCATCAAGCTTCGTCCGTAAGTAATGTCTTCAAATAAAGTTGTAAAATATCTGCCCGCGACCCAATAAGCAAACAAGTAAGCAAGCCAGAAGGACAGGACACGCCCCAAGCAGCGAAATTTAGAAGAAAGCCTCACTGAACTCATGAAAATGGGAAGTTTACAGTTCCATGAGCAAGGCAAGGGTTACAACAATCAACTGTATGCACAAAGATGGCTGTGATTTAAGCTTAGTCATGCTGAATGTCCGTGCACACAAACAGCAGATTAACTCCTCAAACTTAGTTCAAATTATGAGAACATTTCAGTTGACTAGAGACTGTAAGCCACACTCTGATTCAACCCCTGAACTGCCTGATTATGAGTTTTAGTGGCATCACTAAGATCCCATCTGCACTATACATTTGAGACATTATTTAACCACTTTAAACAGTAATGGCTTCCCCCAAATGATCCCGGGAACTGTAGTTTGTAAATGATGCTGAGAGGTGTTAACAAATTCTGGGAATTGGAGTTTTGTGAGGGGAACAGGGGTCTCCTAACAACTCTTAGCACCCTACAAGCAAACTACAGATTCTTGGGGGGAAGCCATCACAGTTTAAAGTAGTATCATAGTGCTTTATTATACAGCCATGAGACTATAGCCAGCAGGGATTTTTCACATTCTGCAATGTTAAATTGAAAATACCCCCATGCCATTCTGATGCTTCCCATAAGCTCATTTCAAAACAAAACCTTACAGAATTTATATTCCTGAACTCAGAAATGCTTGCTTAACACAGCCCTCTCAATTTTCATGGTGATAAAAGAAGTCAGAGAGAATTGAGAGTTCAAAGTCTAAAGAGAGAGAGAGAGAGAGAAACAGACCCCTTTTGGACTTTTCCCCCTGAGAGTTCTCATAATCTGTTGAAATTAATTAAAAATCAGCCATGTTCACAGAGTACCTGTAATCCTGTTACTGATGTTGCCCCATACACTGACCTTCATCTTCTGCAGTTTAAAAGTTTAAAAAAATGCCTGGCTGATTTTTAATTAATTTAATAAATGTTGGCTGGGATCCAATGATAACGTGGAGCATGCTCAGTAAGAACCAAGTGTCAGAGTTCTAAAAGCCTCACAGCTGCTGGGCTTGGCTAATCAGGGGGCCACACCCACACCAGACTTTGATTTCACTTGAGACAGTCATGGCTTCCCTCAGAGAATCCTGGGAAGTGTAGTTTGTGAAGGGTGCTGAGAGGAGACTCCGATTCCACTGAGAGAGCTCCAGCGGCCAGACTGATTTAACAGTTGGCCAGACTGATTGAAGTCTGTGAGGGGAACAGGGTGTCTCCTAGCATCTCTCAGCACCATTTACTAACTACACTTCCCAGGATTCTTTGAGAGAAGCCATGACTGTCCAAAGTGAAATAAAGGCCTGGTGTGGATGTTGCCAGGGAAAGCTTTGGTTTAAATTTAGGTGGGAGGCAACATGTGCCTGCTGTAGAATAAAAAGGTGGGTGAAAGCCTGAAAAAGAATGATACTGTTCACGTTTTCCTTTTGGAAAGGAAAGGGGCTTCCCTTCTGCCCAGTTCCCACCAACCCACCCAATCTCCTCCCCCTCCTCTCCCTGCCCCTTCCCTGGGTCAGTGTTGGACTATGACCTGGGATACCAGGGTTCGAATCCCCACACAGCCATGAAGCTGCCTGGGTGACCTTGGGCCAGTCACTGCTTCTCAGCATCAGATGACGGCTATGGTAAACCCCCTCTGAATACCGTTTACCATGAAAACCCTATTCATAGGTTCGCCATAAGTCGGGATCGACTTGAAGGCAGTCCATTTCCATTTTCAAAGATGATTGCATAGAAATAAATCCCATTGAACTCAAAAAGTATGCAATTGATCAAACCCACCCTCCCTTCTTCTCCCTCCTATCCCCTCCCTCTTGACCCTTCCCTCTCCTCCCCATCCAATCCCCTCCTTCTCCCTCCCCCTCCCCTTCCAATCCTCTACTTCCCCCTGGTCAGTTTTACCTATCTAAAAATGATTGCACGGGAGTAAATACCATTGAACTCAATAAGCATGCAAATGATCAAACCTGCCCTCCCCTGCCCCTTCCTTTGTCCCTCCCCCTCCAATTACCCCCCTTCTCCCTCTCCTGGAATAGTCTCCAATGGACATCAAGAGCGTCTCAGTTTGCACAAGATAAAACAGTGGGTGGTGAAAAATATTCTAGCAAAATTCTAGGTGTGCTCTATGTTTTTAATTGACCATGCCCACCTTGCCTTAAATGAAGTGGTTTAAACATAGCATGCTGAAAACACGCAGCTTGGGCAGGCTAAGTTTCTTATTTTCAACAGCTAGAGTCATTGCTGAAGTAGCAACATATTGTAATCAGTCTGATTTTACATCCAACTGCAGTTTCAGATTCAACTGTTAATGCATCCAAAATAGAAATAGAACCTCCAATTTGAAACACAAAAGGCTGTCTTCACCATCATATGACACTTACCACTAAAAAGGCTTTGAAATTAATAAAAATAAATTTGACACAAGTTTCTAGGATGAATAATGAGAGAAATAAAAGTTTCTAGATTAGATTCTCTGTAGAAACAATAGTAACACAGGAAAGAAGCACAGTAAGAAGAACACCAACAAACATACAAAATATAATTCTCCATCTTTGGAGATGGCAGGTATTGCCACCACTCACCATATGCTCAGAGGCACGTTACCAAATTCTTCCAAGCCACACAGCAAGTGGATTGGACTGTGAAAACCAACCCAAATTGTTTGCATTTTGACAAATTTGTAGGGCAGTCCAATATCTCAGAGAGGAGTTCAGGTCTCCTACTCCCCTGGTGCATTCACTATAGCTGCCCAATTTCCCTGCTTTTTAAAGTTTGATAGAAATATCTGTGGGCTATGTTCTTAAACCTCAAGGTTTTTTGCCTATTAATGAATATGTATAGTGTGGATGGGGCCTAAGTGTAACACTGTCTGTGTAGCAGACAGATAGAAAGAAAGGACTTTAAGGCTGCAATCACATATACACTTACCTGGAAATAAATCCCACTGAACTCAGCAGAGATTACTTCTCAGCTGGTATGAATAGGATTGTGCTGTTAGTGTCTCAGCACCTGAACCACGACAGTCCAAAACCATTGTGTTTCAAGGTGGTGTGAGGTGATAACTAAAATTCTGTCAGCAGTATTTGTATATTTGAATGTTGTGGTCATCAAGTGATGGACATGCACACAAGAATGCCCTCCCCTCGCTTTTTAGATTGCCTTGACTTTTCAAGTGATCCAAATGAAGCAGTCATCTTCACTACTATTTGGTGTCATCCTTTTAGATTTACTCTGCAATAAAACATTCCTTGAGTTGAGAAGAAGCGTGACTCTGCTCTCATTAGTCTTCTGACTCCTGTCTTTAAATGTCCCCTCTTGGAATGGTGTCAGTTCCAAACTGGTTCCTTTGTTTCATTTCTCTGAAGTACCTTAAAATGCCAAACGTCTAGGGGGAAAGAAATTTAAAACAAACACTTGCATTATGGCAAGATAATCATTCCTCTCTTTCACAATGTATCTATCCCAAAGGATTTTAGGGGAGACAAGCTTCTGGTTAATACTAGGGGAAAGGTCAAATTTTGCATTTTAATAAGACACTTTTAGCAAAAAAAAGGGGGGGAAAGCTCAGCCAGTATGAGACAGTAAACTTTTTGTATATGTTCACGTAGGTCAAAATAGTGGCATTAAGGATGCAATGCACCTTTTGCATTCATTAGTCTTTATTATTTGTGCGGCTCGTATGTATGTCATGGATGCTGTAATTCTAGGTTGTTTATAAATAAAATTAACAACAGTATGTTTTGGGTTGGGCAACTAAGGAACACAGTAACTTTCAGCTATTGCTGCTGCTCTTGGTTACGACATTTGGTACATCTGTCCGGGTGAGATGGAAGCTTTCATCAGTGCAACAATAGATGGCAAAAGCCATATTCAACTATTGTCAGATTTCCACTTAGTTTATAGACTGAGGATTTTTTTTTTAAAAAAAGGTATTTTTTTTAAAAAAAGGTAATTCCTTCTGAAATCTCTGCAACCTCAGTAAGGAAGAAATCCCGTATTTGTTAAAATATGTTTTGCATCATAAGTAAGTAAACCCAAAGAAAACATGCTTCTATTATTACCTAAACTCACCACAGAACAGTGCTTTTAAGATGCATAATAGTATAACATTTGGGACTTTTGATCCAATGTAAAAATATATATTCCTGCTGTGCCCCTTTAACATAGCTAGGTTTGGGAAGCCTGTAGCTTGATCATTTGCAAATCATAGGAAGTGGTATATTTCTTGAGTGTCTTGAAAGAATGTGATTTTCATATTTTTTAAAAAATAACCCAAAATTGTATTTGCCATTCTATGCCAAATTGCTCCACATACTTCTAGGATAATCCTTTTTCATATTATATTCTTTGGCTATTTTATAGGCCACTTTTATGGAGCAACGTGCATCAGCGGGATTCACTTGTGTACCCACTTAATGGCTATCTAGCAGGATGATGGATTACTCTCCTTAAATGCAGGTAGCATTAAACAAAAATCAGTGTACTGACAGAAAAAGATATGCATTGGATTACATGGGAATTGAGGAGACTGAGGAAAGAAAAGGCTTTTTCAGAAACATAGAGGGTTTACAAAAACAAAGCCCAGCACAAAAGTATTTTCTTAAAAACAAACAAACAAACCCCCTAGCATTTGGCAAGTATGCATAAAGGATAAATAAGAGACTTCAAACCATAGCCGCCTGTAGGCTGCATCCAGACTCAGGATGGAGGAGAAATTTGATTTCAGTTCACATTGAAATCCAAATCTATCAAATTCACACTTTCTGAAACAATATGAGACATGCAACACAACCATCTGCTGAAATTTGCATTTATCTGAATTTTGTACAGTTGTGCAGTTCTCCAACCAATGTTTACAAAAATGCATATATTAAGAACATAACATAAGAACTTAAGAAGAGCCTGCTGGATCAGGCCAGTGGCCCATCTAGTCCAGCATCCTGTTCTCACAGTGGCCAACCAGGTACCTGGGGGAAGCCCACAAGCAGGACCTGAGTGCAAGAGCACTCTCCCCTCCTGAGGCTTCCAGCAACTGGTATTTGGAAGCATTCCACCTCCAACTATGGAAGGAGAGCACAGCCATCATGACTAGTAGAATTCCATAGTTAACTATGCACCGTGTAAAGGGGGAAATGTGCATAAAAATGAACGTTTGCAAAAATAGTATACGCAAACACATTGTATTAGGAGAAATTGCTTGCAAAAATATGTACATTAGTCAAAACTGCAGACAAAAATGTGCTTATTAGGAGAAATTTACACTGAAATGTTGAAGCATTTTCATGAAGATTTTTTAAAAAGTTTTTTTTTGCAAGTTGCTGCAGAAACTTGGAGAACTGAAATTAAGCATGGAAAAACGAGAAACGGACAGAACAGAAATGGACAGATATTTTCATCCTTAATCCAGACTGTGTACTGCCTTTTGATGTGCCCTTCTGTTTCTCCCCATGCTGGATGGAAAGCAAGTTTCTCTCCCCCGCAAGCCCTGAAATATTGGATTTATTTATTTATTTAGAGGTGTGTGTTTTTTAAAAATCCTGTTATTCAGCCAAATAAAGGCTCCCAGAACAGTTTACAAACCACACATGCACAAGCACACACACACAGACACAGATAAAGACATGCCACTAGAGGAAAATGGACTGGAAAGCGTGGCAGAAATTCAACTCAATTTGTATTTAAAGGCATACCTACTAAATCTGCAGTTTCTTCAACAATATGCCAGTCATTGTTTTCCTTCATATCAATCAGCTATTCTTCCCAACAGCTCTTAACTCTCTTTACAGATAAATTTATAAAGAAATGAATTACACCACATGCAGTACAGAAGCAGATTTTCCCGTTGTTATCCAACACAAAAGTGGATGTTGGCAAAGCAGCTGACCTTGCAAGGAAAATGCAGGTCCTGTTCAGTGCAATGTGAAACTCAGGGGCAACTGAGAGGCCTAGAGGAATGATGGGTTATAATGAGCATATTGATTCTAGCTGAACGTTTCATCAAAGAATTATGTGCTGCTGAAATCAAGTTTCAGAGTTTTAATTACAGGCGTAGGAACTCTAGGTTCATTTTCTTTCCAAAAAGCATAACTGTTGCCATTAAAGCACTTAAATGTGAGCCTAGATGGACCACTGTGCTCTGCAGGTGAGGGCCTCCTGCACATATCATCTTATCAGAAGGTCTGTTCCACACAACATAGGAAGCGGACTTTTACTGTAGTGGCACCAACCCTTTGGAATTCCTTCCCCTTAACTATTAGACAGGCTGTTATCTTTTATCCCAGTCTGCATCTGTGCTGGAATTGCTTTTAAATATATTTTTGAAGCCTTTTTTTAAAAAAATATGTTTTTAACTTTTTAAAAAATATGTTTTGTTTTAATATGTTTTTAAGTCTGTTTTTATGATGTTTTAGAGTGTTTTTAGTGCTTTTGTTTGCTGCCCTTGGCTCCTACTGGGAGGAAGGGCGGCATAGAAATCAAATAAATAATAACAATAAATAAAACACGAAAATGGGAAGCGTTTTTAAAATAAGTTTTTTTTTTCCTCCTGGGGAGGCAGAAACATCTCCATGTTTGGCTCAAAAAATGATTTGATTGAGGTATTTGGGGGGAAATTTTTGCAAAAATTTGATCACCTGTCCCACTTGCAAGGGGCTGAAGTGCAAAGCTGCTTATGGGGGAGAGAGCAAGCCCATCTCAGGAGGCGGCCTCTGTCCTGGTTCCCTGGCTGCTTCAGTGTAAATGACACTTCTGAGCATGTTCGGGAACATCATTTCTTGCATAAGTTTATTTTGCTTACTTTGTGCATACATCAACTTTCTGCCAAGGTTTCCTAAGGTGGTTTACAATTTGAAACCACTAAAAGAAACAAATAGGACAAAATACAGAACAACAGAGTTTTCTAAGGCTGACTGACTGCCCCTTCTGGAGCTGATGGCATGACACTGCTGGGTTGGACTGCCACATTTCTGCCTTCCCTCAAGGCACACAGGCCATTAAGTATCCCCAGTTCTCTTACACTATTGTTTTCGATGCCTGCTAAAAACTTTTTTATTTAGTCAAGCCTACCCAGACATGTAATTATATTGTGTACATTTGTTCTTTAACTCTGTTGACTTTATCTATAATTTGATCATTTTCTTATGTCTCTTTGATTTTAAAGTCTGTTGATTTTATCAGTATTTTCACTTTAATATTTTATATTATTTTTCTCCTCAAGCAGTCTGCAGACCTTAAATAAGTACTATGTATACTGTTTGTGTATAGTAGATGGGTGATGGTGGTTGTAGCTTATTAATTTGGTGCCAGAAAATTGATCCAAGGGTCCTTGGTCTTTTTCAGGAATGCACAGGTTTAATTTTCCCCATTGAGGCAGCCATGCCTCAGTGAATTCCATGGGGGGTAAGGCGGTACACTACCAAAAATGGCTGGTAGGAGACCAAATCCTAGACTTTACCACTAACCTTGGTGTAATCAGGTCCTTGGAAGAGAGTGAGCTTTCCTCACCCACCAGCATTTTGGGGGGGGGGGAAGGGGTCAGGCTTTCTCCCCTCCTTTTGCAAGCCAGCAGAGGCCTCAACACTGAACACAGGTAAAAGCTCTCTTTGTATGTGTTCAAGGGTTTGTGTGAGAGTGCAAACGTTGATTTATACATCTCAACTATTGTATAGGTTACTTGTGAATAATTCTATGAGAATACAGCTCTGCTATTTGTGTACACAGATATACAGACTGTACATTTCTTGAATGTAACATGTGAACACCCCAAATGTCTTTATTGGTTTGCATGGGGGGGGAAGCCTCCAACCCCCCAAATAGCTGGTATGTGATTTAATGGGGGGGGACACATGAAATTTCAGGTTTTCTGAACAGAGATTCTGCTTTGGACCTGAGACAAAGCAACTGTCCTCTGAAACACTCTTGAGCTGAATCAGCCTGTTGTCAAGTTCTGAAGCAGGCTCTATATCTTTGGGGCACACCCTGGCTTACCTTACTGTTCTACGTATTCCAGAGACCATTGGCACATGTTATACATTCTGTTTTCTTGTTTGTTTTTCTGGAAATTCACGATGACGACTTGCTGCCCATACCACTTGTGGCATAACATTTGAAAATGAGACATCATTCCAAAGTTCAATTGTGTGTGTGACAGGAAGCAGGCTTCAAACTACTCCACAGTCCTATGTATGAAAGGAATGGACTCTTTATTAGTATCAAAAGGAGTGTAGGCTATATAAAAAACTTTTTGTGTTTCATTGAAAGACTGCATGGCAACTCTTGTGAAATTGGTAATGAGCTCTTTTTACTCATTCATTTCCCTCTTTATGCAAAACATGTTCATTTTAGATAGAGATGAATCTTAATGAGATGACTTTCCAGGTTTGTAATGTGCAAATCCTGCTTTGAAGAGAAATTGTGCACGCATGCACGCACGCACGCACACACACACACACACACACACATATCCATCACTCGCCTTGCATTTGTGCAGTGCCATCTGATAATAAAGAGTCCTTTGCTCATTTTGCTTCAGAGCAGTTCATAATGAGATCTCCAACAACGATAAACTGCTATTTATGCATGTTCGATTGTTTTCCCCTCAGTTATTTTGACCCAGAAGACTCCCTTCACAGAGGAGAAGAGGCAAGCAGGGGTGCCATTTTGGAGAGGGCGGGGTGCAGATTCATGGCAATGTTCTAAAGCCTGCTCTGGAACAGGGATGAAATCACCCTAAATCTGTTCAGCCTTGTTTCTGTCTTTCATCTGGCCTGTCCTGTTTCCATGTGGATTTTTTTTTTAGGAGAAATCTCTACAAGGGTTTCTGGGTCAGGCTTACTTATTTGTCTCAGCAGCTGAATATATTTTATTTATATTTATTGCATTGACAGCCTGCTTTTCCTCCAGGGAGCTCCAGATGGCATACACTCAGATTCTCCCAACTCCATTTTATCCTCTCAACAACCCTGCGAGGTAGGTTAGGCTGAAAGGCACTGAGTGACCCAAGGTCACCCAGTGAGCTTCATGGCCAAGTAGGGACTTCCTGGTCTCCCAGGTCATAGTCCAACACTCTAACCACTTTGCCGCACTAACTCTTCTTCCAGTTGCACTTGCCTACCTTGACAGAGAGGCATAAGGCCAGGGAGGGTCCCACCTATGTCTCCATTTGGTGTCTGGTCCTTTCTCGCTAAAGATTGCCTAACCCTACCTCAGCTTGACAGGAGCTGAGTCTGACAGCCAGGAAGACTCAGTTGAGACTCTAGGCCAGCGATATCATCACAGCACACAACAGAACAGGGAAGCAAACCAGACTAGAAATAACAAATGGATACATTGGACCCAGTAAGTCCAAAGTGTCACCATACTCTAACGAATGCAGTTTTTTTATCCCTGTTGTTATTAAATATCACATTTGCTAAAATCTGCTGCTGGCATCTGTCTGGTGTCTGGAACGGAACCTAATGGGAGAAAAAGAGAACCTAAGAGCCTCAATGAGACAGACAATCCATTTAATGGCGAGGTCTTGATTAGCATTTGTTGATAACTCTGAAGGCATCCATATACATGAAGATGTTGCACTTGAAGTTGATGTGTAAACACTATACTGTTTTGATGCACAAAGAAACAACGGGAAACAAGCGACCCAATATTCACAGTCCTCTCTTACCTGTCTGGTTCCTTGAGAAACCACGAGCTTTCATACTGTGAATATGTGATTGTTGGGAAGAAAGGAAAAAACTAATAACTTGATAGAACTGCATTATATGAATTAATTAGTTTCATGGGAGCCCCTTGCTCCCAACGGAAAGACATTTCATTAGAACTTAATCTAGGAACATAGGAAACTGCCTTTTACCGAGTCAGACCATTGGCCCATCCAGCTCAGTATTTGCTCGGACTGGCAGTGGCCCTCCAGGGTTTCAGGCAGGAGCTTTCCCCAGACCTACCTGGAGACCCCAAGGATTGAACTTGGGGTCTGGGACCGGGTGAACTTCCCTGGCTGTGATGGAAGCTTTCTGAACAATGCTGGGCAGGTGGATTTAAGCAGCCTTTAAACTTCCCACAATTCCTCAGTGCGACATTGGATCAGGGCATCTTGGGATATTAAAATGGTGGCTAAATACAACCTCCAGAAAATAATGAAAATAATGAAATAATGAATGCCCAGGGCAGGCATCAGCAGTTGGTCCTGCCAGCGCACTGGGGCCCTGGCATCTCCCATGGATACTGGATATTGGCTTTGTTACACCACCGCTGCCAGTTCATACACTCAGCTGGGGATGATACTGAAATGGCCTGATGGAGAAGTGGCATGAGCTTCTTCCCTGTATGTTACTACAACAGACATGACAGTAGACACAGGTAGTATTTGTCTGTATAGGCCTCCTTTTTTTTTTAATAATGTTTTTAATGGTTTTGGGTAGAACAGAATATAAAACAAGAATAACATACAACAGTGAGAGAAAATAGTGCAGTTGACAATAGGAGTTATCGTACCTATAATGCTCTAGGGAGGTAAGCATATATTAAATAGTTATTGTCCTGTATTGTTTTCCAGATAATTATCCCAATGTGGACCGCCAAATCTGACCATGCGAGGTTGGAGGCTTGCAAGCCCCATCACTTTGACTAACAAAAACAATAAAGCTATACCATTGTTCATAGAACTTGTTTGCATCTGTTCCTTGTCTCATTGCTTTTGAACTGTGTGTTAGTTTTTCCATAAGTGCTAATTTCTGTATTTCCTGATCCCATTTATGAATCATATGTGAGTCAAGTGTTTTCCAGGAAGCAGCTATCACCAGTCGTGCTGCTGTAAGAAGAAAGTTTGTTAAGGTTTGGTGTATAATTTTATTGTTGGCTTCATGACCATGGGAGTCAGCCTGTTCCAGTGTAGAGTTTGCTAACTCTTCACACCACTGAGATGACTCCTGTGGTAAGTGCATTTGTACATGTTGTAACACATGGGTAATGTGCCCCATAGGCAATTCTTTTACCCATGACAGCCACAGGGGCGTCACTACCGGGGTGCGGAGGGTGCGGACTGCATCCGGGTGACACCCTGAGGGGGGTGACACCCAGAGCTACCCCACCCCGTGCCGTTGCCCCGCACCAACTCCTCGGCAGCAGGCGGGCGAGACCAAAAGCAGGTGCCTGCTCGCTGGCGGTGAAGCCGGGACAGGCCTCCCACCGCCAGCCTGGAGCATGGGGTGAGTGTGTGTGCGTGTGCATGTGTGCGTGCATGCGTGCATGCGCATGACCAGCCACCCCGTCCACGCACCTGGGAGGGCACGCGCCGGAGGTCCGCACCCCCCTGCACTCCCACTAGTGACGCCGCTGGACAGCCATCACTTCTGTGACATCTTCCTGTCGCTTCAAGTTAAAAGTATCTTGGTTTTGCTGTGTGTCCATTGTTGTGTATGATGGTTCACAGATCTGGAATTGAGTGTTTAAAGTTTTGCTGGAGGTTTATAAATCCTTCACACACAGTAATTCCAAATAAAATAAACCTTCATTCCCATCAGTATTAATACAAGTGGTCTCTGTCGGTTGTGCTTTCAATTAATCCCAATGAACCTTTTTTAAAGAAGTGTTCTTGCTAAATACATAACAATTCCCTTTCTTTTTTTAAAAATACAATTGCAGTTATATAAAAATAAGCAAAGGTTTAAAAATGTAATTATATACTTTTAAGAAATGTCATGGATAAAAATAGGTTCTTAATTAAGGAAGAAGAGAGAATACTTCTATTTTGCCCAGATACTTTATAAATGAAATTCAGGTTCTAAAACTGACATGTAATTTACCCCCTTTTTATGGGTTGTCTTTTCACCCACATCCAGCTTGTCAACTGCAATAAATGTGTCTCAGTTGAAGGTGCGTTGTCAGGTGCTAGGAAACAATTATGAAGTGACATCTTTACGACCTTAAAAATGAAATTAATATATTGTGACCTCTTTTCAGAGAAGAGGAGCAATTTTTCATTATTGCAGCATAGGCTCCCCAACAGATGGAGAGATGGGTAAGTTGGTTTTCTCTCTGCAAGTCACTGAAATGTCCAGTCATACCCACTGATGTGAAGAATTAGCAAAATGGATAATTTTGAATTGCTTTAATTGTAGTCTTGAACTCAACATTGTTTGCTAATTGTCACTTGTCCTGTTGTTCTTGACTCTCACTTAATAAAGTGTTAATTATTTTGACAATGTAGTCGTACAGTTTATCACTTTGGTTTAGAGATATCTAAAGGGAAAGGCTATAGAGCCCAGCAGTAAAGCATCTGCTTTGCATGCAGTAGGTTTCAAGTTTAATCCCCAGCATCTCCAGGAGGGGCTGGAGAACAGAGGCACGACTTTTTAATTTCCCTGAGGCCTGGGCCAAACCTAGGAAAAGTTGGGTGCAGGCCAGTGGTTATAGTGGTATCTCAGTCGTCTCTGCTGTGTCTTGTATTTGAAATTCACTTTTAGGGTGGTCACTTTAAGATCTACAAATGTACATTGCATGTACATAGGACAAACTGGATCTGTGGAGGTCCCCCGCTAAGGGGCACTGCCCACCCTAAAGCCCTAAACCTATAGCCAGTCCCTTCTCTACTCCTCACATTCAAATTCAATACAGTACCCAACATTTAGAGACACTCTGGACTTGATTCTGTCCACCTTTTGTTCTGGCCAATCATCTTTGGATAGCACAGCCAATCACAATCATTGTTATGGGCCCATCCCTGTATCCAGGGGTGGTAATAATAATAAATTCTAGTAGGAGTGGCTTAGGGAGGGCAGGAGTTCCCTCAGCACCTCCAGGGCTTCCATTTTGATTTTATTTCCCATAGGAAAAACTCTAATCAATCAGGAGTCCCTCAGAAATGCATTGGAAGTCCCATAGCATTAGGGCAGGACTATGAAGAGCCTCCCCAATGCTCAGAGGCATGCATTTCAAACTGAGCCAATCAGAGGCATGCATTTGCAAACTTCTTGTTGTTCTTCTGTGATGCTGAGTTACTGTCCCCTCCTTTTGCAAGCACTATCTTAAACCAGCAGCAATCACAATATTTTTTCTTTTCTTTTCTGTGACTAGCCAGCCTACCTGCCTTTGAAATTAGCAATATATTACTGTGAGTTCATTGTTCAACTGCTGGGTTCAGCACTGCCATATACAGACATTTCAGTAAGAGTAGTAGTGGTCAGGGCCAGCACCAGGCATGCCGGGGCCCTTGGGCATCTGCTTGCCCTGGGCCTCGGTATGTGCATGTGCGCACGTGTGTCCCCCCACACCCCACCTACCTGTCTCCTGTCTTTTAGCATTGCCATTAACCAAGATGGTGGCCACGGTTTCCCTAAGGGGATGAAGCCTTTGCTGCCATTTTGGTTGATGGCACGCATGCTTGCTATGTGCGTGCATCTCTGCATTAACCAAGATGGCAGCAGGGGCTTCAGCACCTTAGGGAAACCTTGATCACCATCTTCATTAAGGGCAATGCTAAAAGGCAGGAGACAGGTAGGTGGGGCAAGGAAATGGTGGGCAGGCGGAAGCTCCTGCCCTGCGATCCGCGGCTGCTGCCGCAGATTGCAGAAGGAGAGCTGAGGGGCCCCCTGTAGCTCCAGGGCCCTTAGCCAGTGCCCCACCTGGCTGCCCTTTAGAACAGGCCCTGGTAGTGGTGAACCAGTCCCAAAGCATGTCTAGCTGGGGTGGGGGTGGATGTGGATGCTGGTTTCTTCATAGGCCAGACTGGGTCCTGTTTATTGAAGAGGGGAAAGACAGGAAAGGAGTTTCTTGGAGGCAAACAGCCGCTGAAAATGTTTGGCTGGCATCATAAGGTGGTAGTAGTGGTGGTGAGAATACGGCTTCATCATGAGGACCAGATGTTTATTTTCTTTCTGAGCCCATGTCATAATGGGACATGGAAGAGAGCAGGAGAGTAGTTGAAAACAGACAATCCCATTAGCAGGGCATGTGTGGGTTGTTGAACACTTCTAGCCCCAGTTTCACTTTGAGCAAGGAGGTGGAATCTATGTAGATGTGGCTGATCAAAAGGAGAAAGAATTTTGAGTTAGGCAAATGCCTGCTTTTATAAAAGCCAAGAAACTTAGAGATGCCTTGTGTGAATGTCTGAGTCCCCTTCATCAGTGAAATTGTGGAGGAACTTGTGGAACGTCCTGCTACAGTATTTAGAACTGATCAAATGGTGTGAAAGGCTCTTTTTTTCTAACATTTTGTCTTCTTGTTTTTCCCACCTACCATATCTTTTTCTCTGAGCAATAGGAGGTTACAGTTTACAGGATTAGTTTTATTTTTTATTAAAGAAACTCTGGAAATCTTTAGCCAATGACTATTATCCATCATACTTGAATACACTGCTCCAGGTCAGGAAGGTTCTTTCGGCATACTAGGGAATAAGCCAGGCATAACTTAAATAAAACATAATATTCCTGAATATGACATTTGCTGTGTCATATAGTCTCACATATATAATGGTTAACCATATCGAGGAGGAGGTATGATTTAGCTGTAGTAACTAACATAATCCTGTTCATTTTACTTAAAAGTAAACCCCACTGTATAATTTATAGCCTGCCTTTCTTCCAGGGAGCTCCAGGTGGTGTACTCTGTTCTCCCATCTCCGTTTTATCCTTTCAACAACTCTGTGAGGTAGGTTAGGCTGAGAGGCAGTGACTGGCCCAAGGTCACCCAGTAAGCTTCAGGGCCAAGTGAATGTAGACTTGAACCCTGGTCTTCAAGGTTCTAGTCCAACACTCTAACCCAGCCTTTCCCAACCAGTGTGCCTCCAGATGTTGTTGGACCACAATTCCCATCTTTCCTGACCATTGGCAGTGCTGGCTGAGGCTGATGGGAGTTGTAGTCCAACAACATCTGGAGGCACACTGGTTAGGAAAGGCTGCTCTAACCATTACATTTATACAATTACAGATGCTCATTTTAAACATGTTTTCATTTAAAAATATGATATCAAGTTGCCCAAATGTGTCTTTTCTTATTACTATTCCCTTGAGTTCTTTGCATGGTTTAGGGCTGCCACTGGGGGAGAGCATCCCTCTTGCACCTTGTGTGTGGCTGGCAGAAATTATTATGAAATAAAAGTGTATTTGGATGAACTTGAACTATTTTGTTCCTTTTTTAAATGAACTTTCCAAGCACTGCTAGTTACTGACATAACCCTTTTGATCTTATTCAGAAGTAAGTAAACCTCCAGTGTGTTCTGTGAGGCTTACTCATGAGCAGAGGACTAAAGCCTTTGGTAGTGCCTTCTAAATGTGAGTTTCCACCAACTTTGTGCGTGTGTATTTTTAAACAAGATTGGGACAGCATAACTAAATGAGCAGAGATCTAGGTTTCTGTTCAGTACTGAGGAGGAACAAGTTAACTGTGTGCACACTCAGGTGGGTGAGCTATGGACTCTGGTACTGTCTAGATCAGAGACTGGGAACCTTTGTCCCTCCACATGTTGTTAAACTCCCAACAACTGCCAGCACATTTTGAGCATTTTCAGCGGGTTGCCCTTTACTCGCCCTGAGTGGGGGGAGGGGGAAGTAATGGAAAGAGACACTTGGTCGGAGATCCACGTCAGTGTGAGGAGCGGCGAGGAAGAGGGGCAGGAATTGGGGCAGCGACTACCTTGTCCCCTTGGAAGGCACTTCCCCATAGGAATGGCTCAGCCCCTTTGGGAGTGGGATAGTGACACTCTGGAGCTTGTGTGAATGCTTCCTCTGAAGTAAGCCCCGCTGCGGTTGGTGGACCTCCTTTGTAGACAAATATGTATTGGGTTGTAGCCTTGTGTATTGCCCTCTCGCTTGAGGGTAAGCCCTGTTGAGGCTTATTTCTGAGTAAACAAGGACCGGGTAGTTGTTTAAGGCTGCAGAAGGCGTGCATGTGCGCGCACACACTCTTCCACTAAAAATTGCATTTCATAAGTACTTTAAAAAGAGGGAGGTTTGCCCCCCCCCACTCTCCCGGCTTCAGTGTGCAATTGACAAGAAGCAAAAAAACCCTCCCCCTCTCCATTAGCAATACTCTGGAGGGAGTAAACATGTAAATTTGGAGGCAGAGCCACAAGGAAACAGCAATACTAAACTTTTCAATAGGAATGCCAACTATGTGAATGGAAAACAGCTGGTTGGAAGGTTGTGGAAAACAGCAGATTGGAACGTGTGTGAACGCTGCAAATCTATCGCTATGGGAAAAGCTTTGTCTTCAATACGAATTTTAGCTCCCATGTGAATCAGCCCCAAGCTGGAGGAGGATAGTGTAATGTTTACTGGGCAAGTAAGGGGTGAAAGAAATCCATGGAGAGTTTAGTGGGCAGAGAAAACATTGGAGGAAAGAGCCTACATGGGAGGAGTGCGGCAAAGCGGAGACTGTTTTTCCTTCACTTATCGCATTTTCAGCGGGTTGCTTTGGTTTGGATTTAAAGGGAAAAGCAGCAGCATGCCTTCCTTTTGCCTGCAATGTCATGCAGACTGTGCAAATTAAACAGGGGTGCAGGTGGCACTCATTTCCCATTAAATCTTCGCATGAACCAGCCCTAAAGCTCTGTTAGGTGCTCAGTACTATTAAAACTGAAATTTTTAAGTGTCCATTGTTTATATGCAAAAGAGAAGGATAGGGAAAGAACCAGAACCAGAACAGGTGGAGGCCACACAACTTTGTTCCCACCTGAGAAACTACTATGTCAACAAGGATCCCTTCTGAACCAAAGTAAGACACTTTACAGTTTAGTTAGGTGCTATTTGTAAAAATGCAATGCTTAAGTGTTCACAGTATGTTTGCAAGGGAAGAGGATGGGGGAAAACAACAGAAGTGACCTCATTGGCCACATTCCCATAGCAGCCCTACCAAGTCTAGTGGGCACCAGCTGCCACTGAACTGGACGGTCTCTACGCAAGAGAATAAATGGACACAAATGTGATACTAAGAAAGGTAACACAGAAAAGCCCATAGGGGAATATTTTAGTCTTCCTGGCCCTTCAATTGCAGGAATCTTGTTTCTCCTTTATTCAGAAGGGTCTTAGCAATATGAAATTTACTAAATTATAGCATTATGGGTGCCTTTATTTGGTAAAGGCACGGTTGAAATGTTGGAGAATTTTTGGGTTCTTTGAACTGGGGGTCCTTGAAGAAATTTGAAGACAGAGGCTTGAAGCAAAAAGGTAGGCCTTTATTCTTTACCAGCCTCCCAGAGAGTCTGGAGAGCACTGCGATGAGACACTGTCTGCATGGCTCTTTTATACAGTACTAATGCAGCATGTGACATTAGTTTACCAATCCCACAAGTTCCTTCCCACATAACATAACAGTTCCTCCTCCCTGTAGTATTTCCAAACCAATCAGAAAACATTAGGTAATTCTACTCTCTAGTTACATGAACACGTGTACAGGTAATTTGTAATTTTCTTAATATACTCCTTATTCCAATTTTCTGGCTGTCTTACTAATATCACCATTGTTCTTCTGTCCCCCATGACTAATGCTCTTCCAGGCCAGTTGAAACCAGTTACTACCATATACTACATTCTACTATTGTGAATGTGCTTTCATGCATACCCAGTACTTTCTATTTTCCATTGTTCTTGATTGGCCAGGCTAACCCAGGTACACCTGGAGTTATTACAACATGTTCCTTAATGATACCAGGCTGGGTTTGGCTCGCTCAATTTAGGGCGACTGGAAGTTCATGAGCACTACAGTTTTATTAGTTTGCTATAGGGGTTCTTATTTCTTATATTTTCTTAGAAATCCCATTACTAACTTAGAAAATACATAGCGATAGAGGAAGGGTTATAATTACAGTACTGGACTATGACTGGAGACCATACATTTAAGACAAGACACTAGGTGATTCTGAGCCAGCCACCATCTCTCAGCATCAGAGGAATGGAAAAAGCAAACTACCGCAAAATACGTTTTTACCACGAAAACCCACTTATAAACAAATACTGGCACACACGAACAAAGCCCCAAAGAATCATGGAAATTGTAGTATGTATGGCACAACCTAGGGATGGGTCAGCTTCTGCAGCAGCTGTTGTAACTGAGTCCATCATGTGAGCCCGTCAACACTGCCTGACACTGGCTGCTGGGGGGGCTGAGCCCCTCCTAGAGAAATCTGGGGGAGCTTGAGCCCTGCAGCTCCTCTTTAGTTTACACCTATACTGGAGAACACCCCTGCCTGAAACCTTGGAAACCTGCTGCCAGTCAGTGTAGACAGTATTGAGCTAGATAGACTAATGGTCTGACTCAGTATAAGGCAGATTCTTATGTTACTCCAATGTTATAGTGCACCCTCCTTTTAGCTAGCCTTCAGTGTGAACCAAATGCTCTTTATGGCATACAGTTCTGAGATATCTGCATAATTCCCCCTTCCCTAACCAAAAAAGGGAGGGAAATCAATTTCCATTCAATCAGGTACCTATGTAAAGGACTCCAGCTGAACATATGAACTGGAAGTCTGGGGCAAAATGGCTTAATGGCCACTAATTATGACGCTACCAGTGAAAATCCCGTTTCGCATCAGCATGTTATTTCTGAATGTTTTGAGCTTGATTACTGCTTCTCAAAGGTAAAGTGTATCCTGTACTGTTCAATAAACACCTACTCAAGCTCATAGCTTCCCGAAAAATAAGATTGACAAGAAACCAGGTGCCTTACAGGTGCAGTTTGGCTTTTTGTTTCATTCTTTTTGTCATATTCCATATTTATTTGGGTGGAATTGAAAGGCATGGAACCTTCAGGGAACATTTTTAACGCTAATGTATCCTAGTCTATTTTTTTACATTTGCTCTGCATATATGAGGCAAATTCATTTTCTGTCACAAACTTGACTTTGCAATAACTGAATAGTACAAAGCTTTACATTGTTATAGGAAACTCTTCAGAACCAATAAATAATGCATGACTTCTTAATTATTTAATATTATTTAGTAAAAATTTTATGCACACTGGAATATTAATGTGCCATAAACAAATGTAAACAGTCCCATTTTAATTAAAATACTTTAGCAAAAGTTACAAGTGAAAGTTCTAATGCATACAGAGTAGTGATAAGCAAATGCAATCTGTTAAATTTGTAATAAATGCAAGAAAATGTTGAAACGGTAGGACATTAAACTCAGTATTATCCCCATGAATTATACAGTTGCCTTTCAATAACAGTATGAAGAAACCATGACAATTTTGATTCTGTTTATTTTTTTAATAGGCACTGTCCATTTTTTTTTCTCCTTTTAGGGAACTTGCTTATTAAAAATGGAATAGATTCTTATTTGCTGCCACAGAATACTGATCAAATCACTTGGGAAATTTTGGATCTCATTTTAATCTTATACTCCAAAGGTAGGCTGTTCACATTAGGCCTTTCCATTAGAAATATTGCACATGAACAGCAGTACTTCTAAAGACACCCACCCACAATCGTTAGGTAATTTGCAGTTTCTGACAATTGGCAAACAGACAGAATTAAGGTGCTTAATTTCAGTTTAATTTGAAAAAGTTTGTTGTGTTTAAACACATATTGCATCAAGAGAAGCTGTCTTGTCATCTACAGTTCTCACTATCTTCTATGAATATCGGAAAGTAAATAGAAACCCATGCTATTTCTTGCAAGAACAGAATGTGCAGTATGAGGTCACTTCACTCTTGTGTGTATTCAACATCTGATCACTCCTGAATGAATGTGTGAACCAACTCTTATGTGAAGCATGGAGCTGATATGAAAATGCTATCTATGGTTCATGTTTTGAAATGGCTCATTCATGCATTGAAGCAGGTTACTACTTGGTTCTGTATTTATCTTGATGATTATTACACAAGATCCTCCGTGGCGCAGAGTGGTAAGCGGCGGTAACACAGCCGAAGCTCTGCTCACGGCCGGAGTTCAATTCCAACGGAAGGAGGAAGTCGAATCTCCGGTAAAAGGGGTCGAGGTCCACTCAGCCTTCCATCCATCCGTGGTCGGTAAAATGAGTACCTGGCATATGCTGGGGGGTAAAGAAAGGCCGGGGATGGAACTGGCAATCCCACCCCATATATATGGTCTGCCTAGTAAACGTCACAAGACGTCACCCTAAGATCGGAAACGACTCGCACTATAAGTGCGGGGACATCTTTACCTTTTTTATTATGACACAATCTGACCTCAAAAGATTCTCAAAAGTTTCCTTCTCTGTGAAAGACACTTCCATTCTTCTGCCTCATTCTCAGGAACTTGAGAATTTCTTTAGAATTTCCTTAGTTTGAGCTTACCTAAGTATTGTAAGATGACCAAAGGTGATGTTTGTATTTTTCTTTCCAGTACTCTGAAGCTTATCTGGCTGCCTGCACTACCTGACCTGAAAAAGGCCTATGCAAGGAACTGCCTTGTGACATCTTTCCCTGGCCCTCAATTGGAGTGCAGGCACCCGGGAAGGTTACAGAGCACAGGCCACTGGTGAGCTGATTTGTAGAATGAAAAAAATACACACACAAAACCTTTGGCCACTTCAAATGTATGGTAAGTGCTTCAATAACCCTTCACCCCACCCATGAGAATTTCACTGAAATTTGCTCTCTCCTTTCATAATTTTTGTAGTGCAGTTTCTTTTCTCATTAATCAATGAAGAAATTGGGCACACACACACAAAAATTCAGGAGAAATGTTTGACATAGCCAAAGTTCAAAGTGTTACTATTGGTATTGTGGAATTAAAATAACCAGGATGTAGAGGATTCTGGGTATCTGAACATATGCTTTCCATCTGTGTCTGAGTATAAAAGCTGTAGAGTGGGGGAAAACAACTGATAGAACGGTTGGCTAAGCAAAACATGTCTTTGTACTCAATAGTGTAGTGGTAAATTCCGAAGTGCAGGGTCCCTTCATGTTTGACAGCCATGCCCCTCCCCCTTTTTTTGCTGCTGAGTTGAGAATGAGATCCTTGTTAATGCCTTCTCTCATTACAACAGACATCCTAGGAGCCAATAATTTTGAAATGTTAACTTTGAAACGTATTACAAATTATATTATTTGTATTGTTCATTGTTTATTGTTTTATTGATGTATTATTGATGTTTTATTGATACATTATTGATGGTTTTTTGGTGTATTTTTATACTGGTGCTCTTTTTTAAGTCGCCTTGAGGGCCTTTTGGCCAGAAGGCAGGGTAGAAATATTAAAATCAAATCAAATCAATAAGCATGAAAGGAAAGAATGATAGCTACTAGAAGAATCTTCTGGGTGGCCTATTTACCTCCTTTCCCTCTGATTGGCCCCAGTCAGCAGGAAAGGACAAGGAAGCATGTTAGAAGGGTCTTCTCAGTGGCTAATACACTCCCCTTTCATACTGATTGGCTCACAGGATGCTGGAGACATAGGGACCCTGCTCCCCAAAAAGTAAAGGGTCTGAGACACACACACCCCAACCCTGGACAACTACACCCATTTGTAGTTTCTTGCATGCCCTTGAAGTGTCTTGTATTACAAGACTTCCAATTTACTCTTCTTCCGGTAAGACACGTTTACTTTGAGCTCTCTCTATTTTATCTCAAAAACTATTAAATAACCTTTAATTGGAACAGTAATTACCCTCAAGCAACTGTATACAAGCTGAAGCTTGAAGGGATTAGTTTTATCTGCTAAAGATAAGCATGAAACAAGGCGTTGTTACAGACCCCTTGTAAAACTCGCCAGCTTTGAACCTATTCAAGGACGTGAATGAATGAAATAAGACCAACATCAAAGCACATCCCTCATTAGCAAAGTGCTGGTGGATTCCTTGGAACTTGAGACGGAACCTAGCCTCAAATAGACCAATATAACAACATATGCTAATGGCTCCTTGTAGGAGTCCTAACCAAGAGGGAGAAGCAGAAATGGGGAATGATTTAAAGCAAGCCAAAATCACTAGCTTTTTTTTTACCTATTCATGCCCCAACTCCCCCTCCTCCACAATCTCTATGCGTACAGGAAACAGCTAGCTCCTCTTCTCACCCACATGAATGGACAATAGAACAACCTTTTTCAATCAAAGCATATGTCGCCAATACGGGTGCTAAGAGTCTAGCAGAGGAGCTACTAGATGCTGGCTTTAATTGCACATCCAATACCACGAATGATGACACCCCCTCTGAGATAATTACAGTCAATTCATATCGTGATATACAGAGTAGTTCACCGTTGATGCAAGAGACAAGTCCTGAGTCCCATTACTTACCTTCTGTACATCCCAGCACTGTTAAACTTCCATGCTTCAGCTGGCAAGAACTTCTGTTTGAAGAGGTGAGTCTTGTCAAAGCATACATTGCCGAAACAAATAAGTTACTCACTACCCTGGTAGAATCTATTGGACCCCAAATTTCACAACTCACCCCAGGACATGGTACGAAGGGACACAAATCGGCGGCGACTTTGACAGGCAACAGCGCCTCTCGGGCTCTGAACACAGCTGCCGCTGTTAGGAACAAGAATAATAAAACACCTCCGAGAGGAAAGCACGCAAGCCTTGGGAGGCAACAGAAAACACAGAATCTCAAGAAATCAAAGAACATTAAAAACAATAAATCTCCCCCCTCCAGGAAAATGAATTTTAAACCTTTGTTTAAACTTTTGGAACATCCTCCTAATGTGCAGTGCAGCAAAAAAATCTAAGGGCAAAAATGCAGTACAGCACGACATCAATTTAAAATCAGGGGCCAAATCATCCAGCAAGAAACAAGTCAACAGCGAAAGGGAAGGTAGCTTTCTACATCAGACCTCCCATTCGGATACTAAGATGACACTATATAAATTGACACATTTCCCATGGAAACTTGTACTACAACCTGGAAAACTAGTAGTGTCATACCACAAGCGGACCCTTGACTATCGGTCCCCTTTTCCAAGCATTCCATTTATGGACAAATGCTTCGCACACTCTCTTCGCCCACTACATCGGACAAACTACGTTAAATCTTTGGTGATCCAGGTCACTGTCACTTAATTGTCACTCTACACTCGTCGATTATTGCCAGCCAGATCTATTACAAAAGAAAGTGTTTCAACGAAAATGGACTAACTATTCAACACTACTATATCAACTCGGCTCCCCCCTCCCCATTATGGATCTATACTTTTCAACCAACAAGAATGAGTCCCCTTGAGACATTGATGAACTTAACAGATGATGTTCAAGGGAACTCCCCTTCATCCAGCCTCACAACGACAATGCAATCCTCGCTTTTAACCAGTTGATTATCAACAAATTGCAACACCTTATGCAAAGTCTAATGAACATGAATTCAACGAAGATTACCAGTAAAAAACATAACCCCCCCTTTTATCTGTGCGTGGTTCTGTTACAGCCAATACAGATCAACCGATCAACAACAATGCAGCCAGCAGGAAGATATCTGGCACAATCTATGTGGATGACTCAGGCTATCTAAATAAAATCAATGAGAGTTATTGACATTCTCTCTCCCAAATAAATTCCACATGTGGGGTTCCAGAAGATCCACCTCGACTACTCTCCTCCCCGTGCTCCTGTATAACTCAGCCAAATTCTCCACTATACATTTTATCATGGAATATTGCAGGATGGAAAGCCAAACAAAATAACGCAGAATTCTCCAACTATCTGAAGCGGCACGACATAATCCTCCTTCAAGAGACATGGTCAACCCAAGAGGTGACTTTGGATGGTTATGCCTCCCTCACCCAACCAGCTACAATCTTGGACAAACGGAAAGGAAGAGCTAAAGGAGGGATGGCAATATTAATTTCCACTTCTCTGATAGTCCACTACACTAATCTCCATCCATGCAATGATCTTGCCATGGCAGTCATGCTGTCCCTTCACGAAACATCCTTTCTTTTGATAAATGTTTATGTGCCACCCTGTTCCCGAAGAGACGATACTGAACAACTATGGGACGAATTGGAATTTTACATTACAGAATTGGAGTCGTGGTATCCCAAAGCTCTATTAATCATCATGGGAGACCTTAACGCAGGGATGGGCCCCAACAACGCCGCTCTCCTGACATCGAACCTATGGAAAGGTGAGGACAATAAACATCTTCCTCTAACACTCAACCGGACCTCCAAGGACTCCAGAATTAACTATTTGTGAATCTGCCTTTCCCATCTTGTGGGAATTCATGACTTGGTTATTCTCAACGGACTCAACACACTGGACGTATGTGCTGAATACACATACATTTCTGGCAGAGGAAGCAGCGTAATAGATTACGCGATAATATCATACCACCTGCTACAATAAATAGCGAAATTTACAGTAGATGAAAGACAAGACAGTGACCATCTTCCCTTGGTGCTCTCAGTACAAACAAATGAGAAATGTCGTGTGGCTAAGGAGTATAACCCAATAGCAAATGCAGCCTACTTCACACATAGGAGAACCATCTGGACACCAAAACTGGCTTCTACGCTTGATATCTTTCTTCTTTCTGACACAGCTCTGGCTATTCAAGAGCAAATAATGAAAACAGATAGCCTACAAACGGCTCTCAATGCTTATGACAATCTTAATGGACTCTTACATCCCATTCTAATTCCAAAAGCTTCGGCTTCTAGACCTATTTTAAACACAGAAATTCCTAATTGGTATGATAAAGAATGCCTGCTTATTAAGAACCAACGAAGACAGCTGTACCAACAATACCACCATGAAAACCTCAGTTCCTTGCCGCCAGAATACTACAATATTAAACGAAATTATAAGTCCCTAATAACCACTAAAAAGCGACAGGCAATGCAAAAAGGCTGGGAGGCCTTAATCTATGCAACAAAGACCAACCCCCCCCCAAATTCTGGTCCCTAGTGTCGGGTGAAATTAGGTCCATAAACTCTGCGCCATGTCACATTCCTGCCCACATTTGGGAAAAATTTTGTACAGATTTACAGGATTGTGTTACTCAGCAGCCCCTGAAACCTCCCTTCGATTTTGATTTTCTGGATTTACCCAAATGGCCACCAGTTGCTCAGACTGAAATTATAAAACTAATAGACAAACTAAATCAAATCAAATCGGTTTATTGCAGTCATTGACCCATCAAAAATAAAAATAAAAGAGATTACAAACAGTTGCAGTCAATTTGGTAAGGTTAACACTAAAATTAATAAGGTAAGAATAAAACAATTACATTGTAGAGTTAATAGTAAATAGCAATCGTTTACGCTGAGCTGTGTATAAGTACCTAGCAACTGAAATCAAATGAGAGCTATTATTGCCGGATAAAAGCCATGGCAACCACTGTTCAGGAGAACTGTTGGGGTATTTTTGTGTAAAAGGAACAATATATAAATCCCTTTCCTCAGCATATAATGGGCACGCAAACAGGACATGAGGCAGTGATTCTAAATGTCCTTCCCTGCACAGACAAAAGCGTTGCGCTAATGGCTTGCCCTGGAATCTACCCTCGAGGAGTGTGGACTCTAGACAGTTAAAACGAGCCTTGGTAAAGGCTAATTGGTATTTAGGATTCGTTAGGACATCTAGGTATGGGGCGTGCTTTGGAAAATGAAAGCCCAGATTATACTGTAAGGGGGAACATACTTTGGCTGCAGCCTGAATTGTAGATTGTCTGTCAATATCCTTGAGCCTTGCCCTAATAATCTGCCTAATCTTACTAAAATCTTGGGAGTCAAGGAATTATATTGAGAGACCTAAATAGGGTAACTTGTCTGCGAAACCTTTCATCCAAGTGGAAGGATGTCCCTCTTCCCCAAGGAGTGTTAAATAGCCTGTCGGGCATGCATAAGTAATTTTGGTCCAGAAGTTGAAAGCAAGGGTCCATGCTTGGCATTCAACCGAGCATGATCCCGCCTCCATTCTTAGAACAGCATTGGAAACACAATTTTGGACTCCAAAGATTCTGCGTAGGAAGATAGACAATACTGCCTCAACCATAGAATTGAAGGCATATACCCAGATCTGGACGCTGTACAATAGTTGGGAAAGTATTTTAGCTCTGAATACCTGGATAGCTGCCGGGATATATTGCCCCCCATTATTGTAATAATATCGCACAATGCTCTTCATTGATGTTCGGGCTGTCGCAACTGCTGCACAAATAGACAAACTAAAAAATGGCAAAGCCCCGGGTTGTGACAACTTACCTTCAGAACTTTTGAAATGCCACCAAGACTGGTGGGCCCCCTTGCTAGCCAATCTATTCACACTGGTTAATAACACCGGTTGCACCCCCAAAATATGGCATGAAGCCATAGTAATACCAATTTATAAAAAAGGCCCAAAAGACCACCCAGCTAGCTACAGGCCAATTAGCCTTCTTTCCATAGTGGGGAAATTGTATGCTGGATACTTGAAAGGTAAACTGAGCGACTGGATGGAGGAGGAGAACATACTGGGGTGCGAGCAGGCAGGGTTCAGGAGAGATAGATCAGTCATGGATCACTGCCTGATCCTGAACCACCTGGCAGAAAAATATAAAAACCAAATGGGAAAAGCCTTACATGTTGCCTTTGTAGATCTCAAGTCCGCTTTTGATTCTATCCCTAGAGACATTCTATGGGATAAATTGGCAAAAACATCAATAGACAAAAGACTATTTCTCCTTATATACCATCTACATCCGGAGACTTCTATGTGAATACGTTGCGGAATAAATGGAGGCCTGACTGACTCGATTTTCACCACTAAAGGAGTCAGGCAGGGCTGTGTATTGGCGCCCCTACTTTTTAATTTATATCTAAACGATTTAGGGTCTAGGTGCATCTCCTCTAACCTACATTTGCCTAAATTAGGTGATTATAGATGCCCCATCCTGCTTTATGCAGATGATGCAACATCTGTTGCAGAATTTGAAAGATGCTCCACCCGGTCCAGTTGGTCTCTTCAACTAGACGCCGATACAAAGAGTCTGCTAAACTCTGAGTGCTGTCTTTTACTCCGTAACAAACTCATAGCTTCTTTACCTACTGACTCACCCCTTGATACGCTTCAACAATTAATACAAGTTTTACAAAAAAGTTTAATCAGCATCCCAAAATATAGTTCTCATCGAACCATTCGGCAGTCTAAATCATGGTTCGATCATGATTGTGTTGCTCAGAAAAAACTACTAATTGAAAAATACGGAGCGTACAGAGATACAAACTCTTCCGTCCTATTCCTCCAGATGCTGGAAGAGAAAAGATGATATAAACATCTAATAAAAACCAAGAAGTCACTAGCTCAAACAGAAGACTGGCAACGCCTTTTGAAAGCATCCAGAGAAAAAGATACATCATCCTTCTGGAAAATGGTCGCTAAAGGCTGGCCCCATTCGTCAATTTCTCTGGACTATCATATCGCAGTAAACACCTGGGAAGACCACTATACAAAACTTTTCTCCGGAGCACAACCTTGCACTAAGTCCACCAAACTTCATCTTCAAGGCCTTCCGGAATGGCCACCGGTCACTCCAAAGGAAATCGGCTCTTTAATAGCGAGATTAAAAGCAGGCAAAGCACCCGGCTCGGATTGTATCCCAGCTGAACTCTTTAAAGCCAATGCGGACTGGTGGGCCCCGGTATTAGCTGTCGGTGTGTGCGTATAGATATCATACAAGTAAGAAATTCTGGTGTCGAATAGATCCAGTGAATAAGCCAGGCCAGGCAAGTTTCTTGTAAGAGTCTTTACTGACAAAATACAAAACACAGTTCTCTCACTCCAAAGGACTTTCCCCCACACCAGAGCTTCTGCGAGAGCAGCTTCTTATCTACCAGGTTGCCCTTGCCAACCACCTGCTGGCCTTGAGGAACCTGGCAACCCCTCTTGCTCTGTTTAACCTGTTTATTGCAGGTTTCATTCTCCTCCGAACAAACCTCTGTCTGTGAGTCACATAGATTGCACTACTGGCCAACAGCCCCCACCTGGGACTTACAGATCACAAACTACATTTATCTTCAGTTATACAATACAATTCCAATACACATATATATATATACATATCTTTTTTGTTGTTTCCCTTTACAGTCTCTATTTCCATTTCAGGTTTGTTTCTTTATTCATACAAGTTTTACAGCATTTTGTTCACTTTTATTTGATAACACTCATTTATATTTCATTCTTCAATACAGTATTTCCACATGAGATCCATTGTTTCTTTGTCTATTGGACCTTCTTTTTCCCATTCTACAGGATATTCATCTGTCTCATCATTCTTTTGTGTAACATTAAATGTAAATCTATGAGGTGGTTTTCCTTTTGTTTTTCTTTCTGACCGTCTAACAGTATCTATTTCCATTTCTTCATCACTCTCAATTTTACTTGGTCCTGCACCTGTGTCTGCACTTGTTCCTGCACTAGTACCTGGCACCTCTGTATCTTGCATTGCCATGTCTTCACTCCTCAGTCTTTTCACAGTACGTTTGCCACTTTGAATTAAGTCAGTCAATGCGGTTCTTAATGGTATTTGATGCCCAAAAGGAACATCTGCTGCTTCCTGCTTGCTTGCATCATCAAGTATTACTGTTTGACTGTCTCTCCAAGGTTTATCTATTACCTTTATGCTTCTACTTAACACTAATTGTTGTTTCTCAGGCAACCAAATTCTATAATATGAATTCTGAAATCCCAAAATACGACCTGCCTGAGCTCTTGAGGCCAATTTACCATGCCTTTTCTGCTTTGAAACATGCACCCAGCATTTTGCTCCAAAACGCTCTATGTGTTTTACCCTGGGTTTTCTTCCTGTCAGTTTCTCATAGGGAGACATGCCTATTATTCTGTGCACAAGGAGGTTCTGAATGTAAGCAGTGTACAGAATACATTCACCCCAATAGGTGTTATTCATATCTGCATCAGCCAGCATGGCTCTCATTGAATCCTGCAGTGACCGGTTCCTCCTCTCTGCAGTTCCATTGGAGGATGGTGAGAAAGGAGCAGTGAGA